>NW_020448008.1:879451-1002051 GCF_003343035.1 Apteryx rowi | reverse complement strand
GCCCGCCGCTCCCCGCCGGGCCCCCCGCTCCCGGGCCCGGTGTGCGGGCGCGGGGCCCGTCCCGGGTCCTCGGGGCCGCGAGCTGCGGCTGGAACCGAAACGCCGTTCCAGCAGGCTCGTCCAGCGCCGCTGAACACGTTGTATGGAGCTGCGTTCAACACCCGCCTCTCTCCTCCTTCTCTGCAGGCCATGATAAAATCCTGCGGTGCCGTCTTGAGTGGGTGAAGTGAAGGGGGAAGAGGGGGGCCGAAAATGCCCAAGCAAGCGGCAGTGGCCGCCGCGGTGGCGACCCTGCTGGGCGTCGCGGCGGGGGCCCTGGTGTTGTGGAGAGCCGCTCGGCGACGGAGAGGAGCAGCGCGCGGTTGGAGTCAGCGAGGAGAAGCAATTGGAAACTCGGGAGGTGAGGAGCCGACTGAGGCAGAGGATAAGGAGGTGCTTTCCGTCTTCGCATCTCCCACCTTCTCCTGGGTAGAGAGGATCCTTGGTGCCAACATAGTGATAGTTTCGGAGCAGGAGGAGTGGGACTGTGTGGAACCATTGCTGAAGAAAGAGCTGGAGAAGTGGCCAGTGCTTGGAATTGACTGTGAGTGGGTGAGTGATCACGAAACCCCTCTGCTTTGGATCACAAGGCGGAGGGAATAGATTGGGGCTTGTAACTGGAATTCATCTGGGGGGCAGTGATCCCTTTGCTTGAGTGGATACGACAGTGTCACCGAAATCAGTCACCGACTGACTGTTGAAACTGCCTGCTGTCTGTCATGAAACCAGTGAAGTATCTGCCGCTTTTGATCGTTCTCACATTTAAGTCTGCTGACTTTTTAATTCTCTGGTTGTATTCATTTGCTGAACTTCTGGGATAAATCAGATATGCTAAGCATGCGGTGATAGTTGTTGGGCTATATAGCATTGTACRTTTTGTATAATATCTCTTTCAAGGTGATTTAATAAAAGTAGTTTGGGTTTAGACTATTTTTAATCTACATCTATATTTAAGAAATATATATTTTTTAGATAATAGCCACACAAGAAGAAAATAATGCTGATATGTAGATAGAAAATAGTGGGCCTACCAGAAAGCAATGTTCATCTTCCCCTTTTACATTTGCCTATGTGAACTTTCAAAACAGGCATTGAGCCATTTATAAAGCTTGCCTTTGTCATTAGTTTGGCTGGAAATTTATTCACCCCACATACATTGTTCAACTGTGGCTTATACTAATGAATTTGCCATAAACAGTTATATAGGGGGTTGCTGTGTGCTGATGTGGATTAAAAAGCATGTCTTCTACCAGCTCAGCTGTGAGGGGGAAGGAAGGGTGAAGAGGGGGAAATTTCTCTAGTAGAAGCATGGTAGGAAGTAGCTATGGGGCAGTAATATTGTGAAACAGACCATAAATTTTCAGTAAAAAGTTTGAGTCATCTAACAGCATTTGACTGTATGGCCTGGTAGGTTTTTCCTGACTTATGTGGGCTCTTTTGTTGCAATTTGTTCCAGCCTTGGTACTGCTAATAATACTGTAACCCAAACTCTGATTTTTTTGTTTTATTTCAGGTATCTATGGAAGGAAAAGCAAATCCTGTGTCCCTCCTACAGATGGCTTCTTCCAGCGGCCTTTGCATTCTTGTTCGGTTGCCCAGGCTTGTTGCCAGTGGACAGCCTGTCCCAAAGACTCTATTGGACATCATGGCAGATAGTACTGTTTTGAAAGTTGGGGTAGGATGCTGGGAAGATGCTTGCAAGTTACTTCAGGATTACGGCTTTCCAGTCAAAGGGAGTGTGGATCTACGGTATTTAGCCATGAGACAGTGGTGAGTTTCTAGTGACAGCGGCAGTGCCTTGTTTGCAATGAAAATATTTAAAAAATAATTTGTGTATGCTGAACAATGCCAGGCAGGTAGGAATGCTCAGGATGGTTAGAGCATGGGCAGTGACAGCAGCAGCTAAAGAACGTGTCATGCTTCTACTGCGTGTTCTTAGTGGAAATTAAACCTTCATACATGTTAATTGTGCCTGTAAGTCTCCTCATGTATTGCCCATATGGACTGTTCTGGGTACCATGCTTCAGCCTGTTAGAAGTCCAGTTGCGATGATGTAGCGCAGTCAGAGTGATCACCATGTAATCAGATGTAACTGCTTGAAAGTACTGGATGGCAGTACCACATGAGCAGAACTGCTGGATTACAGGATTTCTTGAAAAATTACAAAAATAAAGCAGCTCTAACTTTCTTTTCTAATAACAATGCTTCCATTAAAATGTTACAATTGCAATACTATTTTTCTCATCCTTCATTCATCTTAAAATAAAATGTTTTACTTGGGAGTATTCTTCACATATAATATATATGTACCTGGGTATGCTGTTAGTGATCTGGAGCACAGAACTTCTGACCTGGTGCACCAAGGACAGATTTCTTGTCCATTGGTGCTTGCTGGGCACTTGAGCAGCCAGGATTCCTGTGAGTCATTCCTAAATCTCTCACTCCTCAGAAAGTGTCCCTAGTCCTGGCTCTTTGATTAAGTGGCCTATGAATCCATGGAGCTGATGGTCCATCACTCTATCATAGAACTCTTTATTTAAGAAGCAGATAGTTTAGAGCCGAACACTTCAGCCTTAAGCATTACCAACTCCCACCCTTGCATGCTTTGCATATTGCAGGCATTAGATCATTACTAAATCTAGAAAGGACATTTTCGTAGAGATGAGGGAGAGGGCCTGTAAAGCTGACAGGCAGCTGTATGCTGTTTGAGTGGGAGTTATGCATCATGTGCAGCAGCTCATGGTGTTCTGACGGGAGCAGGTTGTACAAATCTGTCTGAATTTGCATGCATGTTTGGTGTTGTCTTTAATGTGTTTGTTTCACTTTCTTTGTTAAGGAAGGATCTACTTCACGACTGCCTTAGCCTTAAGTCTTTAGCAGAAAAAGTCCTGAACTACCCACTTGACAAGTCTTTTCATGTGCGTTGCAGCAACTGGGAGGCAGAAGAACTGACACAAGACCAGGTGTGTCTTTTGCTTCAACTTAGTATTTCGGGAGGAAGAACAACCTTGTCATTAAAGGAAAGGCATTGTAATAGAGAGATCTGAGGCTTCTCCCAGTTCTGCCTGGTGTGTGTGACCATGTGCTGAAGTTAATTTCAGACTGTGCCTGAGTTTCTCTCTCTTTCCATAAAGATCATTTTTTGTCATCCTCCCTGAATTCTTGAGCTTTGTTTCCCTTTAATCCAGGCGGACAGATAAAATCACTTGAGCTGCTTGTGTGTCCCAAACACCACCTTTTTATTATTTTATTTTCTCCAATCTATATCAGTGCAACAAAAGAGAAAGACCTCTCCCTGCAAACCTTGTTCACAGTCTTTAGACTGTCTTGGTTCCCCTAATTGCTCACTTTTTTAAACAATCATGCTGCAGATGTCTAAAAAATCAGTGACCAGTAGAGGGGCTGACAGGATAAATAATCACACACCGAAGATTAGTAGAAGGTGTGCTAAGAGAGGCCTTTCTTTACAGCTAGGAAGGGCTTGGTGGGGCGGGTGGGTGTTTGAGGCCTGGCTGACCTGAGAAATTTCCAGTGGGTGCCCTTGAGGTTCTGCTGAGCGTTTCAGGCCTGATTTGCCCAGAAAATTTTCCGTGTCTTGCGGTTTCTGGAGGAACCCATGAGTGTTTCAAATCTGGCTGATCTGAAAAAATGTGGGGTTTGTGGTGGCATGAAAGTGGCACTCAACTGCCAGAATTTTTGTGAACTTTGAAATGAAATAAATCCAGTTTCTGGTTTTACTCTATCCAGTGTTAAAGACTGATAATGTTTGGGAGTATTTGCTGTGTGCCAATATCACAATGTCTTTACTTTTTTCTCCAGATCCTCTATGCTGCTAAGGATGCCCAGGTCTCAGTGGCTCTGTTCCTCCATTTGCTGGGATTTGCCTGCTTTCCTGATACATCTGAAGGTGAAAACTCTGTTGCTGCTTGGGAAAAAGTACTGCGTAGGTGCCAGGGCTTGGTGGATATCCCATTTAGAGGAAGACGGAGTGGCAGCACAGGAGAGGAGAAGAGTGGAGAGGCAGGCTCCCCGCAGAAAACGAAGAATCGGAAATCTGCTGCGAACAGCCAGCCCTCTGGCAGTCAGCAAGTGAGGGATCCTCGGAGGCAGAAGCGAAAGCCTCTGGGTGTGGGATATTCTGTAAGGTAAGTTTGTGAGCACATTTTACTTCTTGCATTGCAGATGGCAAACTGAACGATCCCTCATGGTCTACTCATTAACAAGGCAGATAATGTGAGCCAGGAAAAGGAAACACAGGACCCAACAGTCATGGGAGTGAGATCCTATTTTGGTTTTCCCATTTCCCTCAAGATAATGCTAACAGTGACAGCAGTGCTCAGATCTGTGCTAGGTCATGAGTAGGTTGAGGGGGTGTCTCCAGCTTTTGCCCTTTCTTTGCACATGGAGACATTAGCTCAAGAGTGGAGGCCCAGCAGGAGACATTTGGCTGTCAGGGTGGCATTTACAGCCCAGAGAGCTGTGCCCTGTCTTCTGCAGGGAAAAGGTGGCAAACTGGGCAGAACTTGTCCTGTGAGCAGGTTTATACCATGCTGCTCCAGATCAGTGTGGTGACAGAGATGTCAAAGTACTGAGTTGACCTGAAAGAGGGGCTTGGGGAGATGATGTGAGGTGCCAGAGGGCACAGGAAATACCAGTCTGCTGTGGCCTCAAAGCATAACACTTCTCTGTTGACCAGGGGTAGAGAGGAGGTGATGGTATTTCTTGGTCTCACCGGGCAGGAGTCAGGATCCCTGACCAGTGGATTTTTTTTGTGGGGCAAATCCTAAATTCTTATGGCATTTTCCTATTGAGACTTAAGTTGTTTTTGTTTTTAAATTAAAACAACTTGGAGAGGTCTCTTTAAGCCTACTGCAGCAGAAGACATGGAGAACTGGTAACTTTGCTTTTATGTTTGGATACAATCTAATATAATTTAATCACATGGATGTAGGAACTCTAATTGGCTGTAATTGTCATTGTTTGGAAAGAAAAATTGGCATTTCAATATTTGTTTTCTCCTTTTCAAGATTATTGGTTTGGCAATGGAGAGGAGACATTTTAATGGAGTCAATAATATTGATTCATTAGCAGTCATTAACGATATTGTGTTGTAGGCAATAAGATCCCTTCATATTTCTTTTTTTACTGGAAGCCAGTGTCATACAAAACAGAAAGACTGTACCTCATGGGAGGAATAAAATCTTGAACAAAATTGCACTTCATGCTAAATTGAGATCTCACTATGTTTATTTATTTATTTTTTTAACCAAGCTTGATTTCATGAGAGATCACTCTAAAGCTAGTTTAGACTCACTGTTTCATACAGTATCTCCAGCGGTCTGAAAATGATTTCAGAAGTCCTTTTCCACTCTTCCTTTCTATAGGCATGTCTAGTTTGAATGTTTGTTTATTTAGGATCAGGAACTACTCAAATTATGATGATGATTGAGCTGAACTGCTGATACTCAGTAGAAGCAGGCCTCTAGTATTCTTCACTGTGTTTCTTTGTTCCTCTGGCCCCATGGATATCGGAAGAAATCCTTTTTGTCAGATTACTTTGCCTATAAGCCAACCTTTTTAGCTGGTAGGACTCTGCTGAGGGAATGCTTATTCGTGTGATCCTGCTGGAGAGAAGAAAGAAAGGAAACTTTTCCGCAGCATTTATCACTGGCCAGTTCCTTCCAGGTGCTCTACCAGCCCAGCCTCCTTCACCATTTGGTTTTGTTTGGCAAAGTAAAGAGATGGGCTTTTTTGGAGAACAGAATCCTTCCTTGAACTGCCACACACCACCAGAGGATACTCGAACAGGATTTTTCCCCACTGACTGAAGTTAGGTGCCTGCATTTCGCAGGAGCTAGGAGTAGAGCTATGTTTCAGCTCTGCTTTGTTGTTTCCGTGCTGTCTGGTGTTTGGGTTCTCAGTGCTCTAAGAGGCTTTTTGTATCATTTCTCTTGGATTAATGAAAACATTGCTGTTCAGACTAAGTTTTAGAAAATGCCTCTTAATAATAAGTTAATATACATGCTTAGGGCAGCTGATTCTTGAAACTACCTTGTCCATACTCATTTAGCTCATCTTCCTTTCTAACTAGTGTTTTTTTTCCTAATGATTTTTTTTTAAATTTCTTTTATCATTGCTGGCTTCTTTTGAAATATAAGATTTAGAGTTGCCAGTTCTATGGGTAGTAGAGTAACAGAGATACCTCACAGCCGAATGTGATGTARCTTTTTGAATGTTCTGCTTCCCTTAGCAGCAGCCTGTGTATTACATTGCTGAATAACATAAATATTTAGGGGCACTCCTGTGATTCAGAGGAGACTGGGTGAATTGCAGTGTGGAATGCATGTCTGTAGAGAGCCTTGTTTTTTTGGCATGCTGTTTTAGTTGCTGCAGTGTTGTCCCTGTTGCACAGAAAATCTCCGCTGTATGACAACTGTTTCCTGCATGCACCAGATGGACAGCCTCTGTGCACCTGTGATCGCAAGAAGGCTCAGTGGTATCTGGACAAGGGGATTGGAGGTGAGTGTACCGCTCTTCCTGTTGGTATTGAAAGAGCTATTTTGCCATGTTTCTTAGATAGTAGGGCATGGACTTCTGTTATCTTTTCTTTTGGAAATGCTTTTGGGGATTTATCAGGAAATCTTCCTTTTAGCATTCTTATTCTAGTTTTCAAATGCAAGTTTTTGTTGAATATTTATTTCGCTTTATCCTTTCAGAGCTGGTTAGCACAGACCCATTTGTTGTGAAGCTGCAGTTTGAGCCTTCAGGACGTCCTGAGTCTCAAGTTGATTATTATCTGACCGTCAAGGAGAACCTGTGTGTTGTGTGTGGCAAGCGAGAGTCCTACATCCGGTGAGTTGTTTAGTGGGGTAAGAGAAAATGCGTCTTGTAGAACAAGACTGAAGTCTGCATCTCATTCAGCATCCAGAAATTTCGTTAGTGGCCTGAAATGTCATGCTTGTTTATATTTTGGATGGGCTGTCACTGTTTGAATGCCATGTGATCATATGTATTTGGGTAAGTTTAACACTGAACAGGCCATCATTGCTTCTTCTTAAAGAGGATGGTGGAATCAGTCTGTGGAGAACAAAGTGTATGAAATATGTATGTGTTGCAGTTTGAATTATAGGGAGCAGCAGTATGCAAACATACACTGTTCTGATGGCATCCTCTTCTGAGAATAGCTGTACTATTCTTCGGTACTTATTTCTTACAATTTTAAAAGGCTTGGGTGAGCCTGACATCTGTGAGGACAGAAAGAATGAGATTTTTGTTTTTACTGCTGCTGCTGTTTAGCTGAGAGGTATGTTTCTCATAACATATTGTTTTATATTTCTACAGTATGAATCACTTATTTTTTAACTGAAAGCAATGGATTTCAAATAAGTAGAGGTTGGAGAACCTTTTGGTGCACTCAGGGCCCTGACCCTGGTGATCTTTGTTTTCCTCAGCTTTTAATATTAGTTGTGTGCCAGGAGGAGGAACTGGGGTGTAGCAGCTCCAGCCAAACATAATGCAATGGCTCATTTGTCTTCTCCAGGAAGAACGTTGTTCCTCACGAATACCGGAGACACTTTCCCATCCAGATGAAGGACCACAACTCCCATGACGTGCTCCTGCTCTGCACATCGTGCCATGCCATCTCCAATTACTACGACAACCATCTCAAGCAGCAGCTAGCTGAGGAGTTCAGTGCCCCCATTGGCTCCGAGGAAGGGGTGCGTCTGCTGGAGGACCCCCTGCGCAGGCAGGTGCGCTCGGGGGCCCGAGCCCTGCTGAACGCAGACAGCCTGCCTGACCCCCGAAGAGCAGAACTTCTGCAAGGCATTAAGGACTTTTTTAACACGGAGGCAGTGACCCCAGAGATGCTCCAGGAAGCAGCTGGTCTGGAAACCAGGTATAACAGCCTATTTGGTAGATGTAATATTTTAGTCATTTATTTTAGGCATGTAAGTTCTACAAAAGGGTGTCTACACAAGGATCCTTTGGTAAATATTAATGAAGCAACAAAAACAAATCCAACAACATTTGCAGAGTGAGGATCATACATGCTGACTTTTTCTCTCAAAGCTTTTTAATTAAAATAAAACAAAACCCATTCCTGGTCTCCTTGTGATATCAGTGACCTTCCCTAAACTAATGTTGTTGGGCTAAGAAGTGTCTGAATTTGTGACTACTAGGAGTTGATCTGCACAGTGAAAATGAGCCTCTAAAAAGATAACTTCATCCCTAGTATGAGCCTGTGGAGTCTGAATTTATAGTACTCCAATGCATTTAACTAGAAGCCAAGGAGAGAAACAAAGTAGTTCTTTGTGCTGTGTCCAAAGACTGTAAGCAGATAAGCAGACCATAGATTTCTTACTATGTTTTTGTTTGCTCCTGCCCCATGGTCTGTGAAATGCATTGTTTCCCCTCTTGCCCCTTTTCCTCTTTCTCTTCCAACAATCTCCTTCCCTTCTTGCTCCCCCCCTCACCCTCATCACTGTTCTATACATCTTTTGAAGGGCAGATCAGGGAGGCAGACTGAAAGATGATCATGCGCCAGGTGCACCAGAAGTTTCCTCTCTACCTCTTTCCCAAAGCCTCCCCAAAAGTCTTAACTAATATCAGGTTTTGCTGTTTGCATGAAGACAGTATTTTCTCCTTGTTACGCACACTGCTGTTTGTTGCATGCTAGTGTTGTATCTCAGTACCTATTCAGGCAGGGAGTTCGGTGGCAGGATCAGAGCTCTGGAGAGCCTAAGGTGTTCTTGCCTTGAGAAATTTGCAATCTGTCTCCTGAGAAGCTTGTAATGTGCCTTGAGAGCTTTGTTTAGTATTGCTATAAAAGGATAACACTTTCTCATTTTGAAGAATCCACCTTCCCAGGGCAGCTGTGTTCCAGAAAGCAGCCTGACACTGAAACAAAGCATAAAACTCTCCCTCCCAGGTCCCCTCCTGGTTAGCTCCCTGTGCTGCTGTAATTAAGCAAGTCCTGCTGCTGAAAGTACCTTCAGCATCTTGCTGTTCCTTCCAGATACGTCTGGGGTCTGACCGTGGGCTTGTGTACTAAACTCTGCTTGTGTTCTGGCAGGATTTGYAATGAGAGCTATATGCCACATGGGCTGAAGGTGGTGCAGTGTTTTGCTAAAGGAGGCCTGCGCTCCCTGATGCAGTTGGAAAGATGCTGGCGGCAGCATTTCTTGGACAGCATGCAGCCCAAGTACCTCCCAGAGCAGTGGTCAGTGGACCATAACCACGGGAAGCTGATTCGGAAGTATGGGGAGGATCTTCAGATTGAGCTGTCATGAGACTGACTTCCTGGAGAGACTCTAGATGGTATCTAACGGACACATGTAACTGAAGGCGGAAGGACTATTTTTATTTCTGTTTTTCCACTAACATCTGGGCCTGCGTTTGTGCAGTGGCTCCACCAGGTTTGGCATTTATAGAGTTAAATCCTTTGAATTGAATTTTATAAACTGGTTTGGAATTTTTAATCCTAGACTGGATGTGTGACTTGCTACAACTTTTTTCTGTGTGAATGGGCTGATAGGAGCCTGTGTGTTCAGGCAGAGACACCTCTGTCACTGATTATTTCAGTGCAAGAGTGTAATACTAAGGGGACTTTTCTTCTCAAAGTCACTGTGGAGAGTTGCTTTCTACTCTCCCAGGATGTCAGATGCCTCCAGACCATCTCTTTTTAACAGATAGTACGATATGTGAACCTTTCCAGGTTTTCCAAGGATCCCTTGGCTGTACCAGGAGGGCCTCTTGAGTCTCCTGGTTAAGTCTCCTTTCTTTGTTTTTGGTACAGTTGCATTCATATGAGTTCTTGGGAAAGAATTCCTGCCAGAGAGAGATTTCTTGTTTGGAAGTGGCGAAGAAACCGCATCTCTTTTCTTTTTTTGCGGATTCTGAGCAGTATCAGCATTGTGGATAGGCTGCTGAGTTTTCCTGATAGTGGCTGCCTGATGAGAAGTGACATTATTTGACTCTGGCAGTGTAGAAGCACCCATGTCACATCTCTGACTTTTTAAAACTGGTTCCAGCATCACACTGTTTCTAAAAATATTACTTCCCAATTCTGCCTGTTTATGATGAATAGTTTGTGGCAGGTATCTTTTCACATCAGAGTGAAATGGGGTCAGATGTCTTAAAAGGGATGAGAGGAAATAAAATTTTACTTGAAAACCAGCATCTTTTAAGAGGACAGAGCACAYGTGACAGGAAGCTGCAACTCCAGTGTTCTGTTCCTGAGTCTGACTTGTTCTTTGGTGAGCAGGTCATACTCTCTCCATGTCTGTTTCCCTGTCTCTAAAGCGGAACTAATAATACTTACCTACCTCACAAGGGTGTTGTGAGGACTAATTAATTCATGTTTTTGTAAAATGCTTTGAAAATGTAAGCCAGTATGTGCTAATTATTACTGTTGTTTTCTAAATGTGCTCCTGCCTGACTTCTCTTAAATATTTATGATTTTTGCCTGGTGCTAGACTTCAGTTAAATATAACTTTTTAAAAATAAATAGCCTTTTCTGTGAAACTAATTTTGATGACATTAATTGTATTAGATGACTCTGTTTCCCCTGAATGATGAAGCTATGCTTGAGTTGTAAAGATCTTTTTAAAAAAGTTTCAGTAGTCTTTATCCTTCTGTCCTACTAGCATATACAGTGCAGTTGATGCATATTTCATAATAACATTTGGCCAGAATCCTGGCCTTCCCATGATCATGGCTCAAACTCTCCACTGTCTGATAATTCAAGAAATTGCACAGGCCGGGGGCTGAAAACTTGTTTGTAGCAGAGCCTCTCTGAGGTAAGTAGAAGCTGCGGAGATACAGTACATTAATGCCATCCCAGAGGGAGGTGCTGCAGTAGCAGCCAGCATACAAGAATCAATGATTCATCATAAATACAACTTATTGCAGAGCTGCAAATGAGACCATTTGCATTGTAAGGCCAATTTTATGCCATCTCTGTACTAATGATAGGTCTTAACAAAAACTGATCTAGTCAAATGTGTTCTGTCTCTATGCTCACTCACACAGCTGGTTGTATTCTCAGCAAGAACCTCCTATCTACAGCAGCAGCTTGGATACAAGTATTTCTCTCCAAAGCCTTTTGAGGATATGTTCAGATAGTGCTATCTCCTGTCTCTGCCATCAGATCAAGGTGGTAAGAGCTCTTTGTGCCGCTCAGAAACTCCTTTTTAACAATCAGAAGTACAAATTGTCCATCTCTCTTTTTTGTTCTGCTTTGTTTTTCTTCCTTTGTTCTGATGCTTGAACTCCTGATAAAGCTATCCTGGTTTAATGTAACCTACAGGCTGACCACTGGGCTGTTGTCTTCTGTTTGTTGAAACAAGAAAATGATGTTGAGACAAGAATCTGACTGCAACTCCTCTAAATGCAAGGAGTCAATGGTATGATTGAAGAACTTTTATTTTTTTCAAATCGCCAATGCAGAAATAGGAGTTTTCAAGGAATACATCCTTCATAAATATTTTCTTAGCCAAGATTCCTTGTTGTTGTTTGTCAATTATCTTTAACTTGCATCATTTTTATACAGCTTCCCCCCTCTTTCAGGTTGACTATGTGTTGTATAGAATAGATATTTTTATTGTTTTTTAATTTTCTGCCTTTTAATAGAACATGTTTGTTTTTTACTATTCAATAGATTGTGCATATGAATAACAAGAACCCTTGCTGTGCTCATTTGGTAGAGAGTAGCAGTTCTACTGTGGGAATTGGCATATACTGATTATTTACGTTATTATCAGAATATACTAATATCTCTTTCCTCTCAGTAGAGTTAATTGAACACAGGCAGGTACAGAGGTCTGAGGAAGAACAAAGCTGTTCTGTAGATTAAACTTCTGCATATGTCTTTGTCCCTAATTGTTACATTGAGTGAAAATCTGCTCTTTTAGCAGACTTATCAGTATTCAAGCTCTGTTTCTTTTTTGCATGCCTGCTTTTCTCTTCTTTCTATCTGATCCTCTTCCTGTGATTCCTTCATTCCCTACAGTAACAGTTAGACCTCACCTTCTGAACTTCTTCCTGTGCCTCCCCGGTCTGTCTGGCAGTGATCAGCCATGGAAGAACCCTTGCTGACCGTAATGCTGTACTGTGAAGCAATACTGTAACAAGTCTGTTCAGAAATACTTGAATCGTAGTATTGAGGCTGGCTGTGGATTCAGGTACCATCCTTCACCTGATTATGCTGGTTAGTCATGATGGCCATACAGCTACCTCTTTTTAAATAAAAGCCTAGATTTCGCACAACTGGGGGATTCATCTAGGTTGCCCCAGGTATGTTGCCTATATGATAAGACCTGCCTACATTAAACAGGGTACATCCGTTCTTTCTCTGCAGGGAGAGAATTGCCATGCCTCTGTGCAGGTTGGCTTTGACAACATGGGATTTTCCCTACAGTCGCTTGTCATTTTGTTATTTGTAAGTTTGCCCAAGGGACACTGCCAGAGATGGAGGAGAGAATTTGGCCCTTTTATCTGGCACTTGATGCTACTTGCCTCAAAATAAGTCTTATGGGTTAGTGGGGAGCATGCTCCAGCTGCTGGGATCCCCAAACCTGTCTTGGTTTATGAATTCCCTATAGAACTTGCCTCCACCCTTTCCATTTCAGGTGTTTTGCCCTTGTGAAACCAACGTTTCAATGCCTGTCAGATTCCCTCTGGTCCGTATAAGACCTGATGGAAGCTTGAAAGAAAGGCAGATTTTATTCTGGCAAAGCAAAGGATAAATCGTAAAGTTCAATTAAAAACCTGCAAAGTAAAGATATCTCTAAACTAGTCCTTTTCTCCCTGCTCATGGGTAGGATCTCCCCAAGGCCGTGTGTGGCTGCCTGTCTGATGCAGAATCAGGCTGCCATGCTCCGGAGTCTAGGCCCCTGCACCCATTTCAGCTGTGTTTGGAAGTTGAGCAGGTACGATACAAGTTGCCACTGTACAAAATGCTGCTGTCAGTGTAGAATTGGTTGTTGAGGGTGACAAATCAGGATGCCAAAATGATGTCAAAAAGCTTCTAGAAGCTCTTGCTCCAAGATCTCTTTCAGCAGTTTTAGGTGCATATTTCCTAGGCTCAAGGATGGGCCATACCTGGCCCAGTTAAGTCTGCAGGGGACTGTGCTGTGGGGAAGGAGGGTAATGAGGGAGAGGGCTGTCAGCCTGCAGTCCCTTTCCCCTTGTCCTTGCTGCTGGGCAAAGAGACTGTGTGGAAATGGGGTTGCCTTGGAAGGGGGTAATTTAAAGTTACTTTGTCATGTCCTTTGGTGTGGCAAAATTCATTATTTGTAATGCTGCTGGGAAATCTTGAAGTAACAGTCTTTCTTGCTGCACCAGCAGTTGTGGCTTGCTCAGCACTTTTCTAAGAGTATGACCAGGTTCATGTTTCCAGAGATGCTCCTCTGGAGCTGGAGTACTGACAGCCTCTGTGGTATGCTAGCTTGCCTTCCCACATGGGATAGAAACTGATTTCTGTCTTCCCAGACATTACAGGTTGCCTTTTTTGTGACTGTGCAGTAACTCACACGTTATTACATGGTGCAGGAAGTATGAGGTGTACAGTATTTTCAGTACTCTGGCATTTGGGATGCAGTAAGTGCTGCATTTCTGAACCGATCACACTTGACAGGTTAATTATGCTGCTGACGGACTTAGTATTTGGAGTGCCTTTATTTCCTTCCTTTGACAATTTTTAAAGGTCCTAGCTGTCATATCCATGACTGACAGGACTGAAGATGATGTATCCCTGTGAGCTTCTTGCAGTTTCCCATGTTTGGTACTCATTAATGCCAGGGATGGGCAACTACCTACCTGTTGCATTTCTATCGCTTTGGCTGCCTAGGGAACTCCACACTGTCAGTAACACTTTTTTTTTTTTTCCCCTGCAGAAAAGGAAAGGCTGTTACCCTTCAGAAGGGTTGTTACCCTTACTGTCCTGGTCCCATGCCTAAATGCCTTTGAGGAACTGGGATGGACAGGCACAGATTCTGTCTGTCTCTGTCTGTCTCTCACATCAGGGAGAATGAAGACACCAGTGGCCCTCACCGGTGTGCCATTTTCTATAACGATTTAGATATACCTCTTGTCTGACCTCATAGGTCAGTTCCCATCACTGCTCCTTGATCTCCTCATCCCTTCAGGCCTTCAGGAGGACAGCAAAATCCCCTGTGGGAAAACAACAGCCAGGATAAATATGACTTTTTCCCAGAGCTGATTGAGATGAACAGGCCGATATATCCCTGCCTGGGGAAATGCCACAGTAGTCCAGATCTATTCCTTATTGCTTTTCTGATTCCCATGGTCTGATAAAACTGTCGTTCCCTTGATGCCCTCTAGTTCTTTGGGGATCAGGGCCTTTTCAAAGCCCTGGCTCTCATTTCTGTATTGTATTAGTGGCATAAGGGCTCTTTGCCACCCTCAGGGGTATGCTGTTCTGCAGAAGGGGAAAGGCAATTTGAGGTAAGTGCAAAGAAAACATACGCAGCTTCCTCTGTAAGTTCTTAAGGGATCAACAGTGTGCCCTCTTGTATTAGCCCGGCATCAAGGCAGTTTTGTTAATTGCTGATACAGGTGGAGAGGGTAATGCAAGGGAGCAAACATGGTCAAGTTTAGTAAGGGAAAAAAAACAAAAGCCAAATAAACATGTGTGGAACATAATTCCTCATATGTTCAAAACAGGCTCCTCTTGCACTCTGAATTCCATGTGAATAGCAAGCAGCTGTGGCAAGGATTTGCTGCACCGAGGTTAGTGCTGCACCCTCAGTTCCTGCTTAACTATCACTGTACTTGTTTCTGTCCTGAATTAGCCAGTGATACTACCTGGGGTCTCAGTGATGTTGGCCACCAGAARGCAAAGCAAAAATGTCTTTCTTTTATTATTTTTCTTTCTTTTCTTCTTGGATAAGTACAGCTTCCGAGATGGAGGAAAAAAAAGAGGACTAAACTAAGGCTTTTACTGTAAAATAGAGATGTCGTCTCTAGATAACAGGAAACCATCTCCTTGCACAAGAAAAGCTCCAGCTTCAGCTATAGAGGATATAAAGTATGGCTTCTATCTTTCTTTGCTTAAAGAATGGAAAGATTGCTCAGTGGTTAAGGAGCAAAAGAGATAAGGCATTTATATATCTCAGTGGAAATGTGATGTATCTGGGAACAAGGTACTAGGCAGCTGTCAGAAATGCAGGCTTAAGAGAAAAAGTGCATGGCCAAGCCCCCTCCACAGAAAACTTTTCCTCTGAGAAGCTGTTTATCATTGTAGTGTGCTCTGTAGGGATCTGACATGTAGCTCTTTCACATTTATTAACAGGATGTCCTTTCCAATTGAAAGTCCTTTGAAAAATGCCAAACAGTGCTTTGCATTAACTGAGCTCCGTCAATTGCTCTTCCCTTTTTTTTCTGTGCCCTGACTCTGTCTAAGACATTTAGCCATAACTAAGAGCAGAGAGACTTTGACTGCTGGTGGCAAGCTGTGAAAATAGGAGTGGGACATTCTCCAAGTGTACTATAAATAAAAACTCTTATCCCTTCTTGTCTATCAATGGCTATGGAGAGCCCAAATTCTAGCTATAAGTTTGTGTGTATAGTGTTGTCAGATTTTTGCTATTTGGATAATGCTTTCCATATGTTTGCAAGAATTACACCCTCCATTTTTCCTCTCTAGTCTTCCTGTGATGTGTGGGTAACAATACATTTCAAAACATTTTGCTGATGTCTTAGAGACCAGCTCCACTTTACAGTGATTTTTTTCCCCCATGCTATAAAAGGAGTCTGTCCAAGCAGTAATGTTAGAACTGAAGAAATCCTTACGCTGGAAAATATCAGATTAGACTGCCCGTCTCTTGGCAAATTTTGTTTATGGGGGAGAAAATTGCTATAAATCAAATTATCAATTGCTATAAATTAAGTGCAAGATATTCTGTGCGTGGTAGCCATAGGTGATGACCACTAGATGGTGCTGAGTATTAGACCCTCAAAAATACGCAGGTRTCTTTTTTCTCTGCCCTGTAAATAGGAATTAGGATTTTCATGCCCCTGGCCTTTGGCCCTGCTAACACCATACACCCCAGTTCTGCTCCACTGCTTTTGAGGTTTCCACTTTGCTGTGAAATACTGAAGGGTGCTTCCTACCAGTAGTGTAGCAGCTTTGAACAAAGAGGTGAGAAGGTGGGGTAAGTACAAATGGGTGCAAGAGCTGTCATCTCCCACCATGCTCTTAAAAAGAGGATTATCCTTATTTCACTTGGTTGGAATAATCACCAATTAAAAATAGAAAGACTTACCCCTAGCCAGTTTCTTTTGATTGGAGGTATTTCACTTCCAGCTGTGACTAGTCTGTGAGTTTATAGAAAGAATTCATTTTGCAGGATGGCCTGCAGTAGTGGACAAGGAACAAGAATTATTATGTTCCCATAGTTAGCAGGCTTGCACTTGGGTAAAAACCTCAACCACCTCTCAATCTGCCTTGCCATAACCTTGGAGGGAAAGCAGCTGAGGGAAGCCCAGATGAGTCCTTATCCTCCTGATGGTGTCTTCTCCCTGGGAACGGCCAGTCTGGAAGGTGAGTATTGTGCTCTCCAGGGGACACTAGCAGGGAAATGTGGCTTTTGAGGAAATCCTGAAAGAACCTGATTTGTCCAGTTTAGAGGAAACAAAGGACGGAGGGACAAGGAGATAAATATGTAAAACTGTGGCAAAGAGTAGGGGGATTTTCATGGTCAGTTTTCTAGTCTACTGTAGCTAGGACAGGAAGTGATGGACTTAAACGTCAACAAAGGAGATTTGGGCTAGTCCTGAGGAAAAGCTTCCTTATGGTACCCATTGCTTCTTGATACGGGCCACACTGCTCCCTTACAAGGGTGCTGACTGGCTCCCCAGTTGCAAACCATCTGTACTGCCCTCTTAAAAACCTGGAGGTGATTGAAGCTAAAATGTGTTAACTAACTCTGTACATGGGCGTTTTGCTGTCATACTCACTACGTGCCCTTCAGTCACCCGCTGCCAAGACTGACACGCAGCTCTTCTCTGTGAGCTGCTTTAATTAATACGTGCCTGTTCTGGATTTTTGTAGCTCTTAAAAAGTAGCTGTGAGTGGTATCTTCTATCAGAGGGAGGTTTTATTTCACTGCTGTGCAGCTGGCTATTGCTACCACTGAGGAGGTGACCTTGGCACATGTTCTCTCCTCTTACCTCCTCTCAGTATATTTTAGCACTGTGCTTTGCTCTGCCAGCCAAGTGCTTCCAAAAAAGACATATGGGCCAAGTGAGTTTTTTGATAAGTGAAACTTACCAGCTTTCCAAAAATTCCTGCTCCCTTGAGAAGAGATACAAAAACAAACCCCCAGTGCTGAACAAACTTTCTCTTGCTAAATAAGGACTCATTTTTAAATCTCAGAACTTCGCTTGGGGGAGGGGATGGAGTCAGTAACCTTGCCAGCCCTATTTTTCTATAAATGCCTGTTTTTTTGTTTTGTTTTTGTTTTTCTAGGAAGTTAAATAAACTGCTGGACAAGGAAATGAATTGGGCTGGAATCAAAATGGGAAATACATGCCAGTAAAACCAGCATTATTTTCTCACTTTTATCCTTAAGGCTGTACTTGCATCACAAACAAAGAGGAAGGGGGAAGCCTAAGAAACACCATCAACTCTGACTTAAAGGGAATTCCAAAAGTGATGTGGTGCTGTGTATAATGCACACTGAACAAAGTACCCCAAATGTAATCTGTCAGGGCAAGGATGCGAACGTAGGAGTTGATGTGTTAGACTGAAGCCAAAGTTTAGTTAGTTCAGGATAATTTCTCTATAGAGATAAGTAGTGTGAGTTTGGTTCTTTCTAGACAGTTTGTTTTTCACACTTCATATTTTCAGAGTTGCCTGTGAAAACTGAGTGATATTTTTATGGTAATTTGAGGAGAGTTAGGCAGACTTTATCTAGCAAGTCTCTTATCACCAAGAAATGTGATAGCCAAACTCTTGGTGAATTTGAGATGAACAGTGTTGGCAAAAAAAGGTGTGCATGCAACTTCAAAAATCTCATTTTGGTGTTTTCTAAGGCAAACTTTTTTTTTTTTTTTTTTTTTTTTTAATTGGAAGCCCTCTATTCTTCTCCAGAGTGCAGGAGTATGGGATGCTCACCTGCAGTGTGTGGGTCCTGTGTTCAGCACCTTGTCTGAAGCAATAGCAGGGGACTGGAAGGGTTTCCCACTGCTCAGGGGTGACCCAGGCCCTGAGCTCACTGAGGAGCATTACAGCAGCTCCTTTTCCTACATTGTCTGGAGGGAGCACAGAGTCTTTTGTGCCAAAAAAAAAAAAAAATAATAATAATAATTTCAACGTGATCCAAGGTGAGCATGGTTTCAGTTCAGCTTTCATTTCCAAAAAAAGCAAACTGTTTTCATAGCTTTGTCTGTGTGCCTATCAATGGCGCTTTCTATTTCTGTTTTCCAAGCCCCTAGAGACGCTCTCCACTGCAGATGGGAAGGGTACAACAAGCAGCGGTGGAATGTGGCTAGTGGGGAGTCTCAGAGATGGAGGAGCAAGGGGTCACTGGCCAGCAGCAGTGAGGAAAGGTTTGCCCAGCTGCTGCACGCTGTGGCCATACAGATACAGCCAGAGCCTCCTCCGGGAGTCAGCGTTAGGGCACGTTCAGCGGCAACATGTAATTGCCTTGCTGGGGAGAAGCTGGATGGTAGGAAGGATTTAATATCACCCTACCCTCTCTAAATACCATGTAGTGCATAGACTCTCAATGAGTTGGCTATTTCAAAAATGGAAGCTAAAATGGCTACGTGTGTTTCTACCAACATGAATTCCTGAACTGCATTTAGAGTTTAAAGAGAGGGAAAAAGACCCCAATAGATACAACCCTGGATAAAATAGTGCTATCCCCACTCTTTAGTTTGCTTGGCCAAAAGACAAGACTGCTGCACAGAAAGATTGTAAGTCAGTTAACAGAGCATTTTTTCTAAGGAAGGAATTTAACATTTTCATATAGATTGATCTTTGAAATAGTCTACTCTCTAGCTGGCTCTTCTTTTCATTTTACAAACGGAAACTACAGGGAGTAATGGTAAAAGTAGTAAGGGCATTTGTGGAGTAAAGCGCAGGTGTTTAGGTGGATTTGATGGTAAGCTAGACAGTCTATTCAGAACTGCACATCTTAACTCCCAAGACTTTAATGCTCTGGATGTGTTGGTTTGATAATGCAAAAAAAAGGCTTCTCCAATCTCCTTTCTACATTTGACACTGGCCTGTGGTGATAGTGACATTAAAAGATGTTGGGGAATGGATGTTGGGGAACGGTGTTAGACACACAGTCTGACTGTTCTCAATTACAATGTATGGTAGAGGAATAGAAGATGCCCCCTACATACATGTGCTAGCCCTGCTGCCCTGTAGGCAAGACATGAAGGGGACCAAGAAGGAATTCAGGTTGCTGTGCCTTTTGTGGTCCTTACTGCCTCTGCTGAAACCATGTCTGCCTATCAACATCTGCACTGCACACATACAACTGTAAGGTAACTTGATGATCTGTTTTGGGAGATGGACAATAGTTGCAAGGAGACAGATGAGCAGATATCATCTGTTCAGGCTTGAGAGACACCATTGCTGTGTCTTCAGCAGTGAAAGACTTAAATGTGAGTGGTCCTCATTAGTTACTCTCATTAATGCCCACTGCAATGCATAAAGTGACTCTAAGCTACTACAGGCTGTCTAAAGAGGACCCTCTGAATGCTTCTTTCTCTGTCATGCTAGCTGGAACCTTAGACCTTGCTTACATGCCATTAGTTATTATTTGATTGGGGGTGGTCTTTTTGTTTGTTTAACCAAAAGGATTTGATGCTGTGAATGGGGGTACAAATGTCTGCTATGTGGTTATAGTTTATTCCCCTGGCAATATAGTGCTATAAACACCTTAATTCTATCTCAGTCCTGGGGGMGTGGTGCTGGTTTAATGCTAGCAGTATATTAAAGCAGTGTTGCTTTTGTAGGAACAAACTCCTCTTTCTTTTAACAAAGAAAACATGTAGCAAGTAAATGATAGTTTCTTTTAGCAAAACTTCGGACAATAGAGAATAAGGGGTGTTAGATCTGTGTCCCAGCCTCAGGCTGCTGGCTMGGTCTGACAGCGATGCATTTATGCACTGGTGGTGGACTGGGCCCCTCCTGTAACACAGCAGACTTGTGCAATGGAGCCTGCTGAAGAATTTGGCGTTGGAGTGTCACCGAAACAAGGTGGGAGGCTCTTACAGAGCTGAAGTCCACTTTGCCTCAGGGATAAAGGACTACAAGAGCAGTTCTGGGGAACTGAGTTCCTTGGTTTCTGCCTTTCTTTACTGACCCCATGATTTCTCCCTTGGCTGCTACTCCCTATTGTGTTTCACATCAAGGGGCACCAAACCACATACAGTGAACATAAGAAACATGTCACTGCTTATTCAGACAGCTCCTGTGAGGAATTCTGTTCCTGCAGGGTGTCACAAGGCTCAAACTCCCTTTTTCTTAAACCTCAAATTCCAAGAAAAGGCTGCTTGTGCCCTAGTAGCTGAACTCATACTTCAGCAGGTGAGGTCATGGTAGRCCATTGCATCTGAAGTGTAGTCTAACTGGGAACAGTATAATAGTGATGGAAAAAAAGGTTCCCAAATACAGCAAAATAGTTTTAGGAGGAAAAAATACAAAAAAGAAGAGTGAGATTCGAGCATCTGAGTGAGAACAAACTGCTGAACATGATTTCTAGAACGATAGCCGAACACCCTCCAGAGAGGGGACCAAAGTGCTTTCCTCTCTGGGAGTGTCTGTCTGTCCTGCTCCTTCATTTTCTGGCTTCTGTGGCGTCTATAAACTGTCTTCTGAATCTTACTGGAAACTGTGAAGTCCTGACTTCAATAAATCCACAGGAAAGCATGGCACACGGACTGAAGTCAAGAAATGACAAGATCATTGCAGGCACAGAATCAGAAGGACGTGGAAACCCTTCTAAATCTAGATGCCCTGGCTATAGCCATTTATTGACTTCTGCTCAGTCTGGGAGGAAAAAGTGGGCATCTTCAATTCAGTCCATGTAAGGCAGTGCCAGGCCACTAGTTCCAATGTTTTATTAGTAGAAAAAATGCATCTGAGCCAAAAAAGAGCTTGCAGGCTTGTTATTTATGCTGCAGTGGCCAGTGGCCTAACTATGAATGGAAATTTGTGGGGGCCCCAGTTTATGATGAATGGTTAATGACCTAATGGTCTGATGCTGTCACAAATCATTTCTTCTGYAGATGATTTAAAACAAATTCAGATTTAGATGGATATGATGTTAACATAGAGCCAGCTCAGACCTTTCTCCCCCAGCCAGAGGATGACAAATCTCCCTGGACTCTGTAGTGGCTCTGCTACAGCTAAATACTTTCGACACTGTTATGCTCTGCCCGTGTGTGTGTGTGTGTGTGTGTGTGTTATCTTAATTGCTTGCATACACTGCAGAACATTCTTCCTCATTATTTGTGCTGCAACAGGCAGCTTTGCACCCCAGATAACAGCCAGATCTTTCATCGTTCTTAATTCTCTCCCAGTGTACCCCAGATTTGCTAACCCTCAGTTTTGTCCTGCTCTATCTCCTGTATGAATAATCCACCTATGTTCTCAGTCTTCTCCCTTACTATACACCTGAAGTTCACTCACTGCAGTAATTGTGCTCTTTTCTAACAGTCCTGGCTACTAGTCAGTCCTGAAGAGAGCAGGGCAGTGTTGAGTGTGCCAATACGAGGAACAGCCCTTTGCTTCTCCTTGCGATGCCTCAGCCTCTCAGCTGTGGAATTCCTGGCATTCCTCTCATGCACAAAATTGCTCCTCTTGCAAGTGGTCTCTCATTGCAGCTCCCGCTGAGCTTCCAGGAGGCTGGAGTTTATTTTCTAGATCTGCTGGACATTTTTCATTGTGATTCTCATCTGTCATTCCCAGCTTTACTGGCTCAGACCTTTCATTTTCCACTTCCTCACATCGTAAGCAGCTGTTAACCTTTGTTACTTAATGACAGGACTAGTTTTCTGCTAGCTAGCAGAAAAATGTTCTCTTCCTTTGCTATTGATTGCACTCTCACACTGCTGCTGCTTAGCTCTCTTTTCTAGATCCGGGTGCAAGAACCTGAGGTGCAGAGGAAAGCAAAAGGAGGGAGATGGGAAGCATTGGAGCATTTGCTTCTCTCTGCCCATTAAGGATTGCGGTTTTTACTTTCCCGAGTGTGGTAGCTTTTCCCCAGCTTGTTCTGCAAACCTCTGTCCTTTTCCATCTGTTCCTTTTTAACTTGTTTTGTCTTCTCTTGTTATGTTTTACTCTCTTGTTCATTGCTCTCCTGTGTCTGCCACACATACAACATGCCGAAGTAAACCTTTGTGTTTCTGATAGCACGTCATATTTGCTCTGTAGGGAGTAGGAGGATGCACAACATATATTTGTCCCATAGCCATCATATCATTTAGCGTTTCATCACTGTGTGGGCTGGTCAGAGTTCTGCTAAGGCCACCTCCAAATTCAGGCAAATCTAAGGATTTTAGGGCAATGGTGAGATCATCGCCACACAAATCTGTACTGGTTTCAGTAATGGGGCAACCTTTAAGCTGGTTTAGTGTGATCCTCTCAAATCAATTTATGACATAGCTCGAAGTGAGAGGCTTGAACTCAATTAAATTATCCTTTAAGCTGCTGTGGTAAAAATGACATTCAGCCCAGATGCAAAGGAAATGAGTCAACCCTATAGGTGCTATACTGGATGGCCTTTGAGGATGATTTAAATGGCTGGTATAAGGCCTTGAAGATGGTACTCTGGCAGGGATGATAATGTCTTGCTCTAGAGAGTGAGTGTTTGGCATGTGGCTTTGCTGGGACTTGTGACTATGTTTAATTCATTATTTTAGCTGCTTGATCAGTGGGGCTGAAGGGAAGAAAGCACCAGTAACAGCCACACTGGAGCAGGTCACTGGCAGTGTAAGGGAGCATCCTGCAGCAGTCACAAGCCTGCCCATGTAGTCTGTTGAGCTCTGGTTTTCCACTTGGCTTAGATGTTTGCAGCTGTGTTTTCTCAGAGGCAGCCAGCTAAAACCAGTGCAGTTCTCAGTGCACCATGCTGGGTCCATCTCCTGCAGTGTCACTGGAACAGAAAAAAAAGATTTTGGGATGCTTCTGACAGAGGATCTGGCTGGGACCTGCTGAAAAGGGATCCTGGCACAGGCCAGGCTGAGAACTGCTGCCCGTTTTCTTCCAAGTGAACTTTTGTCCAGGCTGAGCAGTAGGGACACTGGTGCTTGGGAGGGCTAGCGGGTGCTTTGTTGCCTGGTGCCCTTGGCAGAAAAGACCCTCTGCCTCCCAACCTTGCACTGCTGTTAATCTGCCTTTCACTGGAGGCAAGGGTCCCACCTAAAACAGCTGCCGGTGGCTTGGGAGTCCTGACACTGTGTGCAAAGCCCTTGGAGCATTATTTCTCCAGCGTTTTGCATAGGCAGCACTCTGCAAGAGGAGGGGACAATCCAGTGCTCTTTCCCTCCCTCCCTGCCTCCTTTGAGCTGGCAAATGAGCAGCTTTCACCATCATATCAAATACAGCGTACCAGGACTCCATCAGCTAAATAGCGATAACTGGGGGCCATGGTTAGCAGCCAGGCCCTTGCGTGCTGCCTGTGCAGGCTGTGCAGCAGGCTCCCCCGTCGCTGAAGTGCGGGCGCTCCAGCAGCCCTGTCTGGCTCCCCGGCATCCCGGGGAGAGACACGTGCTCATGCGGGCTTCTCCCGCCGGATGGGAACAGTGCAGTGATGGGAGCCYGCAGGCTGCTGTCAAGGGCCTTCCTGGGTTAATGAGGTAGCTTTAATCTGTGCATAGCTGGCAGCATCCCAGCCAGACACCTTTTGGGTTTTTTTATGTGTTTTTAAAGGGAAGGTTTGCCTATTTGAGGGTTGATCTCAGCAGGAGAGAGCAAGGAGACTGAGGCTGGGAGGGGATCAGTCCTAATATTTCAAGCTTGCTCTCGCATGCTGTATTGCAGTAATGGATGGCCCTTCTCCAGTTTGTCATTGTGAAGGCACTTGTCATGGCTTTAGACACATGAAGAGCCGTGCTGGATAGGGCTCACAATAAACTAGTGCATGGGATGTGATGACTGGCTAAAATAATAGGATTAGGTCCACTTACAGATGAAACGTAACACACACTGGATACAGCTAACTATGCTTCTCCTTTTCAGCAARTTAATGCACTCCCAAACTTGACTGACTCACAAGTGCTGAGACCTCAGGTTTAACCATCTCTCCACATCCCAGGCTAACTCAGTTCTGGACTCAGAGTTTGCAGAAATGAACAGGCTGCAGCATGCTTAGCAAAATCACAGCCACATCTGCCCTGCAATCCCACATATGGAGGGAAGTTTTGACTTAGAAACCTCAATCCTACCTTCATATCTGACTCCTGCCTCTGTACTGGGCAAAAACAGAATCTCAGGTCCAAATCCCCACAGTGCTTTGAGAAATTTATATCTGGCAGGCCTAGTTTTAGAGTATTAGCTCTTCCACAAGAGAAGGAAGAGCTAGCAAAAGAGGGGAGAGCAGCCGGCCTTCTGATTTACTGATACTTTTGGTTTTAAGCACCTGAAAAATGACAATTTACAATGGTAATTTCTGAGAAACAGAATGACTCTTCTCCCCCTTCCCCTCCTCATTTATGAGATCTACAAACACTGGAAATGTCCATGTTTCATTTTTCCTCCATCTTTTCCCATGTTTCCCTTTTGACCAACATAGTTATTTATACTGCTCTAAGAATGAGAAGCAGGTTTTCCCTTGTAAATACCAGAAGGACTTAATCCCAGGTCATTACTTGAAAATAATTAGCTGCAACACCTTCTGCCGCAGCTGAGAGGTRTGAAATGTTGCTCTTCTCCTTGGCACCATTCTTCAGAGAGGAGTTTAATGAAATCAGATCTTTGCTCTTGAACAGCAAGCCCTGTTAAATCTGAATCTTGGTCCCTCTCTGAACGCAGGAAGAAAAATAAATGCCCTTGGAGATAACACAAGGAGAGGGAATGCTGTAAGGCCTAGACTTGGGAAATAAAGTTAGGCTTCAAAGCTTACTTTCAGGGATGTGACGAGAGTGGCTGTGGGCAGACCAGAGCTCTGAGAGCACAGCCACCACCACCTAGGGAAGACATGGAGGTCTGAGGCCTATCTTTGGATGGAACAAATCCCCAAATGCAGTGAGACTACCTCATGACAGCCTTTAGAGACAAACTGTACTGCATTTGAGGATGTAATGTTCACAGAGCAGAAGAGGTGCTTTATTTATCCTAAATGGTCTTTCTGGGATCACAGAAGTCCCTGAGGGCTGGGGAACAGAAACCAGTCAACYGAAGCCAGCCAGTCTTATAGAGCTTCCCAGCCATTGGAGTGAGCGACCAAATGGCCTTATGAGACACAGCTGATCTCCCCTGCAAGCTCCTCCCTGCATGCAATGATAAAGGGAAACCTGATGCCTTACTTTTCCTGCTCTGGGGATGCTGCCATCTGCTCACCCTTCTGGCTCTGTTCCCTTCCACCACATTGATAGCTTTCCCTTGTGCTGCTCTTCAGCTCCCAGTGCCACTGCCAGGGATGCCAGGTAGGAAAGAGCTGCCTCCTGCCTTGCCATCCCTGGGGATGCAGGCTCAGCTGCTCCTGCTGCCCAACCTAGGGCAGGCATGTGGGGCATGAGAGCCTAGTGCACGGTCAGGGTGCTGCAGGATCTGGACTAAGCCTGTGGGACCTGAGTTTGCCCCATGCCAAGCTGGGGCAGAGCCTGCCTTGCTGAGCGAGCCTGTTGAAGCAGGAAAGAGCTGGACTACAGAGCATAAAAAGCCTGTGCTATACTGATACATAACAGCATAATTCTCTGGAGGTTGAGACTGCAAGTAGCTGTATGGGGAGATTTAAAAGCTGGGACTGGGGGGGGTGGCCATTAGTGTGGTTATTTTAGCCTGTGTGGTTTTCACTGCACTAAAATAACCTGTAAGCGTTTTCATTAAGTGATATGATTATAATTGTCACACACAGCTTTTTTTCATCCTCTCTCCATGGAGAAAAGTATGTTGTAGAGGAAAGATTTGTAGAGGAATTGTATGCACAAGTAAAACATGTGCTAGAGATGACCCTTTTTAGCAGGCCTTTGGGATATTCTATAATAGATGACCCCCTGCCTCAGGCATGCCTGTGTGGGGACTGTCAGCTGGGGCACTGGCACTGGGGAGGCTGGAGGAAAACTCTACCCTCAGGTTTACACCCCCCCCCCATCTCATTTTCTTTTGTGGGATGTGATCTGCAAATCAGGACCCTCATTTACTTTCTACAGCACTCGGAGTTGGAAAGTGTAGAGATACTGAAGGTGGGATGATGTGATCTGAGTTCCCCAAAGTAGATATCCTCAAACCCTAATCACCTTCAGCTGGAGCCAAGTGCTCTTAGCATCTCACAATCAATATAAATCAGGCCTGTTGCCAAGGGGTTACAGGTGCCTGCCATGAGATCACAGCTGCCTTGAGGGAGATCATTGCTGCTAGTGCTGCTTACCACCCCAGCTGTCTTTACTTCTTGCACTTCAATATTGTGATCTAGAATTAATGAGCAGGTCAAGCTGGCTGTCTTGTCCTCTTGCTCTACCTTGGTGCTTAACACCCAACATGAGAAGGATGCTGAAGTGCTAATATTGAAATCCTGACAAAATGAATGAAAAAAGGTCTCGGCATGGCTGATCATGGAGGGGTGGATATTTCGCATACAGACTCCTGAATTGCCTGTTGTGTCACGGTAACAGCAGAGGCTGGAGCTGCACAGGGATTTGTTTGCAAAGTCTTGCCTGGCAGAGCTCTTGTTCCTGAAGGTTTCTGATGAAAAATGACTGGACCTGCATGATCCTAGTGTAAGAGGTTTCTGTGTTGAATGATTTTACAGAGCTGTAAGTAAGTTAGTGACACATTTGTGGAAGATTAAGAATACCTGGATCATCATTTAAAGTGATCACAATAGAAATGGATACTTCTAGGTCCAGAAAATGTACTTTATTCTTAAATCAGAAATGTTGTCTGTTTGACTAAGTTGCTTGTGCCCTATGGATTGCTGTGGTGTCTTAGACTGACTTACCACTTTTTGGTCTTCTGCAGGTCAGCAGTTTTTAGTGGCTGTAATTCTACCAAGGCTATAATTTCAACAAATGTCCTTGCAAGCCTTGAAGTACCCCTTCTCCCACCTCCCCCAGCAGTAAAGATATTCCAGTATAATGCAAACAGAAGAGGAAGAAGCTGATAAATCTTCAGTTCTGTTTTGATCTGGTTGCAATGTGAATAGGGACTGAATGCAGCAAACAGGAAATTAGTGTTCGGTGTTTGTGAAAACACCGAGAGGAGGCACTGGAGTGTAATCCTCATGCCACTGCCAGCCACACACAGCTGAACAGAAAACTGAATACTGTGACCCTTGGAAGGGAGCCTTGAGCTCTACTGCTGAAGCACAGCACACTGCAGTGACAATGATGGTGTTTTGTCCTTGAATGAGGTTTGGCAGTGGGGAAGGAGTGTGGGGGCGAGTCTGCAAGGTGGGGAGATGTTACACCCCTCTCTCTGCCTACGAACTCGGGAAGCTGAGAACTGCCAGCCTGCTGGGCTTCTCTGCTTTTCTTCAGCTTAACACAATGGGTACTTGTTCCTGATATTATGGGAATGCCTGACATCCTTTGGATTCCAACATTCTTCTTGGTTTCTCTACTCTCCAGCTGTGGCCTAGAGATGGATCTAGATCCTGGTAGGCAAAAGGTTACCTGATCCATCTCATTATGGAGCAGTGTGGTGCCTCTGGAGCTGACATGCCRCCTTTCAGCCTGAAATTTCTCATGCCTAGTGCCAGAGTTGGAATGTTTTTGCAAAGTTTCTCCATTAACTGTCTAGGCTATTTAGAGTGATGGAGCTTCAAAAATAAATACATTATTCTCACTTTTAGGGAAGTTAAGTATTTTTAGTGCACTTGATTCAAACCCAGTTCACTGTGTAGGGTTCAAGCTGTTTTTATGGGATGTGTGAGAAACTGGATAGGGATATTTTTCCAAATTGTAGTCTTTTTCATGTGGAATTCCTCTGTAGTGGAAGACCGAAGTTTCATCACTTTGCCAGATGAGCATTTCAAGCTACTTCTGCTTTGCAGGAAAGAGCTGCTAAGAGCACCAGCCTGATGGAGCTAGTAGCTATACTCAGCTTTAAAAGCTTAAAATTTCTATGAGGATTAAATTGCAGTTCAGGCTGTAGTCAGTGTTGTGATGTGCTGCCAATAAAGGAGAGCAAATAATCATCAGATTGTAATAAAAATATTTTATTGTTAATTCTGACCATCAGAAAAAGTGCTATGTGCCTTACCATCAAGGTGGGAAATAAATCTCTGTCCTAGAAGGGTTTATTAAAGATGCAACAAGTAAAAGAAGCAAATGATTTGGTGTGGGAAAAGGAGATAAGAAAAATGGTAGGAGGGAAAATGAAAATTTACACCGGGCTCATAAAGTTAATCAGGTTGATTATAAGTGAATCTTCTAGTTTAATCATTTGCGTGCATATGTAACTATTACTTTTTAAATAGTTATTCTGTTTCTAAATTTTTAAAAGATCTCATGATGGGTACCTGATTTTCTGAGCGTTTTCCTGTGCTGTTGATCGCTCCTGCTGTAGGCTGTCTAATTTCTTGCCCAGTTCTGCCACAACTCCACTCTTCACTTAATCCTTGCTTTGTTGAGCTCATTGCACAGTTGACCCAGAACTGGGTCAGTTGACTCCTGAGACCCCAGACCCCAGGTGCAATTCTGACTGCAAAGGCTCAGCTGCCCCCAGATGTGGTGACTATTAAAGGTCTGTCATAGGGAAAACTGGACCTTCTTTAGAGCTACTTCCCCAGAGGCTACCGGGACATAGCACAAAGCTAAGTGGGAAGCAAGTGCTGCTTGGTTCCCCTGGCACTGGCAGTCTCTATGTGTTGCCATGAGGCTGCTCTTAGTCTGAACTAGAACATGGATTCAAAAGGCTCCATCTTCTGCTGTCACCCTCATGAATTTCTCTGTCTCCTTATCCTTTTGACACCACCCACTGATCTAGGAGGTCCCATTTCATGAAAGCCACAGTCTGGAGAGAGAGAGAGAGCTGGAAAAATTCAACTTCGGTGAAGGAAGAGGTGGATGAATGGGCTGTCTGGCCCACAGAGGGGGAATGGCACTGTCTTCCAAGAAGGAGAGGGGTTGTCTTGAATATCTGCTAACCTCCTCTGTGAGGCCTTTCCTTGCTCCTTGAAACTGTCCAAGGAAATTCATCTTGCCACTGTTAGCCTTTCAGCAGGTGTTTTCTGTTCACACTTGAAGAGCACAAGTGCAATGTGGAACTGTTAAATTATAGCTTATTGGGAAATCTGTTTTGTATTTCCTTAAGAAAAAATAAGACAAATGGTATTTAAGGTTGCTGTAATCTTAAAATTAGGAGATTATTTAACAATACAATTTAATTTAAAAAGCAAATAAAATCCTAGTTCCCATTTAACAATACACCATTCACCTTAACTTTGCCCCTGAGTTGTTCCCCTCTACCCCTTTATTGTTCAYGTGCCAGCCAGAAACAATGAACTGGAAGATATTCCTGCCCTGGTCAGTATCCTTCTGGGCACTTTATTTTCTCTCTAGTATATGCAGAAATAATTGACATCCATGCTCTGCRCCTATTCTCATTATTTGGTATCAGAATAGATTAAGGATGCAGCTGCTCCTGGGGGAGTGATTTGTCAATTTGGCCTTTTTAGAGTGCCTATGGCTGTGGTATTGGTTGTGAATGGCTGGAGACTGCCTGAACATGTTTAGCTCTAGGCAGGGCAGGATCAMAACAGGCTCTAGGCAGACTGCAGGTGCACCTTGTTTCTTGGTAGTGACTGAGGACAAGGAGGTGGTGGGTGATGTATGACCTGGTGCACAGCAGCATAGATTTTCAGAAGCCCACACACATACCCATAGACTCTGACCATCATGAGGAAGCTTTTTCAAACAAGGAGGGTATTTCAGACAGTGTAGGAATTTGACCAATTTAGATGAGTAATGCAAATGACATTTCTTTTTCTTCCTGAAACAGCCATGCAGTGGAGGATGGTGGCACACACTTTGCCATCTTGGCATTACAGCATGAGTAAACATGTCTCAAAGATTTGCAGAGGTGTGACTTTGACCTGGATGAAGAGCTCAGCTGCTTTTCATCTGTTATGGAGACTGGACTTCATGGTTCTTTGGGATAAACTCTTCCCCTCCTCACTTTCCAGGGGTGGGGGGGACAGAATTTTCTTGAATTGAAAACAGGGCCAAGTGCTGAGTCTTCTCCCTTTAACAGGTTACACCTCTCTCACCCACCCCACCTCAGCACCTGGAAACAGACCACTGATGCTGCTTGGGAAGAGACCGGGAACTTCTGTGGGGAAGAAGGAGATGGTCCAGCACAGGGAGGGACCAGAGGGCAAAGAAGGAGCCACTTGGTGGCAGCAAGCTCAGGGAAAACCATCCTGGGATGTCTCACCTTCTTCTCCCAGTTATCCTGCTCTGCGAAAGCAGAAGGAGCTTTCTGAGGAGGGTTTTTTTTCCTGTGGGGGAGAAAATCCCTGCACTGAGGCTGCTCTTCCCTTGTGTAGCTTAGATAAGCCTCTGCCATAGTTTCTAGCTAATAATATTACCTGCGTTGTCTCAGCTGTATGTATGATCAGCTTTGAAGTGGGAATTAAAAGAAGGAAATCCCATGCCTGGAGTGATTTAGGAAGGCAAGCCATGCTGGTGCCCTTGTCCCTTGGGGCTTCAAAATGCATGACTTTCTGGGCCTGCAGTGGGTAGTATTGCAGTGAGCAGGCAGGGGCCAGCTGGGTGCAAATACTTCTGTGCAAGATGAAGCTCAGCTGCTAGAGGGGGCAGCCACCTCCACAGGTTCCGGCTGAAGCCAAGTGGAGCAGCACCTCTGTGAGCAAAGGCCTCTGATTCAAGCAGGATAACATGCTGCTCATTTCTCCCATTTCACTGCTCAGGTGGCTGCTAATTGATGCTCCCAGGCAGGGAAGTGTCTCCTTGCCACCCCCATTATTCCCTCCCCTCCCTCCCCCCCTTCCCCCCCAAAAAAAAGGAAATTCCTGCTGTCTGGCAAGGGTTCAGCTGCACATCTTTTTGACACAAGACCTGCTTCAGTTCCTGAACCCTAATGACAATTTTCTTTAAACATTATTAAATAAGCTCTGGATGACTCTGCTCAAACTGTTTCCAGAGTATAGGTAGCCCTTATGCTCATGTTTCGGATGGTATTTCCATGCCTGGAGGCCACAAATACAGTGTGTCCTAATTTTTCAGATCAGAGTTGTGCTAAGAAAAACCTTCTGGAATTCTCCAGATGTTTCGTAGGTGAAAGCTCAGCTATTTTTTTTTAATGCCAGATTACTGCAAAAACATACACTATGTCTCTCCATAACTATAAAGCAGCCACATTTCATCTTGCTGAGGACAAATCCAGAGGATGTTTTTCTTCCCCTGTGACAAAGTTCTCCTTAATGCTCTCTGGGCAGTCTGGGATGCTGGATCTGCTCTCCTAGGTGTTATCAATATTGTCAGCCAAGGAGACGAAACTGGCTTCTGAAGTCCGCTCTTCAATATTCATGGTTCTAGGAGATCTCTTCCCATCAAAGGTGATGCTGATTAAGACCTCTTATTATAGAGAAAATAAGATTCTTAAAAATCCCTACATAATTTTCTTCTGTACAGCTGGTCATATTCCTCCTTCCCCTTTCTGTACTCACCAAATACTTAGGTTAAGCTTGTGCTAAGGAATTAGTCACTTGGATTCTCAAGGGGTCCCTTATATTATTCCAGTGTGCAAAACTGTATTAGGTTTGTCACAAAATAAGAAAAAATTTGGTGTCTTGTCTTTAGTAAACTGTCAATTACACAGAAGGAGCAGCTAAAGAGGAAACAGAAAAAGAACAAGTGTGATGGTAAGACCCCATAATTCTGCTGTGAGGGTTGTATAATCTTGATTTTAGTTTATCATATTAACTTTTTTAAGTGACCTCTCTCAGGCAATAGGACATTTATTGCATTAGCTGATGTTTTTGCAAAGATCAGCAATGATATATTATCACTATTAATATTCATAGTATGTCTACGTCACAGACTGTATTGAGTAGAGAGCTCTGTGCTAAACTGCTTCTGGTACCCCTGTTAGCTCTGATAGGGCTCGCTTTAATACCTGTATGCAACATTGCAGCTTACAGTATAACCATACTTGAACAATTTACAATTTCGGAGATCCCTTTACAAGCATAAGGTTAGAAATATACTATCATTTAAACAAAAGATGAAATTTAGGAGCGAAGCTTTGCAGCCAGAGGAGAAATCACTGCAATTTTGTACCTGCGGAACACAGCACCTTTGTTATGACTAGCTTGGATCTAGGAGCCAGTCATCCTGCAGGGAGGTTTTTGAGCCCTGAAGATGAAACATCACTGTTGAGATGCTTTCAAAGCATGCAGAAGCTCAGCGCTGCAGAAGCACATGCCTTTTCTGCAGCAGTTGTGCTGGAGAGTTCTTGTCTCTTCCAGGTCTGTCAGCTAAAGTGCTCCTACCAGCACTCCCTAACCCTCCTTGGACTGAATATCCCAAAGATTAAACAACGTAAATAATAGGTCTCTGCAAGCTTGGCTTATCTGTGCTGAAATGGGATACCTGAGAGCAAGTGTGAGCAGCTCAGTCAACAGCTCTGAAGGTGGATAACTGTGCTTTTACTCTTGGCTGGAGTCATGGGCTAGAGCAGGACTCTGGTACCATGCGGGGTCTGGCTGCTTTTCTGTAGGAACAATCAGTGCACTATGGGGCTGATTTGTGCTGGTAATGGAGAGAGAGGTGAGTGAAAATGACTTTCTTCTAGGAGGAAAAACCCTTAAACTTCAGCTTGTCATTCCTGTATTGGAGCTGACTTCTGTTCAGGGCTCTGCTGAGGCTTACCTATGGAGCGCTCTGCTTGCTCCTGGCATTTGCTTATAGGCCWTTCAACGAAAGAGATCTGGAGTCTTCAAATGAAAGTACTAGTTCATGTGAGTTGTTTGTTTCTTGTAATTAATGAACTAATTTAATGAAGGAAAGCAGTGATTCTGCACAAGTTGATTCCTATCGTTTGTATATATTGTCAGCAGGCCACGTTGCCCAGGTAGTGAAGGTTAACTGAGTTCTTGTTTTTTCTGTGCTATTTTCTGAGAAGGACTGTGTTGTAAATGCTCTGGGAATAACAGGATGCAATCAGGGCAGAATAATGAAGAGGGCTCGGCAGTGCGTCTTGCAGGCGTGAGGATTTACTGCTTAGAGCTCGAGAGAGTCTCCTCTCCAGGAGTGCAAGCTCATTAATGACTGAAAGCACACACTGGCAGGCACTCAGCTTTTAAGGCTGTTTTTGTAAGGTGCAACTGCTTCCAGAGATGAGAGTAAGTCTTGGCTGGGTGTAGCTAGGYGCTTGCTGAATCCTGCTGAAGGCAGTGCTGTCTGTGGACCATACAGCCCTGTGCACGCATGCACAGATGTTAACTCTCAATGTAGTCTGAACTCTGCTGACGTGTGCCCCTGTGTAGCATTTTCAGCTATGAACCACAACGGGATCTGAGGGCTCTGCTTGCTCACCTGGCAGCACTTTGCACCTGCTTTGCATAGGTGCAAATGGCTACTCTAGGCAGGGGGAGAAGTGGGGCCACAGTAAGTGAGCCCATACTGTAATAACGAACAAGATGCTGGGCTGCATTAGCAGACAGCAGATGTTAGGCTGTGCTTGCAGAATATAAGTGCCAGTGCTGTGAAAAGTATAGGGCTTCTATGGCCCTTGTCCTGCAGAGGGAATAAAGTGCCAGGCATCTTTGCCCAGAAGGTGGTGGTTCCTCTAAAAAGGTAACAGTAATTAAAAGGATGCTATCTCTGAAGACTCTGAATGATGAAGAGTCAGGGAGCTGGGTTTCTTCTGAGCAAAAAAGGGGAGGTGCTGGCATGACCTTATAGAAGACTTCTCAACTGTTAGGTGTCTGTCTGAAAGATGGCTGTGGGGCAGAATTCATGATCAGGAGAACTGAAAGTGATGAAATGTGTGGAGGCACACAGAGGAAAGCAGCATGTAGGGTGAATTAGCAAGGAGGGCAGCTGAGGAAGTAAATGAGCGGCTGTTGTGGGAGCACTGCGGAAAACGCCACAGAAAGCRATCTGTTTAGTTGTGTTGGGTCAGAGGGAATTCTTCTGTTTCAAAAACACCTCTATTGGGGTTTGAGTGACCTGCTTTTCTGTAGCAAATCTCACAGGGTGGTGAGAAAAGACCAAGAAGGAATTGAGAAATGTCTGGTATCTGCACAGCAGTGAAAGGGGAGACAGTATATGAGCTGGCCATGCTGTCACAGGACACAAGCACAATCCTCTCTCAGATTTTTTCCTTTTCTGGATGGAAAGCTCTTCTGCTTGTTTATCTCCATGTCCCTCTGCAACTTGTGCTGAAGAGCTACCTAGTGTGAACCTGCATGGTAGGACAGCAGCACCTTTTTCTATAGGACTGTGAAAGAAGTGGAGGCTGGAGGCAGTGGGAGGACAGCTTTCACATTTCACTCAAACTGCTGGAACAGAGACATGAACCATGCAAGTTGGAGTAGTTAGTTATTTGTTGATCCCTTGGCAGACTTGATATATTTTCCTTGTGTGTCACAGAGGAATTCCCTTCCTGCTGGCTCTGATCAGCTGGCYTGCGAGGTTGTGGGTGGTTGATCTGCTACTGGGAAGGGTGCCTAGCACAGGTTAAGGTGCTCTATAACACCTTTCCGCATCACAGAGTGCTTTGCAGGGATGTTAATAATGTTGCGGAGCCCGTGCTGGGTACCAGTGAGCATGCACTGGGTCCCGTGCCYGCAGCAGCCCTGGAGGTGGCGGTCCCCTGCTGACACATGCCCTAGCAGTAGCTTCCTGCCCCAAGTGGTAGCACAGTGTGTGTCTGACGGGAATCTGGTATGGTGCAGTGCTTCAGGATGCCAGTTGTGGGCAGGTAAACCTGAAGGGGGAATTTAGGAGAGCAGGTTGTAATTACCTTTAGCAAGATTAGGCCAGGAGGTAGGCAGGCAAAAAGGGGGTTAGAAGCCCAGCTACCATTTTACACGCTTGAATTCAAATGCTCTGATCCCTTCCTTGTGTGCCTTGGAGGCACCCACGTTCTCCAGGTGTGTGACTTCCCACTGGCAAAGTTTTTTAGGTACCTGTGTTTCTGTACTCACAAATTCTTAAGTCCTAGTTGCACAAATAAGCTTCATCTTCCCCCTTCCTGCCCCAAGCTCCTTCAGTGGGTCACTTTGCTCATGCTCTTGGACTGTCTGTGCCATGCAATTTGTATTCATGAGCTAGATGGTCTGGTGCCTACAGGGCTGGATTTGTTGAGCTTTTTTAYAGCTGCAGCTTTGGCAAAACGCAGCAAAGTGGAATCACATCACCCCTGTCCTGCCCTTGTCCCCACTTCTCCCCCAGTGTTCAAGTCACTGGGCCAGTGTCTACAGCACTCACCCAGGATGCCCCCAGTTTGTATAGCTGTTTTTGAYCGCTGGCTGTTGAGTTGTTGTGAGTGGCAGTGACTGGAGGGGGTGCTTGGGCAGGTCCACAGTCATCGAGGAGACTTGCTTCTGTGAATTTTCACAGCCTCTGACCATGTGCCCCATCTCCACAAAGCTGTTGCCTGAACCCCGTGTGGAGTTGGTTGCCTGGCTGGCTCCAGGGCCTCCTCTGTGTGCTGCCACCCTTGATGCCTCCTCGGGGAAAAAAGTCCCGTGTAGCTCTGGGGGCAGCAGGCACAGGCGGCAGGGACAGCCATTGGGGCAGCCCTGCCTTGTGGGGGACTGAGCCTGTGGTTGCCCAGTTGCTGCTGCAGCAGCTCTTCAGGTAACCAGTAGGCCACGTTGGGGCACTGAGGAAACCCATTCCCACTAGGTTCGTCATCTCTTCCTTTGCTTCAGCTAGACCAGCTGCTCATGGAGGGAGCGTCTCCTGCACTGCCAACCCTTCGTTTGCAATGAAACCCCCTCAATATCAGAGATGGAGCCCTTCTCCCTTCAGGCTCCTGTCTTAAATGCCTGTTGTGCACCCACTGGTGCCCATGCACGCAACCTGCTTCCCACTCCCCCTTTTTTTGGTTTTAGCTAACCCCGAGCTCCTGTGCCCCTGGAGCTCCGCAATTAAACCAAGGTGCCCTTCCCCACTTTGCCGAGCACGTCAGGAGGGCATCGGTCGCAGTGAAGGCGCAGAAGCCCTTCGACCCCTCCAGCGGAGCGGGGCCGCGGTCCCAGCAGGCCGGGAGGGCCATGGGGCCTGCGCGCCCGGGCCCGAGGGGCGCCTGGCAGGCGCGAGGCGTTAGGACCCTGCAGCTCGGTGTCTCTGCAGGAGTGAGCCGAGGCGAGAGCTAACGCAAACAGCTGTGCTGCGAGCGCCAGCCAGCTCGGGAGCAGAGCGAGGGGGAGAATCCTCTCACCACTCCTCCGTCGCCTCCTCTCCCCTCCTTCCTGCGCTCGCACGCGCTCCTGCTCTTGCCTCCCCTGGAAACCTCTGCTGCCAGCTGAGCCAGGGCTCCCAGGCGCCGCCAGGGCTCTCGGGATGAGGAGGATCAGGGCTAATGCCATCGCGATCCTGACCGTCGCCTGGATCCTGGGCACTTTCTATTACTTATGGCAGGACAACAAGCCTCATTCAGCAGCGTCCAGCAGATCCCCCAGCAGCAGCACCAGGAATGGGCAAAGACCGGCCGGGAGGCTGGAGATCCACCGGGAAGACAGGACCATCCCCCTCATTGTGAGACATGACCGCAGAGCATGTTGCGTTTTAATTCCTCCGCGATCGTCAATTCGGGGACTGGGGCTTGCTTGTTGTTGCTGCTGTCGGTTCCACCATGGGGAGAGATGCTGACGGGAACATTAATCCTAGTTCGTCAGGAGATCGGGGGGGGGTTGGGTTGATGAATGAATGGGGTGAAGGGGGAGAGAGGGAAACGGAGAGAGGAGGAGTTAGATTTGCATTTAGATTTCTTTGTATTTATTTTAGCATTTTTGCTTGTAACCATGGCAGCAGTTACAATTGGGGAGCAGGATCGGCAGATCTCAAGGGAATAGAGTAATGCTGTGTGTAAAGTATTTGYAAGTTGTCTCCACTGGCTTGCCCAGGCTCTGTTTCCCTGGCTGAGAGCAGGCTGTCCTTCTTGGCTGAGGGAAAGGGTGGATGAAACAGCTGGAAGGTTCTTCTTTTTTGTAAGAGGTGCATGCGTATATATGTATATATATACACATATGTATAATAATGCACAATTTTTTTTCCTGGCAAGACCAGAAAGAGCTGCATCCTCTAACAAACCCTTGCTCCCGCTTGCTGGGCTCTGTGAATCGGGGCTGGGTGCGGGGAGATGCAAGCAGCACTTGCTGCAGGGGGACTGTGTGCCTAGTTACTGGCCTCTACGTCTTCTCCCTTTGCTTTGCTCCCAAATAGGCAACCAGGGCTGAGCTCCCGAGCTTTAGCTGTCTCAAGCTAGAGAGGGCAGTCTGCAAGTCAGGCTGAGGCTTGGGTTTGGGCAGGGTGGGAGATGGGGGTGCCCTCAGGAGCTCCCCGCTGACCTGAGCGGTGTTAGCAGTACTCCCTGTGTGTTGTCTATTTGCACTGTTTCAGATTTGCTTTCAAAGTCTTGCACTCCCTGGGTTATCTGTGGGCTTGATATGGTGATAAAATCAAGCTCCTGACTTAAGGAGGATGACAGGAACCTTTCTGCTCTGTCCATGGAGGATGTTTGTCCTCCTTCAGCCTGCAAGGCAATAGCAACAATAAAGCTCCCCCAGCTCGAGGCAATAGCTTCATTAAAAAATAAAGCAGCTCCTGAGGTTAAAGTGACCCAGCAAGGCCATTCCCGGGAGTGACCCAGCTCAAGCAGTTGGGGAATTGCACTGTGTGTCACTGTTTGTTTGGCTGCAAATCCATTTATCAGCTGACTGCACACAGATGGAAGTGAACAAAAGCAGCAGCCTGGTCAGAGTTGAAGCAGGGGCCAGGTGCCGGGGTTCTCCACTTCCCTCCTGGATTGGTACTGTGATTTTTAGCCTGAGTCTCCATTTTCTTCACCTGTAAAATGGGGGTGGGGAGGGGGTTTAGGAAGCCTTATGAAGATATGGAAAACGCTGTTAGAGCAGCCTGCGCCCTTGGGCAGCATGGTGGGAATCCTTCTGCTCAGTCCTTCAGGCATCACTTGCAGCTGCAGAAAATCAGAAGTCTAAATAGAGGCTCTCAGGGAGAGCGAGGATGTTAGYTGCCACTCGTTACGGCCTATGGGTTGGTGACAGTTGGGACTGCTCTGCTGTGAGACCCTCCCTGGAGCAGGATGGTGGGAATGCGTGCAGTGCCTCCCAGGCAAGGAGCTCYGTACGAGGGCTGGTACTCACGCAGGCCCTCCGGGGCATGCCGGGAGAAGTTCTCACGCTGGCCGGGCAAAGTTGAGCAAAGTGAGGATTTGGAGCACCGTTGTCTGTTGGTTTCCACCTTAGCGCGGGGAAAGCTGCTGCTGAGCCCCTGATTTCTGGTGTGCTTGAATGCACTGCTCCGGGCATTTTATTTCTCCATTCCCCTGCTTATCCTTTTCGATTTTTTTTTTTATAGCATTTACTTTGTTCCCTCTCAGAGGGCTTGTGAGGTTTCATGAATCGATGTCTGCTAAGCACCTTAAAATCCTCAGGAGGAGGATGCTGTGGTAGTGCGGAGCGTTGGTATGTTGCTGCTGTTTGGGGGGGGGAGCAGCATGCGCTCACAGCTAGCCACATTATAAGCTGTCATTACAAGCTATAGTGCTGTATAGCTGTTGCAGTAAATCTGGTCCTACTCATCGAATGCTGTAAAACATCCCAGTTTTGGCCCATGCCCTAAATCCATTAGCAGAGAAAAGTAATCACCCTTTGCCTCCGCTCTCCCCTCTGTAACAGAGGCCCCGCAGTCTGCCAGACCCCGCTCTGGGTATGTGTGGGCCCCCGTGGCTGACGGCTGGGACAAGGGTGGTTCCTCTGACGCCCCGACAGCAGTGCGGCGCAGAGCACGGTGGAAATATCGTATCCTGACCCACAGCGATCTCTTTGCCTAGGGACTGGAAACAGCAGGGGCTTGCAGTGGCCAGGCTTCCCCCTGTGCATGTGGGGCACAGTTTCCCAAGGGGTCGGTGGGCTGCTGTGAGAGGCGAGCTGGTGAAGTGCCAAGCTCCTGCTGCTGTAACCATAGGCAGCGACGCTGCTGTCCATCCGGGGAGGGAGCACAGTGGACTTCACCGTGATGGGACGTGAATAACAAGCTGTCCTGTCTTTGGCTGTCCGCCTGCGTGGGAGCAGAGGAGTGACTGCGGAGCGAGCGTGGGGCGGAAAAGTGTGTGGGGAGCTGGGGAGGCAGCAGAGGCGCTGGGGACGGTGCTCCCTGAGCCCCCTGGAGCAAGGCTGGCGGCTAGCCTGGGGCTGGAGCAGTTGCTGTTGTGGGCTGCATCATTGGCACCTGCTGCCTACCTCTGTCTGCAGGGCCAGTCGGTGCCTCTTGAGTCCCTTGGCCTGCTACAGAGCCTCTAAGGAAGCTGCGCATTTTGATCTAGCTTTTGGTTTCCTCTGCTCTGTATGACTGATGATCTTGGAGTTTAGGTCTGGGCTCATCTGCAAATAAAGGTGACTCATGTAACTTATGATTCTCTGGAAAAATATCTTTGCATTTTTTTTTTAAATTGGCTGCTTTTCTGTCTGGAAAAAAAAATCTTGTCTCTTGGGTGAGTGAGTTGAAGAGCTCTGCTCTTGCATCTAGGCTATAACACTTCAAATCCTGGGCAAATTAAGGTGAATTGCACAGTTTTTAAAAATTGAAATGCTTTTTAGGCTTGAATTGAGTTGTGGTTTTCTTACTTCTCTCTTGATGTGAAGAATAAAAATCACATCAGTTTAAAAAGCTGTAGTTGATTGAAAGTCTTAATATTAAACCAGTTTGTTTATTGACCTCATATTTACCTGCAGAAGTGTAAACTTAAAATCTGGTTGTCTGACTCAGAGTCTGCAAGGCGAATGTTTGTGAATGTTTAAAAATGGGGGGAGGAAGATGTCAGCGGCTTCAGAGATCAGAGTTCCAGAAATAGCCCATGTAATAACGGTGACTCTTTAGATCCCTGTTTTAGATCCAGAAATGTTGAAATCTGGCCTTTTCATGATCAACCTTCCCAGTGAATCCTATCAAATCAGGATCTCTCTCTCTCTCTCTCTCTCTCTCTCTCCCCCCCCCCCAGAAATGAAGTTAACATACTGCTCAGTTCAGCTATGGTAAGCAGTAGTGAAGCTATTTGCCTGCAGCCCTTCTTGGCTGGAGGGCAGTGGTGCCACCTCCCTGCCTGTCAGCAGGTGAGGAGTTGATGCCTGTGCTCTGGCAATAACATCCTTTGTCTCTTTTTATGACATGTTTTGTTCTGTATGGGGGGAGGCAAGTGTCTCCCCAAACACATTCTATGGGCCCTCGAAATAAAAATGCAGAAACCTGATAAACTGCAGGACTGAACCACTGGTGAACTGAGCCTATGGGCACTTCTTGTTTGATCCTCCAAGGAAGGCAGAAATGCAAGCAAATATCGCGGTTCTAGGGAAGCATTTTTTTCTCTTAAGAGCTACAGCTTCATATAAATCAGTAGTCCTTGGACTTCTGGCAGTTCGGTCATGTGCCTTCCCCTAGAGCCCCTCTGGGCATTTCTGAAGGGTGGGCTTCCTCCCTGCGCTCTCTTTTCTCCCTCCCTGGCAGAAGTTGCCTTCTGCTCCTTGGAAGTTTCCCTGAGGCAGAACATGTAAAATGCATCTTTGGAGGGGTTTTGGCATCATTTCCACACAATGTACAAATGGTTAATTATTTGCTGCTTGCTGCTCGTCTGCTTTAGCACAGAGCTGATGGATAGAGCCCAGGACTCTGTCCTTCCCCCTCAAAAGATTGCAGAGTGGGAAATGTGCCCAGTATATTTATGTCCCATTGAAGAGATCAAGGCCAACACTGTTGCGCAGTGAAAGCTTGTTAGTCAGAAGGGCAGCTGGTATGTAGTTTTGAAAGAGGAGTTTTGCTGTTGGCTGGCAGTGTTTGTGGTGAAGATGCAGGTATTTGCTCCCATTTTCCAGTCAAAAGCTGGATGCGGGGCTGCCTGAGGGCTTCTCCAGGTTGCTGGCATTTTTAGGGTGGTACAGAAGCAATATTACTGGGAGAGGGAGATGGAAGAGAATTGTTAGATGAATGCTCTGAATCTTGTTAGGCTGGTGTCTGACTGCTGTTTAGAGCAGGTATCTTGCCTGTTACTGCTGTCTGACCAACTTTTGAGACCTGTGCAGCATCTCTGTGATCCCACTAGAGACTATCTGGCAGCTGAAAGATCCTATATTGTAATACTGACTCACATTTCCTGGTTTCAGCTTTTGCTGCTGCTTGCTATCTCTGTGTTCAGCCACTTGAACACCAAGGAGATAAGATCAAGGCATCTTCTTCCCTTGTACCAAAGGATTTCTAAATGTTCTGCAAACATTACTGAACCGAGCATCACCTGCCTCTTGTGAGAGAGCTGGTAGGAGACTCTTTAGGAACATGCTGGGAAAGGGAGATTTCTCTAGGTATAGGCAAGTTGAGGAGGAAAGATCTTGATCATTTGTTTTTGTGGGTTTTTTTTCCTCCTTCTTGTTTAGTCAGAAGACTAGCAGTGGTTGGATTTTACTTGCTTCTCTGAGTAACCAAGCTAGCAACCTTAGCCATGCCGGTATTTGCCACCGTACAAGAGCATGTTGACACAGTAGATTAACTTTCCAAACACTGTATTTGCTTTAGGACTTTTTCAGGTGGAGAAATATGTGTGTGTGCATTTGTTTTCTTGCTGCACCTGTAACCCTTGGGTTTGTTATGCTTTGGATGCAGGTGCCCATGAATCATACAAAGCAGGTGCCAGCTGACATTCACCATTCATCTGTCCCATCAAATGGTTTAACTCCCGACCCTTCATCACTTTTGCCCTGTCTGCAACTTTCAGGGGATGGTATTTCACTCAACTGGGATAAGCTGCAGCTTTTATGGATCAACAGGCAATTTCATTTTTCGGGGACTTCTATCCCCCAGGGCTCCCTCAGGATGTGCACCTGCCTGGAGGCAGGTCTTGTCAGCCTCAGGGATACAACTCTGGGAATGGAGGTGGACCCTGAATAAATGAAATAGAACAACAGGAGAAAGCACGGGTTCCCTGCATTGACATCCCGTCAGACTCATGAAGTGCAGGTTTCAGTTCATGTCCTGCTGTCCTTTGCAGAGAGGACCTAATATTTAACGAGATGCCACAGCTCACTTCAGCAGTGTCTAGCAGTGGGGARAAGCCCAGATTTCCTTGCAGACTGACTCTTACCAGGTAGCTTACCGGTTCCTTGTGGTTCCCACAGAGTTAAGCACAAGCTCCCTTTGGCCAAGCATGAAAATGATTTAAGTTGGGGGCTGGACTGCTGGCTCTGGTCAAGTTCTTAAAAACACAGACTTCATGCAACAATACTAGGCAAGCCAGGAAGAGGTGGTTTAAAGTTGAAGTAAGCAACGCTGTACTTGTAGCACAGAACCAACTGAGTAACATCAGGTAGTAGGAAAAATCTGCTGGTCCACTTGCATCGCTTAAGCTTACAATGTTACTAAAAATAATTATCAATAGATTATTTTTTCATTAGCTTTACTGGGCTCAAAGTCTCAACTTCTGCTGAGATGTACTATGAGTTGAAGGGGAACATGGTGGGAAGGTAAAAATGATTGTGCTTGGCAGGGCTAATATATATACACACGCACGCATATAAAAACACATAAATAATGTATATGTGTGCATGTGTATATATAAATAATGTATATGTGTGCGTGTGTATATATAATATAAAAATACATGTTTATATATATTTTCATTCTTTGTTTTTTTTTTTACCCTTGGATTTCGTGGCCCTGGCCTGTGTGGTTGGTAACACTCTGACCTTTGCTGTACCTTGCTTTCTGCGAGTCAATGGGGCTACCCGAGCGCTTCTGCAGCTCTGTTTTTAAGACTCGTTAGCTTCAGTTTGGCAATGCTGTGGCTGTTTAGTCTGTTTGCCCATTGCCAGCATCCTCAGGGCAGTAGGTCTTATGAGCTCTTGCTTGTGCTCACTCATTGAAGAATTTGCAGGGACAACAAATACTGAGTGGACATTGTTTGAGGCATGTGATGTGTGCAGAGCTGAGCCCTTTAAATCTTGGTGCCCTAGTTAAGAGTGATTTAGTCCTTCCAACCTGACATAGCCCATCTTATTTTTCCCTCTTCTTTCTTTTTAGTTAGAGGATTATAATTGTCGCATTGAGCTTAAAGGGGATTGGAGTGCTCTATATCTTTCTTCTGCTTTCCCCAATGTCTCCTAAGAGACATCATAAAGAAGGGGTAGGAATGGATAAATAGGTATTAGCATCACTGCAAGTGCTGAAGAAGAGGTGAGAAAATTCTCCCTCACCTTTCTTGTCTCTGAATTTGTCTTGCAGGATCTGCACGGGCTGCTCTGTGACCTGCTAGGCTGTGGCAGCTCCCTGACATGCTCGTGTTAATTCGTACCCTGCTTGCGTGACATGCAGAAGGGGGGGACTCGTGGCAGTCGGTCAGAGCAGGATCCTGCCAGCACTGGTGGGCAGTGCTGTGCAGAGGAGCTGCAGGAGAGGGGGGTGCTCAAATGCAGCTGTATGTATGAAGGCATCCTCCTCCTATTCTTCTGGGCCTGCTATAAGTTAGAAGTCCTCTAAGGTGGTATTCTGGTTCCCCAGCTCACGAGTGCACAAAAGAAACTTGATGCTATCTGTGGGTTACAAGTTCAGAAAACATAACACGCAGATCTGCCCAGCTCCTTCAGTCATACTTCAGCAGAATTTAAAAGTGTAGCATCTAAATTTAGCGTTAAACATTCTGATTTTTTGGGTGTTATTCACCTTGGAAGAATCCTTAGACGTGTCAGAAAGTAGAAGTGCAAAATGACCATTTGAACTCCTTGATTTATACAGCAGTGAAACTGAGGAATTAGGAAATAATACCACAGCACACAGCATTAATTAGATGTCCAGGAATATGCTAAACTATGACAGATTCATTAAGATCAATTAAGCTTTGAGGATCCACATTACATCATCAATTTTCTGGTCTAGCTTTCTGTTAATGCTTTTATAATTCCGCTAGAAATAGGTCTCCCACTGCTATATTTAACTTGCCAGCTTTGTGTGAAGCTTTAAGTGTGGTCTTACCATTCTGTGCGGCAAGGACAGCCATGAAGCATGTTGCCAGGTCATTTTGAAGCATAAAAAGGAGTTCATATCTTTTCAGTCTTGAGTAGGGGAATTGAATCTCAGTGGAAAACATCTTTTTACTTAGATCAGAATTTGCTTTAAGTTATCAGTAGTTCAGTATTTTTCTTCCCAAGGTAAATTTCCATATCGTTGTCAATGGGAACATGTGATGTGGGTAAATTTAGACTGATTTTGGTCGTCATGTATCAGTTGGTGGCTGGCCCTTTGAGTTGTCAGATGTTGGTTAACCTGCGGTAGACTTGGTTCCCCTATGATCTGTACAAAGTAGGGATTGGGGTAGCGCAAGCCAGTTACCTGAGACTGCTTGGCAGAGTTGGGTGAGTCTCTAAAGTGCATCAAGATTTCAGCTGCCAAAGGCAAGATGTGGAGACAAGTTCTTTACTGTGAGAAACCAGCAGGCTCCTGAGCCTGCCAGCCTCTTCCTCGCCRTGGCTGTGCCTCCCTGTATGCCTGGGGAAGTTTGCAGCCTGGCTCACAGCTGGGTGTGCATCCTGGTAGCAGATTCCTCCTGTCTGCAGGTTGTCTGCTCTGGGACCAAAGACCTCATGTAAGTCAGGAGAATGAAGCAGGAAAACTTGCTGAATAATAAATTGTTAGGGGCTGCTGCAAGCCTGCCTGGAGTTACTAGTCACCTTGCCATCTTTTTCTAAGTGATTTGCACATCAAAGTTAGCCTAAGATCTCCTGTGTGTCTTGCTCTAAAACAGACCTCATGTAGAGCCTGCATTGCTGGGTACCTCATGGTAGTCTGTAGCTCCCTCCTCATAGGGGTATTTTGGTATCCAGGCTGGGGGCTGTTCTGCTCAAGGTTAAATGTGAACATAAAAGACAGCATCTGTCCCAGGGAGTTTATAATCTCCATAGATGAGTCAGACAAAGGGTTGGAGAAAGAAAGCATTCTTCCCCCTACATCCCTGATGTAGAGCAGTGAATAAGTCTAAATCTTTGCTGAAAGGAGGAAAAAAAAAAAAGTATGTCTGTTATTCAGATCTGCTAACCTCTGGTAATTAACTCTGATTAAGATCCCAATAAAGTCAAGACAGCCTGGATATTAACTGTGTACTAATGTGAATTCAAAGAACTTCCTACTGGATTCAAGCTGCTGCCTAGAGATCATTAAAATACAGTCTGTCCTAGCAACATTGCTATTTTAACTGGACTTACTTCATTCTTGTTAGGATTTTGCATTTTGTCTTGGTAATTGCTCCCCCCCCCCCCGAATAATTTCTATGTGATGGGTTATAAGCTGGCCACCTAAAACCTAATTTGGCATTTAGCATAACCTGAAGGGGCTGAGAAAGCTTGGGGGGGATAAATTCTGCTAGTGTCTGTGTATAGGGGGCTCAGGAATTTTCTACCCCTTCAATTATACCTAGTGCTGGCTCAGGTTTTGGTGTGTGCNCCCCCCCCCCCGATCATTTTGTGGAAGAAGTGTTTAAGAACAAGCTGCTGCAGGCTGTGTATGAGACAGGATAGGAAAGCTTATGAATGATTCCTGTAGGTGAAAATGTTAATCAGTAAACCAGTTACCACTTAACAGCCCTATGCTTCATTAAGTTAAACTGCCCTCTGTACTGAATGGAAATAAATCCCAGGGCATTTCCTGAGCTCACACATGAATTCTGTGAGCTGGGAACTGGATTTCAATCTCTTCCATCTTAGCCCTAATACTTAAATGCCTTCTTAAATGCTTGTTAGCTGGTTGTGGTTGCGACTAGCATGTCCGTGTGGCTCCATAAGGATGCTGCTTCTTTGGTCTTAACTCTAGTCTCTGTGGGTTAAATTCTTTCTTGACTTTATCAGGGTAAAGTGAAGTTTCCCATGTTATGTTGTTTTTAATGCAAAGTGACATCCATAACCAATGCCTGGGTTCTAGTTCTGTGCTCAGACCAATAGCCTATGTGATTTGTTCTTGTTGGGGGAAAAAATACATTGAAGTCAGTCTAAAGATTGCTCTCTGCAGAAAAAACGAATGTTTTCATCTGAGCATACACTCCTGTCCTTTGTAGTGCGTACTTGTTTGTTGTCTTGCTGCCACGTTCTCTAACCAGATAGATAATGGCAATGTAAGTGCCTGCATGCTTGAACACCTATATTCCTATCTGGTGACAGATTGCACAAGTTATAAAGGGTAATACTGTCTGATTGGGCTTATGGCCTTTTTGCCACAAGTTATTAATGGCCAAATGCAAACACACAGAGGAACATCTACTTTGGTAGAATTTTACAAGGATGAATTCAGCTATTCATACGCATTGTTGCTCAAAATAAGAGTCTGAATGTGGTACATCTAAATCCGGGTATTGCACCCCCCCATTTTTGTGCCAAGAAGTAGTAACTAATTTAGGCTGTAGCAATGGGGACAAAATCTGCTGAATGATCCAAAGGTACAAATGGATGAATGAGCCTTTACCCCCACTGTATTGGTACCTTTGTTGCTAATAAATCTGTCATGTAAGTAGGGTAAATTCACCTATAAAGCATGAAGGCCTTGAGTTGCAATCTGTACCTGAGTACAGATTATAACCTGTACCTATGCTGCAAGACACAGTCTAGAGACGCCCTCTCTCTCACTCAAGACAGGTGAGGAGGAATGTGCCTTATTCATTTCTTGGGCAGCAGCAATATGCCACCTCAAGAGGGCTCCTGACAGCCACAGGTAACTCGAAGCCTCTGGAGGAACCTGTCCTGTTTGCCATATACTTGTTCTTTCTTCTTGAACGTTTCCTTGTATCCTTATGGGATTGGGACAGAATTCATGCTTCAGAATGGCTCTTCATTGTAAGCAGAAATGTGTTATTTTGAGTTACTTGAGGAAAAAACGACCATAAGACTGGAAACCCTGATGATCCAAAGGAAGCTTCCTTCTTTTTGAAGCTGCTCATTAGCTAAATAACTTTGCTCCTGGAAAAGGTGAATGGAAAATCCTCTACTGTTGTTTGGGGTGTTCAGCTCTCTGGAAGGCTGTGGTTCCAGAAGGACTATTTGCAATTCCTCTGCCACTTTGATACCTCCAGCATTCCCAAAGTGCATGGCAAAAAATAGCTGTGGGGGAATGTCCTGGATGTTATTTAGAAGACAGTTCAGCTATCTGTCCTCTGGACATCCACTGAATCTGACAGAGAGAAAGGCATTTATACTGTGTTTTAGTAAGTTCTCATTATTGACCTAAAAACTCATCACTGTGTATTTCTCAAACTGATAGTTGAAAAAAATCTCTTAGCTTTTAATTAAATTGATTTGGTGCATTTCTGAGAATGCAAAGGTGAACAGCAATATGCTGCTTGGTTAGCTGGGCTTGCTAACATAAACTTGGAGGGATTTCCCTGGTGCTCCCCATGACTGAGAAGCATTAAGTGTGGGGCGCAAAGATATTTTATTATATGCTCATGAGGTAGGGCTCGTCTGGAAATATTGAAATACATTTAAAACATTTGAATGATTGCTGAAATGTAGAGTCTTAATAGTGCCTTCCTTAATTTGTCAGTACAGTGATTTGAATTTCTTAGGAAAGAAGAGGTGTTTTTTTTGTGCTTCCTCTTTACAGTCATGTCATTGTTGTGGAGGAGTTAAATACTGTGTTCTGCAGGCAGTCTCTCTGCAGATGCAGGCTGCCTCCTACAATAATGACCCACTCGGTATCTCTTGGAGCCTCTTGCTTGTCTGGGGAGGTACAGAAGTCATCTGATAACTCTTCTTCCCCACCATCCCGTTAAATAGATTGACAATAAAATACGCAGGATGCACAGCAGCCTCAGCACTGTGGTTTTGGTCTGTATTGTGCCAGGTTGCATGGTCACTGTCTGAAACTTAGATGAAATGATCATCTAAGGATGCTGGCATTAGAGTAGGATTCAACATCACTTGGCAGGAGCTGGCTGCTCCTTGCCTGTGGAAGGAGCTCTGCTGCATCCCCTCATTTGGAGATGTGAGAGCTGAGAGGACTGCTCTTATAGAAGCCATCTGCTCCTCCAGTGCTAATTTCATGGACCACTTCCTGTTCAGGAGAGGAAAATGCTACCACTGGAATTTTTCTTTTTAAGCCAGATTTGTTGGTAGTTTAATGCATGTTATGGCCTAATGAGAGCAGTGATTTTCCTGGAATGCTTTCTTTGCTGTGTGGCAAAGGGGCTGTTTCTGTCTGATTCAGCTGCTGGGCAGCCAGATTTGTCCTTGCTGATCAATAAGCAGAAAGTGCTGTATTGTGCACCTGAAACAGAGATACTAGCTCATATATTTATCAGTTATTTTCTAATATCAGATTAGTTGGGACTAAGATACTGCACCAAGCCAAGGATCTAACTATGTAAAGATATACAGGCTGAAACTGAATTATTATTTCTACAGTGAACGGATCTGTACTGATATCTGTTCTGCCCAATGTTTTCTTTACAGGGGAAACAGTCCAGAGACAATAACACTGAGACGCTTCAGTTGTTACTTTTATTAATAAACAACTTTTTGCATCGACACATCTGTCAGGAGCACTTGACACTTCAGAAATGTGATAAGTGTTAGAGCATCATTTTTACACATCAAGAGTCTGAGGCAGAGAAAGGTTAAAGTCTTGATTTACACTGACTGTTCAGGCTCTATTGACTTTCTCTTTGAAAGTCTTTGATGCCAGGCATTTGACTGACATTTTTCCCTCGAGCTTCAGTGCATGTTTGAATAGTCATAGCTCTTTTGCAGAGAGGGGAGGTGGATTAGGGAAAAGAAGGTGGCTATACTCCATCGATGCGCAGTGCCAGTGTGCTTTGCACCTCAAGGATGGCACTTCTCCTGGGGTGGCTTTGGGATGCAACACAGAGTGCTCAAGTCTGTCTGCAAGCGTGGCATTGTGAAGAGCTGCAAGGTGAAGGCCCTTGCAAGTGACTCAAGTGGGAAAACAGTAATGAGCTGTTCCAGGTATGGTTTGTTGGCTCCTGCTTAGCAGAAGAAAGTGTCACTGTGATTTGTGCTTAATTAGCCATACAACCGGGTTTTATTCCTGAATCAGACTCCTGGTTAAACTAAAATCCCTCAGGTGAGACATGAGTGATTTGCACAGGGTTTGTAATTAGAAGAGTTCATCATAAACACTGGCATCTTTCTCTTTAATACGGCAGGGGATAGAGATGAATTACATCAGTGGAAATGTGTCTGTTGTTGTTCAGTGTTTATACGAAATGTGGCAGTCCTTAGGGTCTCCAGACAGGGATGAGGTTCAATATGATATTGCTGTGCTGACACTATTATGTTTTTAATTATTCAATGAATCGCTGACTGAATTGAGGTATAGCTCCACAAGACTTGCTCTCTGCTGATCAGGAGACACTTAAACTTGCATATTTGTAAACTTCTAGAATTGCAGTGATAAAGGGGGAAAATCATGACATGTTTAAATTTTTAATAGCACCTCTCCCCTAAACATCTTTGTTTTCATTTCACGCTGCCACTGGTGGAGGAAAGGATAGAGTGCAAGGTGACTTGCTATGACAACTTCAAAATTAACAGCTTAGTTCAGAGTGTAAGTAGGTCTTACGCCCTCCTTGCCCTTCCGTCTCCCCACATCTCCTTCAGTTCAGCTGCCCATAGGGGTACCACATTGACAGTGACCTAAGAAGAGAGAGTTCAGAAAGTCCATTTGCTGTGCAGAACTCAAAAATCGGAGGTTAAAATTGCTTATTGAGTCTTTCTCTGTGAAACCTACCTTCCAGCACCAAAGATTAATTGCTTCCACTCAGATTCTGAAGGGTCTGTCCTTACAGATGATAAAATAAAAATGTCTCACTTGATCTAACACGCATAAATATGATTTTAAATGCTTGCCAGTGGGGTGCAGCAGGGTTCTCCTCTGAAGCTAGTGGGAACAGTTAGACCACTAGAATGGCTTTTTTACCAATAATTTCCATCTGGATTCTAAGTGAAAATTTCTTTCAGCTTCTTTGACTCCTGCCTTTCTCCCCAGATAGATATCAGATTGTAAGCCAATAGTTAAGGAGAATTGCCTCCTCCCCTTGCCCCAGAAAGGAAGTTAACACATGCAAGCTCTCATGGAAACAAGTTTTAAGTCCTTTTTTTAACTTGGCAAAGACTTCAGTCTCACCCCAGGAACCTTGGGGAGCAATGCCAGTGTGGAAGGCAGAGGCAGAAAGGGAAGCCCATGCAGATGGCTTATAGGGGAAAAGACAAGATGTGCTCCGAGGAGATCAGCTTTGTGGGAGTGGGGTATACCTGCAGGGTGTGGGGCCAAATCCCACTGGGGCTATCACTGTAGGTAAAAGCTGTGATTATCAGCTCTATCTGGCCTCTAACACAAAAGCTAGGTCATCTGTGATGTTATTAGAGAAGATTACTGTCCAAGAGTTTAATTAAGACCTGCTCTTCAGTGAGTGCTGTATTGCAGATTCCCTCTGCACACTTTCACTTTTCTTTGGGGGTTGAGGGGTTAGGAAATTTTCTTCTTCTCTTCTTTGCTCTCTTGTGGTGAGTTAGGATGAAAGTGCCTCTGCAGCCAAGTATGATTTGATAGGTCTTGCCTGGAAGATTTATTTACTTCTGTGAGGTTTTTCAAGTTTAGCTGGAATTTAAAGAGCTGAAGAAATATCTGTCCTTGTTTGCAACTCTGCAGTGCCTATAATCTGCATCTCAGAAGAGAGACTATTGTGAAGTTTTTAAGATGCTGGAAGAAATGCTGACCTGTGGGCTGTGTGCATTCTTTGCCCAGAAAAGCCCCTGGGATAATTTCTGTGCAGAGTTTTCTAAATGTCTAGCTTGCAGTTTGAGGGCCCAAACACAGGGTTTTTTTGTTTGTTTTATTTTTAATCATGAGGACGAGAGTTATGGACCAGTAATTTAAAATAGATAAGAATTTACTGACAATCCATAGCTTATTGGATTTCCTCTATGTGAAATCTCATGTATGGCACTGAGGATTAATTGATTAAACTCTAACTAGAAAAGTTTATTCTTTAAGATATGAGTAACGAAAAATTGCCTCACTGTCTCCAAAGAGGATAAAAATAGGAGTTTAAAATGGCTGTTGCCAGGCAGAGAACACCGTTATCTGCTTTTAATTGTAGGACAATTTTTTCCTTTAAAAAACAAAACAAAAACCTGGTGAATCTAAATCTTTTATGTCCTAATGGCGAATGGAAGCAGTTAATTAAAATAAACACTTTAGATCTGAGGTTTGCAGGGTCTCTAAGATGAAGGGCTTAGGTAGATTTTGAAGTAGGTGTTTTATGAAGCAGTTCTTTCTTTGAGCTGAGATGGAAAAGAGGTGTTAATTACTTCTCCAGTGCTCTGCAAGATGTTACTGTAGCCTTGTGAACATCCTTAATCGTGTTCTCCAAAGATCTTGCTGAGGCCATGCAGCTGGAAGAAGTTCTGGTAGTTTGCTGAAAGAAGCAAGAATACTTGATTTAAAAGCCTGGGAGTGCTTCTTAACTGCTCCTCTTGCTCTGCAAAGATGCTGTTATATTTTGCTCTGCAGGTTACTATAAAGAACTGTGCCTCCAGATTTTGAGTGTTACCAGTGGGGAATAGTGGCTGGGAGGTCAGGAAACACAGGAGAAATCAGCCTTCCCAGCTGTCTTGTGGGACATTCACTTCATCTGTGTACACAAGATGCTCCTATTTCCTTGCCTCTGGGTACCACCTCCCTTTTGGGCTGTGAAGAGAGGCAGGGTCTGGGCCAGTACAGTGCACTACGGGCAGGAAATGAGGGTTCTGCTAGCTTTTGAGTGGTCTCTGGGGGGGCATCTTCCAATAACTGGGTTAAGAGACTGAGGGATGTCAGAGGAGTGAGGGGTTTTTGGAAGCAGGAGAGGGGACCAAGAGGAACAAAGTCCAGGTTGGTCTCTACCAGGTCCTGTCTGTGATCCCTGAGGAAAAGTGGTTTTCCTCTGTCACCTCTTACGCTTGTCCTCAAATTAATTGTTTGATACAAGTCTACAGACAATGCTATACAGACAAATCTGAAATCAGATCAGAATTGTTAAGTCTCTAAACTATCTGGTGTGCTGCAATGTGACTGGCTCGCCATCGTGATGCTGTCTCCTTAGGGCATGAGAAATAGAGATGGAAGAGCCCTCTCATGGTTGAGCTGGAGGGAACAGGACCTGGAACTGCTGGGTTTGATCCCTATTTGGCTGCCAGCTAAGCTTCATAGCTTTTGAAGCTGTTCAGGACCTATCTCACAGAGCCATGGAGCAGGCACAGCTCCTGCTGCTTCTGCCCCCTTGAGCCTGGCCCTGCCACTCTGTCCCTCAGTGGCCAAGTTGGGAGAGGGGGGTGCTTGCACTGACCTCCCTCAGCAGGGAGGCTCTACCAGCAAAAACTTTGGAGCACTTTCAACTCTATAGATTAAAACTGCAACAAATGAGCATGTGCTTGTGATTTATAGTATAAGAGATGGCTAAGTGAAGCTGTAGTACCTCAACCTGTGAGACTCTTAGTTTCAGGGTTCCCAAGATACCAACCCTGCTTGAGATAGGTAGCTCTTTTCCCTCAACACCTATCATCACATTTGAGACCTTACATGGTTGGACATGAATTACAAAAAACTGGTTAATGCAGAGATAAAATTTACTGTTACATTGCCTTCTCTAAATTGCATGGTCTGTGTCAGTTGTCTCTCTCTAAGCAGCCATTTTTGGAGTAGCCCATCACGCAGTACCATTATGCTTTTGCTGAAGAAGTTTGCTTTTCTGCAAAGGGAAACATGATTTCTTCCCTAATCTATAATTAAAGGTCAGTGGGCTTTTGAAAGGTACCTTTTTGAAAGGTTTCTACTTTTGTTTAACAAAATTACCTATCCTGTTCTGAATGGCTGATGTATTTCAACCCCAAGCCTATAGCATTGCAATACAAACCTCTACTGCTTTCATTTAAAGACTATTTATTTGTAGGAACCAGAGAGTTATCCTCTGTGAACCAGGCATACAGAAGTGGATGGTGTATGGTTCTAGCAAATCAAAAAAAGAAGGATATGTGTGCAAAGGTGCTCTGTTTTATGATGAATATACATTATAAAGATTTGACCCTGTGAGACAATTTTCTATTGTTTCTTAGCTACTAGTTTCTAATGAAGAATGTGTTGCTAGCCTGTTCTTCTTTTCCACTGAGTTGGGGAGTTGTCTGTTAAAGGTTCAGCCTTTCAGGATTACCTGAATATTCCAAGCATTTGGCTCTTTAAAAATCTTCTTGCAAAAGGACACCTTTCTTTCTGCTGTTGAAAGGGTTCTCTCTTGCATGCCCTTAAGTCTGAACCTGGTCACAGTTAGTTACTTGGGGGGGGTGAATTTCTGGGTTTATTTCATCYTATTTTCACTGATCCCTTGGAGCAGCCTGTGAAGCACATATTGAAAACCAAGGTGTTAGCCACTACGTTGACAGAGCAGTTCCGGATGGCATCCTCATGCTAACTGTATTTAGGCATCTGTAGATTAATACCAGACCCTTGAAGTACATGTTAACAATGAAGGAAAAGTTGACTTTACATGGTTTGTTCCCATTTTGCAGGCCCCCTTTGGCTGAGCTGTTTAGGGGAAAAGTTGGAAGTGGATGTAGTAGCTCAAAACAACTTTGATTGTCTTCGCTATGAAGAAAAGTTAATCCCAAGAACCCTGTGTGGAGGTGATGAGGAACAGTAGCTTGGTCCTCATCAGAGAGGACCAGTAATGACACTGTGAAGGTGCCAAAAATGGCTCCAGTGAATGAAGTGGGCAGAGCCCTGTGATCACATCGGGGCGGAGGTAGGAGCTGACTGTTTCCTCACAGCACCCCTCTTCCCAGTGAGCAGGCCCTGCAGTGTTTGCAGCATACTGAGTATTAATTTCCTTCTCACATAACTGGGAAGTAGCTTTGTTTGCACTGGATGAGAACCTAGCTTTAAAAAAAACAAAAGCAACAAAACAAACTTAAAATTACTGTGGTATTGCTATGGTAACAAACATCTGAGAAAGCAGACAGATCTCTGTATCAATTGCAGATTTGGGCTTATAGCCTGTGTCCTGGTCGTTGCACACGAAATCAGAGACAGAAATGAAGCTGTAAAGGAAAATAGTAGTGGGTTTGAGATAGCTACTGCTCCCTCTGCTTGAGGCAGGCTAGGAGGGGTTGCAGGCTGTTGGTGAATGTCTGCCATTGCCTGATCTCTTCTGCCCCTGGTACTGAGAGATGAGGGGCCAGGTGCTACTTTGCAGCACTGAGCTGAGGCTGAGCAGAAGCAGGTGATTACGGGATGGGTGTTGGAATAGCCTGCATTTCAAGCTTTAGAGTACTTTGATCACTGTCAGGACTTGTAGTATTTTGTGGGGGGCTTTGACTAGTTGGAGAAGACTTGAATCCAATTTGCACATGGTGTATCTCTTGCAGCTTCCAGGACATTCAAAAATAGGTCTGGAACCAGGCCCAGGAAGACAGGCAAAGGGAGCTCAGCTTTTTACTCTTGGTGTTCTGCCGCGTGTGGTGTGGTTCTGCTTTTTGCTTTGTTTTACATTCTAGTTGTCTGTTTTCACTCTGTCATGGGCGTGTCATTGTTCCTTTAAAATTAGTGAAGTAGGAGAGGAGCTCCTAAGAGCAGAGCATTTTGAGTTTCTGGCTGAGATACAGCTAGATCTTCCAAAATGCTCATAATGCATAGGGTATCATGGTAATTCAGATAGTCCTCTCCCGCTCCAGAAGCATCTCCAGGGAAGTGTGGCAGGACTGGGCAATAGAGGAGAGAGAGGGAGAATCTTCCACCAGGACAATTATGGAGTTGGGTGGAAGCCCCACAATGATTGTGGAGGCTGATGTTTGGGAGAGAAGGAAACCCATACTGAGAGGACATGGCTTTGAAGAAGAGAAGAGAATAGACTAGCGTTTGCCAGAGTTGGTGCCCCATCCAGATGCTGCCTAGAAAAAGAGATCCTGTTTCCCTGCACCACTCCTTCGGGGGATGATCCTAAAAGGAGTGTAGCACAGTGTGCATGTGAAAAGGAAGCTGCCCCTTTTAATGCAAGGACTTCTCTGGYTTACTACTGCTCTGGCTCCCCTCAGGGATCAAGTGGCAGGCTGATCCTTCCTGACTGCCATTTCTGGCCTTGAATTAATTGAAGCTACTAAGTGAGATATCACGGGGGACTTGATTTGGATGCGTTTGGCATGCTGCTTGTTTCTGTTCTACTTTGCGTATGACTGAAGAAGCAGGGGAAGAAATGATAACTGAACTCCAGGAAATTCAGTCTCATGGATCAGGGCACATGCTGACATGTAATTGTGTGTGGTCATGTCATTTAGTGCTTACAGTAGACGTGCATGGTAAAATTAGCCTTGCACTGACACCTGTAATTCGGGATTGTCCTTAGTGCTGAGTATTCAACTCTACAACCTAAATACACCTTCTAGTATTGATTTGGAGAGGGCTGAGGGAGAGATTTGTATGAAGTAAATTATATATTGACAGACAGTGAAGTTCTCCTCATCTAAAGAAGAAAAAATCTTGAAGAATGTGTTGCTGTAGAAGTTCAGGACATCTCTCATCACTGCCTTCAGACAGTCAGGATAACTCATATTTTTTAAGCCTCTGTTAATTACGGGTAAAGACTGAAAAATGCATTTCAGCAACCGGCTGAATCCTGAGCAGTGTGGGTTATTCAATGGGCATGAGAGTTGCTCTGCACACTCTGGTTCACACCCTGTGCCTGCAGAGGTCTCAGTGGCAGCTGCCTTTGTGCTAATCAAACATAAAATTCCACATGCCACTTTGAACTATTAAATCCATTTTATTTAGTAGGAGATGCTGCTGTGCTACAGAGTTTTGCTCTTCATTGAAGTGTAGCTTGTTGCTGTTCAGACCACCTTCAGCTGTGGTATGTATAGGCTTCCTGAAATAGGATATGCAGGATAAATCCATTGGATGGTGTGGGTCCACAGTCCTGCCAGATTTGAATTCATTATTTAAAACGCCTTTTGCACCTTATCGAATATAGTAAGAAATGCTTGTTCCATACTGTGTAACACACAGTTACAGGCAAATGCCTCTTTCACTCTCTCCTTTTCTCATTTAAGGACAGGCCTCCCTCTTCTTGTTCCTTATGTAACAGTTCTTTAAAGTTTTTTGGTGGTTGGTTTTCTGGTGTTTTTTTTTTTTTTTTTTATTAAATGTGATATCTTTACTGTTTGTCCCCATGCTTGTAACCAGAGCTCTGTTGTTTGTTTTATGACTTTTAAACCTACTTTGAACAAACCTGTCAGCACGTTTCCTTTGTTCATGTTTGTTCACCTCCATGTTCCCTTCTTGTGCTAGCAACACTAAAACCCTACAAGAATGAGCTAGAAATGTCTACAGCTTTGTCTATCTGGGGAAAAATGAGCTGCGATTGAAACTCAATGGCTTTAATGAGCTGCATTGTGTTTAACCTTTAGCTCACCTCCATCAGCTAGAAATTGATACATTATTTGTATTCTGTGTAATGAGGGCTATTTAACAACATACTCAGAATGGTTTCTAACACAATTCATTTTCTAGGGCAAATAAAGATTTGAAAAAAGGGAAAGCTTAATGTGGTAAGTAGCTTGATATTTCCAATAGATTATACAGTCACGTGTTATAAAATCTGGGTGTGAATGATAGTGCAAGATGGGGGAAAACTGGAGCCCCAGTTAGCACAGGGTGTGATTTTTCTCTCTGTTCATATTTTCTGTAGGGGCTGAAATCCTTTCCTGCTGAGATCACTGGGAATTGTGCCACTGGGCCAGGATTTTACTAGTACTTTGCAACATATTTAGATTTTACATTATATTCTTCTGAATACAGACAAAATGTCTGTGTTTCATGTTGCTCTGTGTAACTGAGGAGAGGAGAAGGGAGACTTTGCTCAGCAGAGCTCATCCTCATGAATAACTGCATGATTTTCATGGAGCATGATAGGATTGAATACATCTCATTTTTATTTTTCCTTCATATTTAGGAAGGTTTCTGAAGGCCCAGGCAAGGTTCTGTGACCATCACAACACTGGTGGCTTTTTGGAGCTGTGTTCTCTTTGAAATAAATTAAAGTGGTGAAAAATTCACCTGTTTGGTGCTCCTAGGCACTGGGTGATAGCTAGACTGTTACATTGCCCAAATAAGTGAACAGAGTTCACCCAGTTCAAGGGTTTATTCTCAGCTGCCCTATTTTGAAATAAGAGAATTTAAAAAAATGGATCTGGCAAAGCCTAAGAAGAAGGGAAAACCCTGTTCAGTGGCAGTATTGGCTATACTCACACAATACCTCTTTCTTTTGGGAAGCCATAGGTTGAGGCTGCAGCCCCAGATACTGGAAACAGGCACCCACATTTTTATTGAGATGTGTGAATCTTTGGTTTGAAAACTTATTTGTAGGAAACTGCTGCCCAAGCACTGAGCTGGTGACGGATTGTGAGCCAGACAGCTGTAGTGAAGTGAGGGTGTTGGGACTGCAGTCTGTGTTGTGCTGATGAAAGTGGAATTTGGCTGCTGTGCTCCTGGGAGCTTTCTGAAAATTAGATTTGGGCAAAAACTCACTAGCTGAATATGTGGACCAAAATACCAAAGGCATATCTTTTAATAAACATGCACAAAAATAGGGATTCTCAAACTTTGCCGGGCCAAATCCATGATTTAGCCAAGCCAAAAGCAGCTATAGCCCAAGGTTTCTGTAGCTGTGTTACTGTTGACCACAAATATTCAAGCATTACAAGATTAGTGCAATTTGAAGAATGTCTTGTCTTTATTTCTGCCTTCTGGGTTTTGAATCTCTTGGTGTTCACTTTTTTCTGTTCTGCAACTATTAAGGCAAAAAATGATTCTTTCAAAAGAAACCATAATTTCTCATAACAACATAACCCAGGAGTTGCAGCTTTAAGATGATCTTATGAGACTCACAACAGAATTATGAGCACTGTATGTGTAGAGGCAGATTATGGCTGCCTTTGTATTGGGTGGGTATTGAGAGTAATGGATTTTTAAGATCCGTGCTGGTCACTGCAATCATCTAGTTTATTTTGCTGCAGTTTGTATCTACAGAATGAGACAAGTGGACACGTGGGGGATCATAGTACTTTATGTGCTGAGAGAGTTGTGTGATTCCATGAGTATTTCTGGACATACCTGCCCGGAGTATATTTCAAGGCTCCATCAGATGTACACTTTTTGTGATGCCTGACTCAGTGGTTCTGCCCTTCCTTATATGCCCAACTCTTTCCTAACTGACGAAGTTTAAACGGCAGAGCAGAGAGGCTGTTGAGGAGGCCTCTATTAATAATGTGATTGAAGTCTAAAATGACAGAGGCCTGCCCAATGTAGCACAGGGGTTTTTCATATTTGACAGTCATATATGAGCCCATTGCATGATTATTCATTGGTATGCACCATCCTTGATTAAATTTGCTATGGGGGAGGTGAAGTTTATGCCTTTGCAAATGGAGACCCAGGCAGGAGCAGAGCACAGCTCCGAGGGTCTTGTCAGTTCAAATTGATTGCTGAGTCCTGGAATTGGAGCAATGCAGTAAGTGAAAAATTCAATCAGTTCAGCTGAATTTCATTTGACTTCTAAACAAAATGCCAATGGCCTGATATTCTCAAATATTCACTGACAAACAGAATGAGTTTTTTCAGTTAGAGGAATATGTTGTGTGCCACAAAGCTAAGTGCATGGCAGAGAACACATCTGAGTGAACAAGGCCTTGTGCAGAAGGAATTGTTTTGGTAATAAATGTGGGGTGCATATGGACCATCAACATTATCGCTAGTACAACCCATGGGGATAGACCTTATGGCTTCAAACCTCCAAAATGCAAGTCTTTGCCTTCTGAGCTGAAGGTTGTTCCTGAGCTTCTCTAAGAAATCAGACCATAATTCAATGGTGGCTTGAGGATTTATAAGAATTCTCGCTCTTAAACACAAATTTTGCTGTTGGTTTACAGGCGAGTTATATTTTAGTATCTGCTCTGGCTAATTCCCAACCGATGGGTCCTGCCAAGAGCCATTCTGTGAGATGTTCAAAAGCTGATGTGAGGAAGAGCCCTGTGGAGCATTGTGGTAAATTACATGACTCCTCAAGGTCATGTCCTACCCAGGTGTTATTTCCTGGGAAGACAAGCTCTTGGCAGGCTGTTATTAGACTGGGTCTATGGGCCAGCCTCTAGAAACAGCACAGTACCCCCAGCTGGAGCAAAGGCAGGAGACTGGCTTCCTGAGGTCAGTCTGCCACTCTGCTCAATTTGCAGGGCATGTTGTGCTTCCCGCTTGCTGGCGTAACTGTCTGTGACAGGCTGTAACAAAATCTCTCTAGTGGTTGATCTAAAGTGGGGAGAGGAGATGGTTGGTGCAGAACATGGTAACCTTCAAAATATTAAGACTGTGCAGCCAGACCCCCCCCCCCCCCAGGAAGTATTAATATGAGGGAAAATTCTTGCCCTGCTGGAACCTGGGGATAAATTTGCATGTACAGCCATGGGGCTGAGTTTGTCCCTGGTGAGGGTGCAAAATGCTCCCTTGTCTTCCCATCTCAGCAGTGCATGTGCACAGTATTTCTGAGTGTGAATACAAGCTAGTTGCAAACCGCACTATTTGATTCTTTATCTTCTAAACTCTGTTTTAAAGCCTTGACTCTTCAGAATGAACAATTAAAAATGTACTTTATCTTCCTTTCTCTAGCCTTAACAAAAAGCCCTTGCGGTGTGGTCTTGAAGACGAAGAAAATGAGCCCCAAGCTTAATATAATTAAATATTGTAGTGCTTTGGGTGAGCAGTGTCAGCTCCTGAGTGCTAGCTGACCTCTGCTCAACTCTTAGGTAACTAGTTGCTTGCTGACTGCATTAGCAAGAAGCACCCAGCTAGTGTGGGAGTTCAGACTGAGATGCTGCAGGAAAGCAACACTTTTATTTATTTTTAAACCGTTGGAGGTTTTCTGTTTGTAAATAGTTAATCCCTTGGTTTCACTGCTGGGGAGACTTCTTCATAGAGTTTTCTAGACAAGTAGTATGGAAGTGGAAGTTTTAGTTACAGTTTCTGGAATAATGCTAAAACTGCAATGATATTTTGAATGCACAAGGGTTTTTCCACATAAAACTTGTACTACCCCTTTGTGACTGCTGTCCTAGGGAAATTTAATAGCACAGTTAAAATTCTAGACAGTGCAGTTGTAACATTTGAGATATAGGTTATATTCTTAAGCTTTGCACTGTATTTTCTTTGTGGAAAGCTGGTGGCTAGTGTAGCTTCATCTCCCCTCTTGACTTGAGGTGCGCAACATGTGCAAAACCCGTACTGACTTCTTCAGATGTTTGTTTTCCTCAGAAATTCAACTGCTTTTTCTGTGCCTCGTGTTGTCCCCRTCACTTGACTTCTACCTTTTGTTGGCCTGGGGAATACCACTAAGCTGCCCCTTACACAGCTTATCAGGTCTGATCTTGCTTTCTCTCCTGCAAAAATAGCTGTGGATGCATCTGTCAATCTAGACAGTTGTGATTCACTGGAAGGAAAAGGCTGAATGTATGTCACTTGAGTTCAAAGGGAATAGATTAGTACATCAGCATAGAAGGCACATACATACGCTGTGTCGGTGCAGACAGTGTAGGTGGGGGCATGGGCATAGAGAAAAACAATTTAGGTGACTGATGTTTGTAATGAAGGCCTAGCCCACTCATTTGAACTGTCTTATTGGCTTCATATGCGTTACCAGGTAATCAAGAGCATGTCATCTAAATCCTGATATAGGATGAGATGCCATAAATCAGGGTTCAGGTAATGTCTATATGGCCACTGAACAACTTACACTTAGAAAAAAAATAACAAAACATTCTTCTAATTCTTTTATCTTAATTTGAAAGAAACTGCCTTCTTCAAAATCACTTGGACATCAGGAGCATGTTTAACATATTTACATGTTAATAAAGACTAGGGTATTTTTCCAGAGGAAAAAATGCAGCATTCCATAGCATCTCTTTTACTCTGAAGGACTGCAAAATACTCTTTTACAAATTATATATGTATAACCTTTAGCAGAGAAGTACTCTTATATAYGTTAAGTAACCTAGATGGCTTTTGCGAAGGAGGTTTGCTATGTGATACTGGACAGATGTCTGAATGCAGACAGCTTCCTCTCCATGTGACCATCACTTCTCTGTCCAAAATGTTCATTTCCTGAAGGCGCTCTGCTGCCTGCTACCCCTTGGGATCTCCTTCTGACAATGCTGTCGTTTTGGTGGGGGTGCTTGTGTCAACTGCCTACTCCCTTACTTATCCCTGGGGTTTACTTTCGTGTCAATCTTCTCTCCCTGCAACCAGATGTTGTCATGGTTATGTATGGATAGRGAGAGTTATGTTTGGAAAACAAGTGCTGTTTCAGGCAAAAACAACCCTGCAAACTGACTCTTCTTTCATGCTGGTACTCAGTAATTCTGAAGACTTTCCCTCACTGTATGATTCAGCATTTTCTCCACATTGTTCTCCTCTAGAGAGAAATACAGAAGTGCAAGGATTTCTACCAGCAGAAATGGCAACCTTCATTTTATGACAAGAATTTATCAAATAGGGGCAAAAATGGCTCTACTCCAAGGAATGGGATGAAGGTCAAATGAACATAGAAGCCAGATGGGTGTGTGTCTGGACATGTGGGTTTTTATATAAAAGCAGTGTATGGGAATGTCATATAAATATATTAAAAAAAGTTGTAATATAAATTTCCAGTTTTGCACAATGGACATCTGTGCGCATTACAGTTCAAACCCAGGGAACAAATAGGCCTTGGCAATTGCTTCACCTCATCTGGGGCCTGGATTTCCATGGTTCTGAGCAGCTTTATTTCCTCTGAACTGTTCGGATGGGAGTGCCCTCAGGCAAATATCCTTGAAGCTCTTTTGGCTTCCACTGCTTTGCTTTATTCAACACTCCTAAAAACAAAAGACTAAAAGGATGTCTCAGGACACTGAGTCTCATACTCCCTGCAGTTATGGATGATGTCTTCCTGCCTCTGAGCAGCTGGGCCAGACAACCTTGCAGGATTGAGCCCCTGGTAACTTCTCAAGGCATGTTTGAGGGTCTCATAGCTGTGTCAAAGATGCACATACTTCACAGAGGTTGTCCCCTATTATATGGAGGGGAAAGTCTGTCTTGCCCAGCAGTAAAGCATGATAGGGATAGTAAAATGTAGCTGTCACATGTGAGGTTATATAACAAATTCCTACTTCGGAGATTATCATTCTACAATGAGTATACATCAGGACAAATGTGAACTGTGGACCATATCCGGAGGGGAATCCAAGCTGGCATGATTTATGCATAGACTGCTAATCTACATGGGTTTGGGAGAGGGTTAGCTCATGCTGAGGCCAGTCACTGCATGAGGAAGTGACTTGTTTGCATGCAGTGTGATGCTGAGCTCATGTATCTGGCATGGCAGCAAGTGCCCCATGCTCTTTCGAACCGTATCTGCCAAGTGATGCCTGCTGATATGTGCTTTTGTGCTGGTGCTTGTGTACTTTTGGTAGATCTCTGGCTGTCATCCCATATTGCTTTGCATACCTTTAAGAATGAGTGCCTCCTCCATTGCTCTGGGGTTGTGGTGACCACACATCACTACCCTCTTGTGAATGAGCATTTAAAAGCCTATTGCCAATGTTGGCATTCACAGTGAACCACCTTGCCTTGGGGACCTGAACAAAGTGATCAAGAAGTGTTTCCCTTCCCCCCTGTGGACAAGGACATGCAGGACCAGGATGTTTCCCTACAGAGTCACTAAAGAGATGGCCAAGTAAGATCATCAGATGCTGGTCTCCCTAGAAGCTAGACTGTAAGTTCTTAGATACGAAAGCAAGTAGCTGGGGCTGTAGTAGGACGGACGCTACCTCTCCATATTCTGAGAAGCCGGATGAGGGTAGCGCTGTGTGAAGCTATCTGAGAACCACAGCTTGTGATAGATCTCCTGACAGATACCTTGTGGCTGAGTGTACTCGTGGAAGCTGAAATTGCTGAAAACCAGGAGCTCTGTCCTGTAAATGTCATTCTTTGTTTTCTAGAGGACTAAATATCTTGACGAGTATGTCCACACGCATCTTTCATACTAAAAAAGGCACTGAAAAGCAACATTTTATTCTTCTGAAGAAATGATCTGTTATTGGCCAACCTATTCTTCCTCTGGCTGGCCGGCCCCTCAGATGAGGGTTCTTGGGATCCTACAGATGACACATCAGCTGGTGAGCATTTATCTCTCAACTTGCTTTATTCATCTTCGTTATAAATATGAATTGCACATTGTGCTGGATCATCCATGTTTTTTTCTCTTGGCATGCACTGGATACTGCCATATTTGGAGTCAATGAGCCAGTAGTTTTCCTGGTCTATTAGCACCTATGCCATATACTCAAAGTGGAAACCAGCTGAATCTCTTAATCCCAGCCTTGCTGTGCACGCTTTAAAGGTTCTCTCATCTTGGCTAGGTAAACTGTTGCTCAGCCCATCACAAAACAATCCCTCTTTCCTAGTGTTCCTTCTTTGCCTCTGCTTCTGAATTCTTACAGTTTCAAAAGAAAGATCACAGTGGTATCCTGGTCCAAAGTAATGTAACCCTAACAAATGTTGGAATCAAATAATTCCTTCCATCTCAGTCGCTATTCTACTATCCCCTATCCCTCTTCATCCCTTCCCCTTGCTGTGTGCCCCTCCCTCTATTCCCCTTCCTGGTTCAATGAATTACAAGGAGGCAAGTGCATGAGAGCTGTCCAAACCAAGTATGAAGCATTTTATGAAGCAGGTTTCAAGCTGTTGTAAAGTGTATCATGTGAGACCTTTTCCAAGTAGAAAATACAGCATTCCAGCTGTGTAAAAGTATCCAAGACATCTTTCTCTCACACAACCTCACTACTTATTTTAGTGTTAGCCATAGGATTCTGAGTGCAGAAATGTTCTGTCATTGCTAAAAAGTTATAAAGCAGAGAAGTTGTGAAAATCATGTGGTAGGRCCATTATGGAGAATAGCATAGAATGTTTTCTTGATCCTTTTTAACCTTCCTATACAAGTACTTTCTTTCTTTGCTTCCTGGTGAGGCACATGTTTGCTCCTTCCATTATTTTAAGGCTGGCTGCAGAGGAAGTTATTTAATTATCCTTGCATTTATTTTTTAAACCGCTCCCTCTCTAAATTTTCCATGCATTGCACTTGTTTATCTTTCTTGTATTGCCTACTTTCTTCCCCAAACTGCTCAAAAGACCAGCCTGCCAAACCATGGCAAACTTACTTGAAAGGCAGTGGCCAAGCCCTGTCTATCAACCCCCTGATGTGACCAGTAAGTAACATCCCATTTTGAAAACCTTCACACCAGTAACCCATGAGAGCTGGCTGCTTGTGATGAGCAGCATAGGAGAACATGACTTTCACTGCATCCAGACTGCAGGCAAAAGCATGAAAAATGCCATGCCGTCTTCTACGTCTCAGTTCTTGGAGGAGGCTCTGAGAGTAGCATCCAAAAATTGATGGGTGTGGGGAACATTGCTATGGAAACTAAACAGAGAAAAATAACTGCTTCTCTTTTCTTGCTTCATGCAGGATTTCTACCTGCTCAGGGCCAGACGCTTGAGGACATTTTTCTTGTCAACAGGTCAGTGTCTGACAAAACTATGAGGGGAGAAGAGCAGAACAAAATAAGAAATTCTTGATGGAATCCTGCGGCTTCCTGGCCATCAGACTGGGACATATAGGAGAGAAAAGGATTTCTTGGGTTAAAACAGAAGATAATGGAGATGCAGTTCTGCATAGCAGCAGAGAAAGACCTTTGCATGCACAAAAGGCAATAAGCCAGGAGACAGTAGAAAAGAACAGGGAGGTGAAGAGGCACCTTGAACAAGTGGCGATGCTGGAAAGCAAGCCCCAGCAGACTTTCCCTGCTTCTCACTCCCACTGTCACTTGGGACAGAGTATCAAGTAGCTACAGCTCTGTTCTCCACAGACTCTGGAGACACCTCATGAGCTGGCAACAGCAGCTTGCCAGCCGCAGCCTCTTCCTGGGGGGCATTGAAAATAACCTCCACTGGGGACCCACCACTGATCTCTCCAGCCCTGTTCTGGAACTGGCAGCAGGCCTCAAGATAGTCCAGAGCTGATGTAAGTAAAAAACCTCTCATGATCGACTAGCTGGCATGTGACCTAATCGATTCAAGTTGCTTTACTGCTTCCATTKTGTTACTTTCAATTTGTGCAACCTACAAACAAAATATTTGATTCAATCTTTGAGCCCCTTTGTCAGCATTTGCACTTATCTAAGAACAGAGATGGTTCTATTTAACTGTGGTAATTTTTATTAACATTTCATAAGAGCAGAGTTCCCAAACCACATTTAAAATGCTTTACATGGTTAAACAAAGCATGAATAAAATAGGTCCCATGCTGTCAGGCACTGCCTCTGCTCTTGAAGTATTTTGTATAATTTTTCCGAGAAATATATGGATTCTTTCATGAGACATAACAAGAGCCACGTGCACACTGGGATTCATAAACCCAACTGGGATTACAATGCATCCTCCAAAACAACTGGTGTCAGCAACAGATGTTCAAGACATCTTGCAGGTTCAGCCCATCAACAGGAACTTACTTCCAGGGGAAGCAGGATCTCTAGGGACTTTTTTGGGAGCTGCTACAGCTCTCAGTCCTGACCTTCTGTGCTGTGTGCTGTTCAGAGTCCATACATGTGCCAGGATATAGTTTACAGAGACCAAAGGGAAGAAACAGCATGTCGAACCTCTCCTGATTCTTTTGCAGCAAAGTTGACAAAGCTCCTGAAGGGGTGAACAAGACCCTGGCACACAAAAGAGAGGGCTACAACTGTAGGTTTTTATTGCCTGCCTTTCTTGAAGCTGGGGAAGCTGGATTGGCAACCTTTGCAGGGCAGCACTAGGCAGCAAGTGTCTCCATAGCATCCCCATGCACAGTGATGGCTGGTGCGTGAGGCTGGTCTGTCTGCCATTGCAGGATGATGGAATAAATCAAAAGGAAGGCTTTTGGGGGGGAGGGAGGTTTGGTGGGGTGGTTGCTCCCTGGCTTTGTTTGTGTTTGTATTCATTTATATAGGAAAAGAATATCAATTACGCCAGTCCTGTTCTTCCTTGAAAAAACACTTATTGGTGTAGGTGTGTGATTGATGCTTTTCTGTACTGGGATTCAACAGAGCTGGTACAATCATGAAAATGAGCTTAAAACAAAAAAGAGAAGCATGGAAGCCCCTGCTCCATTTATTCGGTTGTACAAACACCCGTAATAGAGATATGTAAGATCTGCAAAGTGTACATCCTATCATGTAAAAATGCTGCTGGATTAACCTTCCACTAACTGTAAAATGATTAATTGCACTTGCATTTGTTTTGCACACCTTACTCATGTTAAGTAATGATATCTCACAACCCTTGAAATACGGTTATCCTTTTTGAATTTCACCAACCTGCTGCCACAAAAAATATCTTGGGACCCTGAGTTCCCGAACTGCTCCAATTTTAGTGGCTGTTTTCTCATGTTTGGAGCTGACATGCCTGTGTCTGTTGACAGACACTGACAGTATGCTGAGGTGAATGGCACTATCTATATTATAGCCTTGTTATCTTACTAGTGATCAAGCCTAGAGGAGCATCTCTGATAGTCGAGAAATGAGGCGCTCAAATTTCCACGAACATGCATGGTATTAATTCTTTTTCCTTAATCCCTTGTTTATGACATTAATTTAACCACTTAAATAGTTGATGATCTCTTGAACCATGTTGAAACGCAAATAAGTACATGCTTTCAACATCAGAAGAGCAGCTCAGTCTTCTCACTGAAAGGCTGAAAATAATTTGTACGTGAAAATGAGAAATGGTGAAATGAGATTAGAAAAACATTTACAATATTTCTTGAAATGTTGGTATGTGAATTTTATTGGAGGTCTCGGCAATGTTTGGGTCAAACTTCAGTTTATGCAAACAGTTTTGCTAATCCCTAGTCTAGACACTCAAATTTCCAGTGCCTATTCATCTTTACTTCAGGTTTTATGTAGTAAATTTTTTTGATCTATCACAGAGCATCAGTCAGAAGGAACTGGGCACTTCTGCTCCCGTAAGTCTCACTAGTAGTTCCAGCCTAAAGTGTTGGGGATATAGGGTGTGCAGCTACCTAGAGAGCTGTAGGGTATGAGATGTCCTAGTGATTTGATAAAATTCTCACCTCTGCACTCAGCTGCACATACTGTGCCTTAAATATAGCCAAAGCTCATATGTGCTTATATTGACTTCTTCCTGAACTGAGAGGTGTTAATGTGAAGGGAGGGGAAGGAGGGGTGGAAGTCAGCCTGCTCACTGCAGTTGGTTTGGCAGGGAACTAGCTACTGTTTCATAGAAAACCGGTGCAGCTCCTGACAAGTATGTTTTGAATTAAGTGATAAATGTCCTATAGTCAAACATCTAAATTCCAGGAAGGAGTCTGATACAAGTCTATCCTTAAATATTTTTTTCATGTTCACTTTGCCAGGCTTCTTTGTAGCAGTGTGGGCTCCACTAAGTATGATGTTTGCTGACCTCTCAGTATCAGACTTTGCTGTTGCGTTGTTTCATGAGCTGTAACACCTAGGGCTTTTCTGCAGAGTTGCTACTTTGCTGTTTCTTCAATGTTTTAGATTAGTGCAGTCCTGCTGAACTGTAGTAGTTTGTGGTGCCTTTATTGAATTGCATTTATTGTTTTCAGACAATTTTTGTGTTGAGATAATTTTGAATTCTAATTCTGTTCTCCACTGTGTCTGATGTTCTTCCTGGATTTCCTGTGGATTTAATAAACATGCTCTCTATCTCAACATCCAAGCCATTTATGAAAATGCTGAATAGTGCTGGATCCAGAAAAAACCTTGAAGACCTGCATTCACCATAGCCTCTCTCTTCTGATAGTGAACAGTTGGTAGCTCTGCTCTGACTATGGCTTTCCATCCAGTTTTCTGATTGGAAATCTGAGATTTCCAACCTATTCTACAGTATTTTCATCTAGACTACTTTTCCTCTAGCTTGCTAATGAGAATGTCTATGAGACTGTCTCAAAAGCCTTACCAAAGTCATAATGTGTCATATTTACTGCTTTTCACATCCTTAAGACTGCTTGTCCTGTCATAGAGGAAAATTAGGTTGGTCTGATATGACACAGCCTTAATGAATCTTAGTTGACTTTTATTTATGACTTTGTTATCGTCTAGGTGCTCACAGATAGTTTGTTTGATTATCTGTTAGTGTGTCTTTCTGGGAATTGAAGTTAGACTGTCTGAACTATAAAATCCTTGAATCCTCCTTTTTTCCTCATTTAAAGAGAGCATGAAGAGATATTGRTCGAGATAAAAATGAGAAATGTTCTTAAGTGAAAATTAATTTCTAGTCTTCTTTACTTATAACTCAATTTTTAAAAAGTGATAATGTGAGAGCCGTACTATCCAGATGAATCAGGTATAGTAGTTTAAGTTTAAACATGTCCAAGCCCTGAGGGCGCTCCCAGCCTCCCTGCCCACTCCTGGGTCTCGACCCTGTCCTTGCCCAGACCCCATTTCAGCCTGGCCCGGGGCTGGGTGCCCCCCAGGCTGCCCCAGCTGCCCTGATCCCCTGGGGCAGTGGGATGGGCCCTGGCTGCGAGGGACGGGGAGCCCCCAGCCCCTGCGGGTCCTGGCAAAATGGTTCTTAAAGGTTTGTTGCTGCTTCCAGCACTCTGCACAATGTTCATGGCAATATAAACCACAAGCAGCTGTTAGTTACCTGGGACTTGGAAGACAGAATAGCCAGCAAAGCGCAAGTGAGTGACTGCAAAATATTTAAAGTCACAGAATGAGCTGCGCTTTTGCAACAAATCAGTGTTGTTTCCTAGGGCAGGAGAAAGAAGAGAAATGGAAGCTTAAGTTTGAATTTTTTAATATAAATTAAAAAAGGAGAAAAACATTTCAGTTTTTAGAGATACTAAAAAGGTTCCTCCTACTACTGAAAACACAATCTCAAGGGAGAATTTAAGAAGCAGGATATGAAACCAGCCATACAGATATGGAGTAGTCGTCTGAATCCAGCTAACTGAAGAGAAAATTCAGTCCTGTAGCAGCAGTTACTGCAAGTGGAAGGAAGCAGGACTCCATCCTCCACTGAAATACAGCAGGGCCCTCTCTCTTTGGAGAGAAAGAAAAAAGGTAAAATATTTGCCTAAAATATTATCTCTGTGAATCTTAAACTAGAGTGAATCCATATGCGGCAGTTTAATTATGCTTGTTTGAATAATTTTCTTTGTGCTGAAAATGCTGTGGGTTTTTTTTTCTTATGAAAAGACATTTTCCTTAATTTTATATTATGAGAAAGGGAAATTTGAGCATCAGGCTGACTTTGGCTATAGTAGCACAATTTTCTGAGCCTCTTTCATTTTTTTTCTCTTCATTCATTTTCTCTCCAAATTAAATAGTCCTTATCTTTAATTTTCTCTTTATCCCTCAATAACTTCTGTACCTTTTCTTTTTGTGCTGGATCCTTCCAGAGATTGGTTTGACAAAACTTGCACTCTGACTATGACTGCTGAGTTATCATTGATTTCATATAATAGCATTTATAATAGTTTCAATTTTCTCTGTCCTATTCTCAATGCACTCTATCTGCTATATTTTCCACCTCTGCGGACTGAGCACGGGGTTTCATTGAGCTGTCTGCAGTGACACTCAGAGCCTTAACTTGAGTGGTCACAGTTAATTTAGAATCCATCACTGTGCATGAGTAGTTCAATCTATTTCTTCTAATGTTCATTACCTTGCACTTGTCTACACTGAATTTCATCTGCCATCACCTTACCCAACTGTCTAACTCTCTTAGAACTGTCTGAACTACCGAGTAGCACTTCTCAGGGAAAGCTGCAGAGATATTTCTTCTTCTAAATATTCTCCTTCTTCAGGAATTTGCTATGGCACTAGGGCTCTGAGTTGTTTCACACCCCATTAAGATAGCAATTCAGCTCAAGCAACCTTGTGTGATAGTGGGGACCAGTCTATGGTCTCTTGTCCTCCAAAACTCCTAAAAGGAGCCTTATAGCAGAGAGAAACATAATCAAGCCTAATATTAGAGGGAATCCTAACTATTTTACACAGAAGGATCTCAGGGTTGGGGGATTGTCCCTCACTTTGGATTGAGGTATAACTGTGCCAGAATCTGATCTTTCCAGCAGTTTCAGAGAGCTCCAGCACTCCTTCATACAAGGCTGAGGGCATTTTATGGCTCTTGCATGATTTAGTCTGGCAAACTGCTGCCATAGATGATTTGTTCTGGTTGAACTACTTTTATTGTATAAATAATCCTAATTATTTTATAGCAAGTATTTTACTGATTTTAGGTTGTTTCCAACCAAAATCGGAATTCTAATAGAGTTCAGTGGGGCTAGAAATGTGACTTTCCTCCCTCCCAGGGGCTCTAATCAATGGTTTTTGAGTGTTGGTGTTGCACTGACTCTGTAGCCTTTGAAAGAAAGCTAAAGAAATGTGGAAAATACACAGAAGCAGGATGATCAAGAAGTCTTCAGGGAGAAGAGAAAGGATAGGCCAGTTGTTCAAGGTCTTTCCTGGGACTGGGGACAATCACATGCAGTTTTCAACTCTGTCATGGACTTCTTGTGTGAGACTGGCCAAAGCTGGGCAAGGCACAGCTGGGACCTGTAAAATCAGCTGTGCCTATGTTTGTATGTGATAGTTGTTAACAAAAGGCTGAAACTGTTTTTCCTCAATGTATTTCAACACTGGTTGGAGGCTGCTTTCAAACCCATGTTGCCTGGAAGGGTTTCCAAATGCCTGCAGTCTAGCATGTTGTGTATAACAAATGCTGAAGAGAATTTGGCTCCATCTGTGCTATCAGCAAAACAGTTTTTATCCCAAGCTGAGTTGGTGGGGAGAGCAAGGCCTGTAATTTTCCTGGGAGAGGGCGATTATAACATTACTTCTGTGAGGGTTTCCTGCTTTCCATTCCAAGTCCTTGCCTGTCCTGCCTTCCTCCACTACCTGAGTCTCTTCCAGACTTGTGGCAATTGGCCTGCCTTGATGTACATGTGTCTGAGCTTATTATGAGTGTCTAAACAAGTCAGCTGCTCTCCCTGATGCTGATGCTTATCTCTGCTCTAGATGACAAGGGCTCCCCAAGGAGAGAAGAACAGCTGGAGGGGTTTTGACGAAAAGGCTTACTTGTCTTCAAAGCTGCTGAAGGCCGGAGAAGACCCCTACCGCCAACATGCTTTTAATCAGCTAGAGAGCGATAGACTCAGCAGCGATCGGCCCATTCGGGACACCAGGCATTACAGGTACCACACAGGCCTTGTTTGGTCCAAGCCCCAGCCACTGCTTGGCATAGGGAGTCCAGTGGCCTCCTGTGTTGTTCTGCAATGTTAAGGAAGGGCAGTTTGGGTTTTTCTTTGGCAGGCTCAGTCCATTGCTTCACTTTGTTTCACGGTTAATCTGGAAGGGTCTCAGATGTGCAAAGAGATCCCTGACTAATTCAGCCCCACCTTGTTGCTTTTCTAGCATTCTCTTCTCCCAGCCTAGCAATGGCTTATTATTTCAGCTTTTGAGTTGCAGCACATCCCCTCTATTGCAGATCAAATTGCTCGACTGGCAGCTGTTTTCTGCAGAACTCCTCTCTCACTCGTGGATTTTCAGTGTCCTCTGGCCTGGCCTGCAAGTTGCATAGTTGTTGCAGCCTTGCTTTAGCTGCTGTGCTTCTCAGCAGAAGCCTGGGCTCTCTGCAGCCTATTTGGTGCATTCTTTCTGTCCTGAGCGTTACAGTTTGGATGAGTGCTGCTGAGGTAGGGATGAAACTAACATGATTTTAATATTCATGCAGTGAATATTTCATGGCTTGCAAAGTGCTCATCGCTCTGCCCTTGTTTCACCGGGGGTGAATTTATTCTGCTGACTAAATTTATCCTTAAATTGCTAGTAGTGCTCGTGTAATTATCTTGTAATTTCTGCAGCACATTTCACCTGGAAGGATAACACTGTACCTTGAAAACTGTAGGTTTCATGGTGATAGTATAGTGTAAAACAGCCTACTTGAATGGAGAAAAAATAGGAGCACACTAACCATGTCTGAAATGGTGATCTGTCTGGGCTGGAACATAGACCCTACCTAGCATTGTACAGCAATGCCTCACAGCTGCTGGAAATGGGAAACCTGTCATCTAACTTGACTGGAACTGTGAAGGGATGTCAGGAGAAATGAAGCTTTGTGAGCCTGCCAGCGCTGACAACCATCAGGGTGCTTTGTGAATGCAAGCAGTTGGGACTTTGGTTGTGAGATGAAAGTCTTGTGCTCCTGTCCGCCCAGCAGAGCACTTGAGATTGGCTCGCTAGTGACTTGGAGCAGTGCCATGTCCTATGTTACTGACAACTCTCCCTGCCATGCAGAACTGCTGTTTTCTGTTAACCTGCTGTCATGTTCTGACCTAAAAAACACCCCTTTCAAAGGTGTATTATAATTTATTTTGACCTGTGATCTGCAGTAGCACGCAGAGCACACTTGTGAAAAGCCCCATCTGTGTACTCACACTGCAGTGCACAGTCTTAGTCTGAAGAACAACATGTATATGATTTCCTGGAAAGGTACAGCCATTACAGGCCCTAGTTTTGCAAGGATTCCCTTTAGCAATGGGGAGACTTTGAGCAGATAATCAGAGCAGATAAATCTATTCCCATGTTCCTCCCCTTTGCAGGGGTAGCAGTGTGGGAGTGGGGGAACTGTGTTTGAATACCTTGTCTTGTAGCAATCTTGGAATGGATGCTAGGATGGCTCAGAGCTGGTACCAGTTGTATGTGGTTTGAGAAAGCCCTTCCTTGTGTCATGAATTGACCTGGTCCTGAGTTTAAGGACTAGGGGGGTCAACAGGTCACTAACACATCACTTTTCTCCAGCATACAGACAGAGCTTGGGCATACTTGAGTTGACATCCTACAAGCTCCTTTTGACACAGCACGTAGGTGTTCCTTGATCCAAAAGAAAGAGACCCAACTTTCAAGCACAAACTTCTTTCTTGTCCTCTGTGATGCTGTAGTAATGCTGAGATCTTGGGATCTCCTCCCCAGATAACACATACACCAACTTCTTCTGCTTTTCCAATTCTTGTTGCCTTAATAGGTTTTATTGTTTCTAAGTCATGGAGTTATTTTGAAGCAATAATAAATGTGATATGTCTCCTGCCTGGTCTCAAGCTTTCCTCTTTGGCCTTTATTGAGGCTTCTTTATATGTTTGAGAATTGCAGTAAGATGCTGCTCTCCCCTTAATAAAATATTGCAATGAAAAATATTAATAGCTTAGAATAGTCATAAAACAGTAGGATTGAATGTGGTTATAAAAAAAAAAAAGTAACAGTTTAGTAATAGTCATAAAAAATAGTAAATGTGGAAGTAAAATAGTGGTTATAAAGTCATGAGAAATGAATTGTATTCCCTCCCGGAACTGATTCAGTCTAAGTGTGGCCTTGGGCAGTTAATACCAGGTCACAATTCCAGGGATGGATTCTTGATCAGACAGGGAATGAGTGCAGACTGATTGCTATTTGTCACTGGCTGAAAGTTAACAAGAAGGCAGAGTCTGGAGGAGATCATCAGCCCGAGTCTGCCATTCCTAGTATTTACCTGAACTGAATCCAGGATGCAAGTCCGGGAGTTCTCCTCCCAGAATCCTTCTTCTCCACAAGGCTGAAAGAAGCCCTGGTGCAGGCTGATCCTGAGTTATCCATGGTTCTGAATGCGTGAATGAATGGATATACCTAACATTACAAAGCCAGGCGAGAAGGAATTGTTTTCATTGCCAGCAGAGGTGTTAGCATTCAAAAGAGAAGCCACTGAGCCTGAGCACCTCTCTAATGCAGGTCACAGTACTAGATAGCATTTTCCTCTCCTGTAAAGCCTTTATACACCAATGCCTGAATCTACAAGCTCCGTGCATCCCTTAGTGTGTGCATGTCCTATGCATGAAGAAATGATTTTACATGAATTGCTGGCAAATCCAGGGAATAGAATCCATGATGAATCTTTGTCCTCCATGCAAACACACATTCTCCTCAGCATGCTGCTTTGAGTTTAGGTATCAGGACTGCCAAACTTTGCCTTTGAACAGGCACCAGTCTTCTATCTCATTGTTCTATTTAACTCCACTGATCTTTGTGCAGGAGCTGCCAAGGCCTTCCTTGCTGCATCTCCGCTGCACTGTTTTTGGCATATTATTTTCTCCTACTTCAGAAATTCTAGGCACATTGCCCCAGTGACTGCTGCAAGGAGGTGTTTGGTTTATGCTTTTCCTCCCCCATGTTGCAGGTGCACCTCTGTACGCTATGACACAGACTTGCCAGCTACGAGCCTCATCATCACCTTCCACAATGAGGCTCGCTCCACGCTGCTGCGCACAGTGAAAAGGTGAGTTCAGTGAAGGGTACAAAGCCTTTATGATGGTACCCAAAAGGACACTGGTGGGGGGATTAGACATTTTCCAGAGACTGGGTGAGAAAAGTGGCTTCATTCCCCCAAGTGCTTGTGATCTGTTCTCCAGCTGGCCCACAAGGACAGGTCAGGACCTGGATGAGTGGGACAGACATATCTTCAAGGACAGAGCATATCTGCAAGGAGCAGCTAGATAGACCCTGTGGGGGATCATTAGCAGCAGGAAAGAGATTGTTGGGCCTTCATCCATAGACAGAAAGAGTCTGATTATGGCTTGGGAGAGTGAGGAAACAAGAGGGGACACTGGGCTACTAGCGGCAACTAAGGGAAGGAGCTTGGGAGGGACCTCGCTCCGCAGGCAGGAACAGGCATCTGGTTCCCTGCAAGGGCACGTGTTACAGGAAGGAGTGGCCCCCAACAATAGCTGGGGCCAGTTCAGTGACAGCAGGAACATGACCTCCAAGTCTGTAAGTACTTTCAGGAAGAAGGTGATGGTTTCAGAGTCTGGTAGAAAGAGAGCCCTTGTGGTTTGAGCAGATGCTCAGTCACTTGCTGGTAAACAGCCAGTGAACCTAATGGCCCACTAGATCCTTCCTGGGGCTTTGTGCACAGACCCTACCAAACCTACAGGACCTTTGCTACCTTGTATTTGTGGCTCCTCATATCTGAGTATCAGTAGTGCCACAACTAACCAGGTAAATGTGTGGCATAGGGCCTGACAGTATCCCCAAGCAGATGGGAACATGCAATTATCTGCACCACAAAGTAATGTTCCATCTGTGCCTTCCCCTCCTTGTTACCCCTGCAGAACCTGGGGAGGCTCTTTTCCTTTTAATTTTTACAAAAACATGCCCTCTGCCCTCTCTGACTCTTCAAATAGTTGCTCAAAGGTCCCTGAAGCTTGCAAGGAGGTCCAGGAGCAGCCTGTGGAGGCTGAAGGAAGAGCAAATTGCTCAAGTGGAAGGTTGAGCTGATAGTACTGCTAGCCAGAATGCATTATTCATCTTCACTGGTTCTTCCCTGTCAGGTCCTGTGGACTTACAGAAATGTGCTTTGTGAATAAATAAGCATTTCAAGTTGGCCTCGTGGCTGGAAGGCTGGTTTTCTGTCTGCCAGGTTTGGTGCCACATTGTTTCCAGAAACCTGTATGTACTGCATTAACACATTTTGCCTTTTTACCTCTCTCCTTTCTTTTTCATTTGAACCATAAAATGAGTTCTACAGAGCCACTGCTCAGAAAATGAGCAGATTTGCTTGGAGCCATGGTGCTGCTAGGGCAACAGCAGGAGATTTCTGCTGGTTACATCATAGGTCATACAGTAAATGATTAGGTGCTCAGAAACCATGATAGCAGGAACTTTAAGAAAATCTCAAGGCAGCCAGTTAAATAGCCAGATGCCACAATAGTTAAAATGTTGAGAAGATGACATTTAGAGCAGCAGTAACCTATAGAGGGAGAAACTAAAATTCAGATCCTTTGGAGATGATGTGTATTAATTAGCAGATGAGGGTTGCTAATGCATTAACAGGCCAGGCTTGCTGGGGTGTTGGATCTAAACAAATGCCACGCTCTCAGAATCACACAGAATAGTTGAGGTTGGAAGGGACCTCTGGAGATTGTCTAGTCCAACCCACTGCTCAAGCAAGGTCAGCTAGAGCAGGTTGATCAGGGCCATGTCCTGTTGGGTTTTGAATATATCCAAGGATGGAGACTCCACAACCTGTCTGGCTTCTCTCCTCCAGAGTCCCAGATCCCTCATCCTCTCTTCTTATGTCAGGTGCTTCAATCCCTCAATTATCTTAGTGATATGTCATCCAATATGTCCATGTATTTCTTGTACTGGGGAGCCCAAAACTGGATACAGTACTCCAGATGTAGCCTCACCAGCCTCAGATGTGATCTCAGCTGGTCTCTGAGGTTTTCTGCAACMCAGACCTCTCAACAGAGCCCTTGAAAGGGGGACGACCCATCTGTTCAAGTTGATCCCTTCGATGCTGCTGCCATTGAAGGAGTACACTTGTGAGGGACCTGGTGTGCTCCACTGTAAATGATGGGCTGGTTGATATTTCCTCCCTGGTCTCTGGCTACCACTGGAGTCTTTATTGCCAAATGGTTTGCAGCCAGTGCACCCAATGTACTCCTTGCTTACATCAAATGTCAGAAAGATTTTCCCTGATTTATAGCTGTCTGACTAGGGATCATAAAGGCTGAATTCTTCTTGGGTTCTAGCAGTATTTGTAATGTCACGCAACCAAGTGTTGGCTGGTAGCCTTGTCTTTTGAGGAACAGGAGATTTGACACCCATACACAAAGGTGAAGGCTCAGGTCATGGCTATCCTGTTAGAAGAGGCATGGGGCTGAGTCCTGACTGCAGGCTGACAGTGCTGTTATGAAGGGAGCTGAAGATTTCAGGGTGTTCTTCAAGACAACATCTTTAACCCCAGAGTCCTGTCTTTCAGCAAAAAATATCTGAATGTGCCAGGCTGAGTTATTGCTGTGAGAATAATTGTTGCTGAATTCACCTACACAGTCAGTGTACCAACCATTTTTTTTACAACCAATTATTTTACAGCACTTTGGGATATGTCAAGTATGAAAGGGACAGGACTGTTCTATTCAGTTTATGGCCTGGTTGCGAGACTGCAGAGGAGCACAGTGATATTAAACAACAGGAGGCATAAAATTGCACTGCCTGCTACCCTGCTGACTAGTTAGGCTTCTAGACTGTCAGTATTTCTACATCCATAACAGCCTCTTTAAACTAGGTAGAGCAGGATGATTTGAGTTAACCATTTGAGATGCATTTGGTGAAAGTTAAATATGATGCCACTGTTACTATGGACCTTTTCCCAAATTTAGTGATCATAATTATACTATGGGTATGCTATAAGAGGCAGTGGAGGTGAAAGAAGACAGTTGATGAAAATAAGCACCAGTGAGGGCAAAATTTTCTATGGCTGACAATTTTTTCAGAGGCCCAGTCTTCAGAGCTGAGTAGAATATGTGCTGCCAGATGAAGTTTTGATGCTTGAGACCTTTGCAAGCCTGGCTGGTAAGTGCATGAATTTGGGCACTCCAAAATCATCTGTAAAACTGTGGGAAAGTCTAGGAAGAAATACATGAAGAGGGTGCTGTTGTTGAACTGAGCTTGAAGTAAAGCAAGAGGGAGTCTAAATCTGCTCCCCACAGCCAGATACTGTCTCCCCATGTTGTTCAGATGACTCTGCAGGGCAACCCAACTGAGTGGCAATGCTGGCAGGAAAAGGTCTTGGGAAGACACCCAGGGATGAGACTCCTGCATTATGGTCTATTTCATGTTGGTCTAATCTTGGCAGCTGTAGGGCCCAGATCCTGATCTGAAGACACTTCCTGCTAACCAAATGTGTATGTGCACGTGCACACTCTCACACATGCACCCCTGGCAGCAGCTGCTGAACTCTTCCTTCTGCCCTGGGAACTCTGCTGCTGCAGCTGGGTATTAAAAATGGGGGTGATGTGCTGTTATTGCCACTTGGGAGTGGGAGAAGCATCTGGGTATGGGGGGGAGGGGAGTGACTGTGGGGAGGAATAACTTCCCTCCAGCACCCCTCAGTCATCCCTCTTGGTCCCTGGAGGCAGCATGGGCAGGCTGCCCCCCTCTGTGGGCTCCAGCTGCTTTCCTTCTCCACCAAAGGAAGAGGTGAGCGACTGGACCTGCTGCRTGGAGCAGACCAGCATGTGAGCCCCTATAGGGACCAGGCCAGCGCACAAACAGGCCATGCTGCCTCAAATGTTGTTGGTCTGATACAGGGAGTCCTTCAGACAAACTTTGCTGGTTTGCTTTCAGTGTAAAAAGATCCAGCAAGAGACTAAGGAGGGGAGGGGAGGGGAAAAATGTGAAATAGGCTGTCCAYCAGTAACTGTGAATGTGCCATTTCAAATGGCTCATTGCTAGCATCTTCTGTTCTGCAGGCGATGTCTGTCAGTCAAGAGCTGCTTGTCTGCTTGATGTCACTTCCTCTGCAGGACACACCTGTCACTCTCAAACCAGTTACTTACTTGACATCCCTGTACACCCTCAGAGATAACCATCACTCAAAAGCCATTTTGTGTGATTGGTACGTCTGCCTGATTAGTCATTAAGTGATACCATCACTTCTGCTGTGGTGACCATTCTTGCAGAAGGGAAAATCAACTACTTTGCTGTCTGGTCCCTTTCTTTCTCTTTGATTTTAGTCAGTATTATGGGTACTGTTTGTCTCTGGATGAAAATGTAAGGTTAGATTTTAAGTCAACAGACTTGATCAGCTGTCAGTGGTTCAGTGCCTATGCAGAGAACCTCTATACATTCTGCTAGAAAGGACAATGTTAAAAACTAGAGCATTTGGTACAGCAATTCACTGCAAAGCTTTACAGAATGGCTTTGACAGTTTAAGTAATAGCAAAAAAGGAGACAATTTCAGAGCAAAGGAGAAAAGAGATGCTCCACTGCTAACACCTGGAATAAGCTGGAGTGTCTGTGAGCTAATGAGAGATGGACAGATCAACAGAGGAGAGAAACTCATTGGCAATGCTGATGTGGTGTGATGGGGCAGAGTAAGGACTTGGATACTGAAAGAAGGAGGAAACTGTAAGAACAGACAAAGGAAGCAAGGAATCCATGAGACAAGGGAAAAAAACTGACATGTGTCTTTTTCTGATGTATAAGGCAATTGTCATTTGGATTTGGAGTCCTAATAATATGTTTTGTGCCCAAGAGTAAAAGATTGTCATGCCAGTCTCTGCACCTCACTGAAAAGAAATACGAGAATTACTGTATTCCCTACTAAAAAGAGAGGGAAATCAAAGTGCAAAGAAGATTAGGTACCTTTCCCAAGGTTTCACAAGTTACTGCAGACCTGGGAGCAGAGCTGGTTATTGARCAATGAGCTGTGAACTCCCCGAGGAATATTTTCTCTCTACTGGGAAATCGGTGGAGAGTTGTGGAAGAGGGAACAAAACACTTCCATTTTTTTCCAGTTATATAGAGTTGGAAGATCTGAAACTTGTGGAGAAAATGTCTGTGAGCATTGCTAATAGAATGCCATTTCACAGCCGTTATACTGTGGAGTGGAGAATGAAGCCTGTCCAAGTTGCTTATGCTCTGCATTAAGTTTGCACAGACAAGAATTTCTGCATGGGGCAACCTTGTCTGTAAAATATTTGGATGATTATGCTGGGAGAAGTTGCAATCTTCAGTGCAAAGAGGAACACTCCCAACACACATACTCCTTGATGCTAAAGGATCCAGAGGGGTAGAAGCCAAGAGAAACAAATGAGATTCAGCTTTGAAAAATGCGGTCTCAGTCATCTAGGGACATATAAGCTCAACATACAAATACTCGCAGGGAGGCATGAAGCAACATAAACCTGAAATAGAGTGGGATGTGATACTGAGCAGCAGAGCAATTAGGATTCTGCAATGTGCTGAAAATTCTCCCAGACTGAGGGAACTTTGGCTCGGTATGCGAAGCCATCACTGATGTTGCTTAGCTAGACAGTAATTTCCTTCTCTATGGCTTTAGTGGGCCATCCTTGGGAATATTGGATTACTCTTGTTGTCTGTTTCCTGTATAAAACAAAGCAAAAAAAAAAAAAAAAAAAGCTAGTAATCTTTCTCTAAATTGCTCAAAATCAGAAGAGGAGGTGCCAATGAAATGAGACAGATTGCTAGAACCGAGAGGACAGTGCCTCTGTTTTTGTTAATATTATAGTTTTCATAACTATCCTCTTAATCGAGGTGCTTAAGCATGACTGATTTTTAGTACACGAATAATCTTGTTGAAGGCAATGAGGACCTGGTCTGTGTATAGAGGCACTGCACAGAAGGAGGCTTGAAGGGGGAGTAACCTGTGGTTAAAGGAAAGCCAGAAAAGGGACTTGAAAAAGGTCATGGAAGATTAATTTGAGCATTTTGATCAAATGGGAGGGACAAAAAGGTCAATGTTTTGAACCCTGCAATAGAAAGGTGTTGACAAGCAAGCAAAGAATATCAGGGAAAGATTTACAGGTCTGCAGGGAATGCTTTGCAAGAAAAGTTTTAAAAGAACAGTGGGTATCTTAAACCACTCTTACTCCTAGACACCAGACTGCACTGATGTCCATGGAGCACAGAAGCTTTTATTCTCCCCTCCTGTGTGTGAAAGCCTCTGTCCTACAGACACAAACCCATTGCAATCCTGAGGGTATTGCAATATACAGCAGGACATAGCCCAAGAAAAGGTCTGTGCTCTCAGAAAGCATAATGGCCAGTTTAGAAGAAGAACAAATAAGCAAAAGAGGAGAGGGAAAAAAAATCCAGAAAACTGGCAACTTCTCCCAAAAAAGGGAATCATTGAGAGAGCTCCTGTAGGGGTCATCTGTGGCATTGAGCCCTGTATGAGGGGCTTCTTGCTGGGGAAAGTGGCAGCTCTTTTTGCACACCCTGGTGGTGGGGAGCTTTGCCTGAGTCTGGCAGGCAGGAATTGCCTCCCAGCTGCCTCAGGGCTGGCAGGGCTGCTCTCTGCTTTGAGGCAGAGGGCATGCCCCAGTCTCCTTTTCTGGCTGCTCCCAGCCAAGTCCTGAAGCCAGCTCTCTGGCTGTGGGTTCCTGCGCGGTTCGGTTCAAACATCCTAGCTCTCTGTGGGTGCTCTCTTTTGGATGCACAGGGAGTTGGTGTTCCTGCCTGTCAGTTAGGATCCTGATGGACCCTGGTACAAGGGCAAGGTTATCTCTTCCGCATTACTGGAGTTCGATATTCCTGCTGTAATACATAGCATAGCAGGTTTGTGTCAGTCCCACTTTGTTGTTATATGGCAACTCACAAAGGTCATCTTTTTCCTCCCTGGGTCACTGCAGTGTCCTGAACCGCACCCCTCCCAGTCTCATCCAGGAGATCATTTTGGTAGACGACTTCAGCTCAGATCGTAAGTGTGGATCTGTTACTCTTGCACTTGTTTCTTGCCTTCTCCTTTCCCTCTTTGTTTGCTCTGTTCTGTTCCCCTCCCTCACAGAGTTACTCTTGTCTGTGTGCAAGAGAAAGGAAAGGGAAAGAGGTTTTTCTGAGTCCAGTTTAGCTTCTGCATATGGCAGAGGCCAGTGCTTTCTCCTCTTTCCACCCCTGCACTTACCTTTCTGTCAGCTTGGCAGTTTTGGCCTGGTTGCCAGAGAGATCTATCTAGTTGTGTTAAACACCATTTCCTGAGCTGTTTAGTGTGGATGTGTACATAGATATGGCGTAAGTGAGTGGCTGTGGGTAGTTACAAACCGAGAGGATGTGATGAAGCYCCCTGAAAACCGCTGCCTGGTGTCCTGCAGGCAGGCCAGGGCTGGGGCTGTCTGCCTGTCTCAGGGTGTCACAGATCCCAGGCATCCTTGAAGGAGACCATATGGGAGTTGTTGCTTCAGGTAGCACCATGCCTTCTCCTGCAGCCTGGCATGAGGCAGGAGTGTCCTGTGCATGAGTCCCGCCAGACCCATAGACTGGAGGTTGGGGGCCCACCTTTGTCCTTACAGTTGCACTTGCTCCTGGCTGCTGTATCATAGTGATGAGGTGGCAGGGCAGAAGACTTCCTGCTTCTCCCGTGATGTGCACTAGATCCAAATCTAGTTGTGTATTGCTTCTAATAATTGATAATGACTCCTTCAGAGCACTTTACAGATAGCTGTGAATGCCCACGTTGGCCTGCTGAGGTAAGGAAGCATTGCTCTCTTGATTTTACAGCTAAATACTTAAGTAGCTTTGGCCCCCCAAAAATTCTTGAAGATGGATCTCGAGACTGGGCACTTAAGTTTCTGAGGACCTCAGGATCTGATGTGGATAAGCTTATTAGTTTCATGAGCCTGAGCACATCCAACAAACAGTCCTAAGTGTCCCACGCTTGGCGCCTGAAAATTCAAATCCAGCCTCAATGGCCAAGTATTCCAGATAGATACTGATGGATGCCTGGGACAAGCACTGCACAGGGATAAGCTAAAAACTCCTATTGAGGCTCCTAAGTCAATAGAAATATTTTCAAAAAGACCCATTCCATGACAACTCCCATTTTTCTCACAGGCAGTAGTGGCATGCTGAATATTTTTGGTCTTACAACCAATTCACTTAGGCACATACATGGAGGCATGGAGCTCTTTAGTAAACGTCTAAGGTCTGACACTTTCCTTTAAAATCTGCCTTGTTTGCTCCAAAGATAGAGAGGGTCTGTGTCAGTGCTGGCAGTTAGTTACAATCAGAATGATGTGCTCCACTCCTGGAGGGTGAATGACTTGATGTGGGTTCCTGTACTTACCTAAAATTGTGACTTGGCCAAGATAAGAGCATTGTCTCCCTTTGTAGCAGATGTCCAGCAAAATCTCAGTAGTTTTTAATCAAGAGCACCTGCCACTTCATTTGGATGGTGCAGCAGCTGCCAAAGTGCCCACACAAGAGCAATATTTCAGATTGCCTGTATCCTTGAAAATGGAAATGCTTCTGCAGAAGCATGCCAAGAGATGCACTCTGGCTGATGGTCTTTGCACTCTCTCTGGAGTGCTGAGTCTGTGGGAGGATGCCAACAGGAAAGGGGGTGTGGGAAACATGAAAAGGAAGGCGGGATAAACATAGGGGATGGAAGGGCCTGGTGGAACAGAGGAAGTGCATTTTGTAGGAATGCCACATGTGAGTGTGCAGCCTTGCAAAGCTGTGTGACCTGGTGGTCATTGGTACAACTGGGCTGGACCCAGTAGCCATTGCTCTCCCTGTCTCCTGGGTAACATAAATGAGGGATGCCACAGGTTTCTGGCAAGCTGCCAATGAAGACCTCAGTTAAGCATCCATGTATTAATGTAATAGTGTCCCTGAGGAAGTGGATCAAAGCCCTGTTGCAGATATTAAATAAAATCAAGCAGAAACTGCCCTGAGAACAAATGATGGGAAATGCCCAGCTGAGATGCTAAGGACAAAGAGAATGGATGAGATCGCTTAATATGACAGGACTCTCTTTTACTTGGCACTTTGGTAATTTAAAGCCCTGGCTCCCTATGGTCCCTCCATCTCATCAGCACTCTGTGCCACATGGCCAGCTCCTGCCCTGTTGTTCTTGTGAAATGCTGAGCACAGAAGGGCAGAGGCCCAGTCCCTCTGAGCACCAGGAAACACAGCTGTCCAAGGAGGACAGTTAGGCAAGCAGTGCTCTTTTGTGTACCCTTCAGACAACAGGATTAAGGCCATCAGGCTGATTAATGTGRTATTAAGTGAAAGCAGAATTTCCCCTCCCATGGATATGCAGGAGAATGGTTAATTGGAGCTCTCTGTTAAAGCCAACTCATTCATGCATTTGTGCCAAATGTTTTTTGCCTTATCTAAGCTGAGGACTGCCATCTCCTTACCAAGATCCCCAAAGTCAAGTGTCTACGCAACACTCGGCGAGAAGGTGAGTGTGGAAAACTTTGTAGGTACAAAGATTTTGCTGATTTTCCCACATAGCCCTGTCTGCCTGCCAGCTGCCTACATGTTGTTTCTTGTGGTTACAGTTTGTACTTTCAATACAAGGGTTTGGTTTCCTGGTTTGGAGGTTCTGTGGAGGGTGAACCTGACTTATCAATTCTCAGGCTTCAGTGTTCTCATTAACACTTTAAATAATGAGAAGTGATGTCCAGATGCCCTGGCTAAGACAAGAACTGCATTTTGTTAAGATCTTTATGAATATAAATGCAGATATGAGTCCTGTTCTGTTAAACTCACAGTATAAAGTAATAAGTCATCTAGTAGATGTGGGAAAGGGAAAAAACCATATATCTATCAAAAATAGCTACAATTAAGGAAAATTATTTCTCATATATCTCCTATATGCGTAAGTGATAACACTGACTTTCCCCAGCCACTTTATAATCTGACTCGCACATGCTGGCATATTTCTAAAGCTGTTGGGGCACAGCAGGCCTGGAGTGAGGATCTGGAGGGGGAGACAGTAGTGACTGCTCAGTTTGGGAAGGGATCCCACTGCCTAGGATGGTCTGTAAGAAAGTACAGAGACATCTGAGGGCCAAGTTAATGTCTCTGAACAAAGGGCAGAATAAAGGACAAATGTAAATGAAGTAGTGAGAAAGGCAGCAAGCAAAGAGCAGCGCTTGGTCCAGTAGAAGTTCTGAGAGAGCCAGAAGGAGTATTGCGATGAGAAGGACGGAAGGATGAGCAGACACAGCCAAGGCAGCAGCAATGTACCTGTCAGGAGGGCTGGAGGGGAAGGGGTCTGTCATCAGGAACCAGATCAAAGTTCAGTGGTATGGAAAAAAAGTGGAATACCTGAGGCCATTCCTTGTAAACTGGGAGGGCTCAACTTGCTGCATACCCTCCAGAGGAGCTGCCCTGCTCTGGCTGCTCTCTGCTTCTGACAGAGACGTGATGTAGAAGAGCCACTTGCTCTTCTCATGTAGTGGCCACACAGAGCGTTTTGTTTTCTGAATAAGGCTCAGCTGTTTACCTTCCTAACCTTCCTGTTCCTCTACTGTCCTTTCTTCATCCTAGGGCTGATTCGCTCTCGGGTGCGAGGAGCTGACATGGCCACCGCTGACATCCTCACCTTCTTGGACAGTCACTGTGAAGTCAACAGCGAGTGGCTGCAGCCGATGCTTCAGAGAGTGAAAGAGGTGAGCACTGTTCCCCCTCCCTGGGATGTACAGGGCTGGCCTGTCTTGTACTGGTGGATCCTCTGCCCTTGCATGCCACGACTGGTGCCGATGGTGACGGTGCCTTCCCCAGTGCCGCCCTCCTCAGACAGGCTGTCACAGAGGAAGGTGCAACCTGAGTTAGCTGGGCATGAGATGCTTCCTGACAGGCTTCTGCATTCTCCTATTGGTGGGGCAAGAGGTGCTGAGTGATGGGGCACAATGCATAATCCTTAAACCATGACTCCTACTTCAGCTCTCCTGAAAGTGCTGCACTTCATATTTCTGTACATAGTGTAGACACCTTCTCAACAGACACCGTGAAACTTTACATGGTTTCCATCTTCCTTCTGGCTGCTGGACCCTCACCTCTGCCTTGCTATTGCCAAAATCTTCCTTCCTTTAATGGTTCCACGAAGCTGCCAACATACACCACCTGCATGCAGGTGGCTTCCCAGCACAGCGGTGTTGCCTGTGTGTGCAGGGATGTCCCTTTGCTGGTTCACTTGAGAAAGGACTGACGTGAGACTGGAAAGTGAATAAGAGATATCAACATCAGCAGCTGTCACCCTGTCTGCATGGTAGGGCTGGAGGGGAGGACATGTGGCTCTGCTGTAAGAGCAAACATGGGAGAGTGCAAGTGGCTGGGATCAATCCCCTTCTATGAAAGGAAGGATTCCATGGAATAACAGGGCCAAGGAGAAGGTGTGGAGGCTCCGATGCTGCCTTGTATTCATGTCTGCTCACCATGGATGACCATAAATGTTTACCATATTCCTGCTCTTAATGTCAAGCTGCTGGCAGCAGTATAAGATTCCTAAGCAGAAAGGACCTGACTTTTTTTTTTTTCAGTGAAGTATCTGAGCTGCAAAACCTAGGGTGCTGACTCCAGGTGTATTTAGTGAGCAGATTTCAGGTAAGCCTATTGCAGACCTACCTCCCACATTTCCAATGTGGGTCCTTGTTCAAATTTCAGTCTTGTCCTGACCAGTCCTATCATTAGAGGGTTGGAATAGTTGCCACCAGGCTCCAAGGTGAGTGCTGACAGAACACAGACTGTGCAGACATGCTCCGTCTGTGTAGCCATCCACAGCATACAGCCAGCGGGAATATACATGAACAACAGGCTCTATCCTAGGATGTGCCATCCTGGCCAAAGAGGTCACACTAGGAAGAGCTATTGCAAGGTGCAAAATGGAGGCTCAGTAGGAGAGGCATGGAAGAGCCACAACAGTGGAAGCTGACAGGTGTCTAATAACAGGATGCTGTTTCCAGCATTGCCAGCTCTCAGTTTTATCATTGACTTCTGTTATCACAAGACTCTCTAGTGCTGTCTCTTGACATTGAAAAATTGTTACAATCTCAACTTCCACTTAATAAAACCATTGCAAAGAAAAACTGTAAATATATATTCCCCTTAGTGCAAATAGAGTATTCCCAATTTCTTGACTTTTTTTTTCCAGTTTGTCTTACGTTTTTTGAAGTAAGGGTCTCAATTGATAGAACGTGTTAGGAAAATGATTTATTAGTGGGTTGATTGTTTCTGGGCTGATGACAATGAGTTAATTCAAGAAAGGCTGAGTAGTAACTATGCTGTCAGCAAATAGCAAAAATGAGCACAAAACCTTTGGAAGTGATTCATGTCCTGTGACTTGGGCAGGAAATAGAGCTGTGTCTCAGCAGCATTTCTGGGTGTCAGGGCCTCAGGCTTCATTCTCTGTGTGCTTGGTGTGCAGTTTGTTTAACAGCCACTATCTCCATATTTGGATGTAGTGGCCATGGATCTCTTGCCCACATCTCAGAACCGTACTGGAGAAGACAGGCAAAAATTTACGTTACATGTCCAGCTTCATATTTTCTCATCTCAGGAAGCTTTGCCAGTGCCTCAAGAAAAGTCTGATTACTTCTTTCCCATTTTCTCTCTCTCCTTCAGGATTATACCCGAGTGGTGAGTCCAATCATTGATGTTATCAGCCTGGATAATTTTGCCTACCTGGCAGCATCAGCAGATCTGAGGGGAGGTGGGTATAATGGATGACTTGTGTGAGTTGGACCAGAGGGATGGTGCCTGAAAAATAATTGTTATTCTCTTCAGCTTTTCAAGAAAGCAGAGTGATGCTCTTTCCTGATGGGTTCTCTGTCCTCTTTCTCCTGCAATTTGCAAGGTCAGATCTTTTGTAGAGTTGAAACAAAACCAAACCACATTGAGTTGCACTTGAGCTTGCATCAGTGTCATGGGGCTTGGTAAATCCAAAGCTTATTTAACTGAATAAACATATCACCATGTCCTCTGGCCACTTCACACCTCCTAACTATAGGTGAATAACAGGATGTCTGGGCTGCAGCTCTCATGCCAAGCTGCCAGACCTGAAAAGTGCCCCTTCTGTGCTCTCAGTTTTCTTGCTTATAACCCAAAGAGACCTCTCTTTACAGTTTCCAGCAAGGGAAGGAAGGTGATAAGAAAGGAGAATGGGGAAGGGCCACCCCTAGAAACTCTTCACTCTTCCTGTGCTCCTTCTGGTCCTTCCAGCATCACCTGGTGTTTCTGTATGATGCGGTTTGCTCCTTGGGAAAGACCCCCTACAGGAGGGGAGGTGAAACTGTATGGGCACAAAGCATGTCCAGGCTCTGTCTCCTCCATGTGGTGTTAAAGGGTCACAACAGTCTTCAAATCTGGTTCTGTCACTTCACGTGGACTGCATGTTTTGGGGCAGTGCCTGAGCATGGCCCTCCAGAATGTTTAAAAACATTCCCTGAGAAGTCTCCTGCACACACATGCCACTACAGAAGAGCATTCAGAGGGCACCTGGACCTTCACACACATGTTGATGACACACAAGCCAGAGCATACCACATTTGCATCCCTGAGAGTGATTCATCTTATGATAGTAATTCAGGTAGTACCTACCTGCTGCCTAGGACTCATCAGCAAAATCTGTGCCTCCAACAAGCATACTTTTCCATTAGCTTCCCCAGACAAGGATCATTTCCCGCTGAGAGCCCAGAGGTAAACCTCCTGCCTTGTGTGAGTCTGGTTTGCAACCGCTCCCTACACTGCAGGTATATCAATGCCCAACAGGCACTTCCAATTGCTATTCCTATCTACCAGGCCCCCTCATGGTATCTTTTGAAGAGCATTTTTGCCTCTCTGCTGGCAGCTGAACTCTACTGTGGCTGTTTCTATTATCTCCCGCAGTGCCTAGTGCTGTTCTCCCTCCTCTGTGGCAAGAGAAAACATAGACATCTGGGATTCACTGCTATGCTCCTTGACCTCCAAAGGCAACTCACTCTGGCTACCTTTCACAGTGGTGTAACCCTAGCGATTGTCTTGTGCTCCAGTCTCCACCACAGGCCAACTATAAATAAGTAATAGGCTTGGAGGGGGAATGGTTACAGTGAACTACAGTCCTTTTTTTCCCTAGAATACATTGCATTCTACAGAGTATCTTGATTAAAGCCTCATAACTTTGGCAGACTATGAAGTGTAAGACAGACTGGCCAAAATGCAGCAATGCTAACTTTTACATCTCGCACTGACCACCCCCTCCTGAAGATGTGGAATGTAACATAGCAGAGACCTGTACTGCTAAGGGGTGAGGATGCCAGGAGAGAAAATTAGCAGCCTCTTGGCTGCATTAGGATAGACTCCTGCCATTTCTGGGTAGGCAATGAGGGAGGTCAGGAAAGGAAAGGAGGGGTAGCCTGTGATATAAAGGTGGGGACTATCACTGAAGCTAGTAGAAAACCAAGAACAAAACTTGTCTGAGATGTTTCTTTCCTCCTCAGGATTTGACTGGAGCCTTCACTTTAAGTGGGAGCAGATTCCTATAGAGCAGAAGATGTCCAGAACAGACCCAACTCAGTCTATAAGGTAGTTGTCTCTGATGAACTGTGTGCAGCCCTCCGAATGCCTTTACTAAGCCTTCGCCTGTATGGCAAGGACTATACAGGGATTGTCTTGCTGAGGACAAAATGCCACAGTGTTTCCTTGATGATGACAAATTCTTCACGTTATTTGTGAAGAAATCTTGCAATGCATTGAGATTTACGTTTTCTGAGGGTATTACTCCCTGAATACTGTAAGAAATAGCAGCTATATGCTGTCGTAGGCTTCTAGACATGCAATCTCTACAAGTCACTTGTTCTATATGTTCATTTCTGTGGTCTCCCTCACTCAACACCCTGAATGCCTCAGAAATCCCTTTAAGGATGAGGAAATTGAATTACCCCTATCTTCCACACGAAAAATTAAAAAATTAAGAGGCTAAACAGTTTCCTCTAGGTCACCCAGAATGTGTAAAGCAGATGTGGGAACTGAATCTTGACTAGTAATTTGGGTACAGAACTGTGCTCCTCTCCTAAATGTGTGTTTCTACGTACAAAATAGACTCTGGTGGCTCAAACAGTCATTGCCTGCCTCGCTGCTATGTAAACAGCTCTGAGAAATAGAATGTGATAAATCCTGATATAAAATGGCACAGTGCTTGTCTGCATAGACAGACTTTTTTTTTAATGTTACATTAAAAAGAATATCATTCAATTCCTCTACATAATTTTTGAGCCCCTGTTTTGCACTCCAGAAGCAACCAGCTTGCCAACAGCAGAGCAGTACATGCAGCCAGCAAGGTGTCTCACACTGTGTTTAGCTGGTGAACACAGTCATCAGATACTACCCCTGTTATTGCTTTACATGGGGCACGTTTCTGTAAATGCAAAAGACAGTTTTACTCATGTAGTGCTTGCAGCACCGTCTAACAAAGGAAGATGGATGATTTAGTGAGGAAGACCATGGAATTCTGCTTGCAAGTTCATGAGATATAATTTGTCAGTCCTGGACAAGTTACCCCCCTCTAAAATGGTGGTGTTTGTGATGGCAGTGCTGCATATGCAGAAGTACATGTGGTTATTTAGTTTTCTTTTCCAGAACCCCTGTTATAGCAGGAGGCATCTTTGTGATTGACAAGTCTTGGTTTAACCACCTGGGAAAATATGATACTCAGATGGACATCTGGGGAGGAGAGAATTTTGGTAAGTTTTATGTGTTTCAGAGGAATGACACACTAATGCAGAAACACTTCTGAGTCTTTGCTGCCTGCCACAACTCTTCTTTCAAAAGATCTGCAGTGTTAGTAACAGTGACTGGGCTAGGCTCTGTGGAATTGTGCCAGGCATACTGGAATTGCCAGTTTTGCCTTGTGTGATTTGTTGTCTTCCATCACTTACCTCTTGTTCTGAACCTTGACTTTTCATTTAACAGGGCAAGGTTAAGTGCACAATGCACTGTACAATGGGCCCTGTCCATGAGCCGCATTGCCACAACACCGGAGTGGTGATGGCAATGGGAAAATATTTTTAAAAGAAAACACAGTACTTTTATTTTTGAAAGTTTTTTCAGCTCTTCTGCATGATATGAGGCAATGACTCAATCAGTGGCTTCAACGTTGAGCCTGTTGCTGTTACACAGCAGTGGGTTAGAAACCAGCTTGTATTTGACAACAAAAAAGTATACCTGTTTTTTTTTTTCCCCATTTTTAAAGCTATTCCTCTCTTCAAAGCTGGAAGTCCCTGTTGAAAACAGACTGAAAATAATGAACTGTGGTAAAGAGTCGGGGAGAGTCTAGGGACAGTAAGAATTGCCACAAAATATAGTCTATTAAAATATTTTTTACTTAGAAGCAGAAGGTAGATTAGAAGGTAGATAACCTCTTCCCTGCTAAAAACCACACTGTTGAAACAACCTTTCCTGGGAGATGGAGAGGAAAACTATGGAGAAAGAAGGGTGGGAGGATGTTAATGTATGTACTTGCTTTGAAACAGCCATTAGATCTAGATACATCATTTCTTTTTAATTTCTAAACATCAGACCCCTGTAATTCAGGCATTACTGAAGGCAGATCCCAAGCAAGTAAAGTTTTTGAAGTAATCAGTCTACACAATCTGAAACCCTTTGGTAAGGACTTGATCAGAAATCCTAACCAACTATCCAGCTAATTTTCATTTTTCCTCTTCTCCCTTCTCTTTTCACTGCCACTTGAAAAGCAAGTGGAAAACCCCTCCAGTGTGGCAATGATTAAACTCTCTAGGACAGACCCATAAGCTTGAGCAAGGTGATTTCTCTTCTGTGATGCAAATAAGCTTCTGTACATCAAAGCTCTATGTTCTTCTAATCCTTTAACAAAATGCTGAATTTAGCCTCAGGACCATCTGGGTTTCTTCAAATAACAGGGTTCTCTCAATTTTTTTACACTCATATATATTAGACTGAATTCTGTTCTCAGCATCTCCCAGATTTGTCAACTGGTGACAAACTATAACCCAGTCACCCACTTTTTTCTTTTAACGGAGCCAAGGGGATTATGAATGATAGCAGTGAGATACTGTAGGATGGATAACATTGTTAATGCAGGGTTTAATACAATTTCTGGGGACTTGGGAGAGGCCCACAGCAGGAGCAGAGGGACTCCCTGTGCCTGTGGTACTCGGAGTCTTCAGGGAGTGCTCTGGGTCCCAGGTAGGGTGATGTGTTTGCCTGCACATATGTTCATCACATCAGTTGTGCCATAATCACCCTACATGATATGGAGAGGGCAACTGCAGGTCACATTTGACCAGTGTTCAGGATGCTCTGCTTTCAAGTGGTATCTCAGGTGATATGGCTGGAGGTATGGGTGAGAGGACATCAGTTCACTTCCTGTACAGGCATACCTCATTTTATTGCACTTCACTTTATTGTGCTTTGCAGATATTGCTTTTTTTTACAAATTGAAGATTTGTGGCAACCCTGCATTGAGCAAGTCTGTTGGCACCATTTTTCCAACAGCATGTGCTCACTTTGTGTCTCTGTGTCACATTTTGTACATTGTTTTTCAGACATAATGCTATTGCACACTTAATAGACTACAGTATAGTGTAAACAGAACTTTTATATGCACTGGGAAACCAAAAAATTCATGTGACTCACTTTATTACAATATTTGCTTTATGGCTGTGGTCTGGAACCAAACCCGCAATATCTGAGGTATGCCTGTACCTGAATCTTTTGCTCTTCTTTCTCTATATCTCCTAAACTCCCTGTCTTCCTCACATGATTTGCTTTTCACAGTGAGTCTTTCCTTTCTTCCATATGCAGGGATAGAGAGTTAAAGAAATCTTTAAAACAAGATGAGTATGGGGTGATTTCAGTTTCTTGCCAGATGCTGTCCTGAAGGGCCTGACAGCAAGCCACAATGATCAAGTCAAATGAGAAGGTGTCTCACAGAAAAGCTTAGGGGACCAGAGAGAGGAGAGGGGCTGGAGAAGGTTAGAAAGCCTGAGACACAGGTGTTGCCTCCATTTTAATAAAGGGGAGAGTTTTTTCGCTCACCATGGTGTCACTTTTCCTGGTTTTGCTGTTGGAGATACCTCCAGAGCAGAGGGGCAAAGATTTCAGGTGCACTGCTGAAAGCTGTTGTTCTTGAAAATGTTGCTGGTCTGGCTGCAGCTGTGTGACTCCTGGGGTCTGTTCCAGAGCTCTCTTTCAGAGTATGGATGTGCGGTGGCAGCTTGGAGATCGTTCCCTGCAGTCGAGTGGGACATGTGTTCAGGAAGCGCCATCCCTATGACTTTCCTGAGGGCAATGCATTAACTTACATCAAGTAAGTGTTGAGGAGTTCCTGGTAGCAGCCAGATCACCTCAATGTTGGGTACGTTTAAATAAGCCTAAATTCTTTGTTGTCTTTCTGCCTGATGACAGAGGAGAATGAACTGTGGCTGAATATTCATTCTGCAAGGGAAGAATGAGTTGCTGGTGTCTGTGCACAAAGCCTGTCCCCTTCTCTGTTGTTTGTGCTACTGTATCTCTTCTGCAGTCTGCAACGGAGCAGGGGAGCAGTGCTCTAAGGAGAGCCTCTGGCCATTTGTGGGTACTGCCTATGATATATGCCTGGGTATCAGTAGTCCTTAGTCATTTCTGGTGTCTCGGAGTTGCTTTGGTGTCCAGAGATCCTGTTGAGCTGCATGTGCTCTGAGAGGAGCCAGGAGGACAATTTCCACCGCAGGACAGAAGGGAAGAGAAAGATAAGATACTTCACTATGAGAGTGCTTAAGCCCTGGCACAGGGCCCCAGAGAGGGCATGAAATCTTTATCCTTGGAGATTCAGAACTGAACAGGACAAGGCCCTGCACAACATGACCTAACCTGAAGCTAGCCCTGCTTTGAGCAGGAGGTTGGACTAGGTGATGCCTAGAGGTTTCTTCCAACTTGAAATATGACAATATTGTAAGCTAGGGAACCTCTGCAGTTAGAGGAAGGAGAGACTGAAAAGCAGGATGATAGTTGGGACAGTCAGTTAGCAGTCTGATGATCAGTACAGCTGTCTCTCCAGAGAGGGCATGCATGAAAGGAATCATGGTGAACTATGGCTGTGTTTTAACTTCTGAACTGGAACATCCTAACAAGGTTTATACACTTAAAATATTCACTCTAAGTCCTGCTATACTGTCCACTGCGTTTCATGTTCAGGACTGTCCCCTACTCCCTTCTGGCAAGGAGGCCTTGGGTCTGCCCACCCAGTGCCTGCTTGCCAAGAGGGCAGGTTCTGCAGCAGCAGGCAGCAAAGCATCTCCTCATCCCCATGCAGGAATACCAAGCGCACAGCAGAAGTGTGGATGGATGAATACAAGCAGTACTATTATGAGGCCCGGCCATCTGCCATTGGCAAGTCGTTTGGAAGGTAAGCTGCCCCTGAACCTCAATAGGAGGCCTCTGATAATCAGCTTGTTAGAAAGAAATGGCTTTTGGACCTTCTCCGGGAGTAAGTGTGGGAAACAGAAGAAAAGATGCTCTAAATGGATTGCCCTGAAAGTTGCAGCTTGAGTGGCTGGCTAACAAGGTTTGCTTCTATTTCATTTATTTTTCCCCCAGCAACCCCACATAAATCACTTGTTAACAGAAGTCTGAAGGGATCTGTAATGAAATTAAAAGGCCACCCATTGTAAGTGGATAGATGAGAATTTTTTCTAACACAGCATGTAACATCTCCAGAAGTCTGAGCTATATAGTTACTAGCTCTTGATTCAAAGTTCTTGTGTGGATGCAGAATCTGGGGCCAAGTGAGACTAGCTGGCACATGGGGCTGATTCTCACCCAGTGCGCTCCCCTCTCTCCTGCTAGGTGAATGGGGTGGCTTACCTACCAGGTACTTACCTTACCTGTAGGGCAGGGGAGAGAGTGAGCAATGGGTGAGATATGTTGAAACAATCCAATAGTGACTGGTCTCCAGGACCTGCTGAACCCACTTCTTCTGTGCAGAGCTGTGCTCTTTATGGTGCCTTTGCTAAAGCTGTCTCCAGATCGCGTGGAACTGGCTGTTGTGGGCTTAAGAATTCTTTGTGGACCAGAAATCGGTGATGGACACCAAAAACTGGGACAAAGGGAGGGGTTGCTCTCTGTGCTAGCAAGCCCCTATGATTCCCCCCAAAAATGTAAAAAACCCTAAGAGTGTGGTCTGTCTGTGGGTTATACCTGTCTGTGAACAAGAAAAAGCTATTGCTGTATTAGCTTAAGGACTTAGCAAACATGATTGTGTCTCAAATGTGTAGCTATGATGCATCTCCTGCTTGCATGGTGATGAGCAGGTTTGGTTGAACTCCCACATACTCTTTGTTGTACATCCTGCTTTTTTGTCATGATACATTAACTGTTTTTATACAGATAGCTACCTAATTTATCTGTCTTTGAGATGACTGCAGCGGCTGAGCCTGGGCCAAATAGCAAGTACAGTGGCTGTTTGTGAAGAAAACCTGACTATTGCATATTGGACGTGGATATATTGCTAATGTGTTTTAGGGACAAATCCTGCAGTCTTGTTCATGCAGACTTCCTAGGGGGTTTACTGGCAGCTTTGTCTGAATAAGAGCTGGAGCAGAGCTGTAAGATTTGATTTTAGGCAATTTCTTCAATTGGAGTAATGGCCCTGTGAACCTGCATTAAATCTAAGTTTAGAATGCAAATGCTTCTGACACCATCAGAGTTAACTGGGCCAAAAATGAAACTTCCTTCCATATGGTTTCTGTGTGAATATAAGGTCTAGGCACTTTCTCCTGAGCTATGGGTAGTTCAATGGCCTCTGGATGGCTAAGTATGGCAAGGGGCATGGGTACAGCTGAAAGTCTTTCCCAACACAGGTATGTAGGGGCAAAGTTTGAAGAGGAAAGTCCCCAGCATCACTGCTCAGTAGGACTGTTTGAGGAAAATTCTCTTCTTTTGCCAGCTAAAGCCAATTAAATCAGCAGTGAGAGAACTGCTGCAGCAGACACTCACTGGGTGCTGAGTAAAGTTCCCATCATACTTCCCTCTTCTCCCTGAACTGTTTAAAGACAAGTCATTGTGCATTTTAGGTCCTCAACACAACCCGAGCCTAGGGCTGCTCTTATGTCTCCCCCACCTCCAGCACACACAGTTTAACCATTTGTACATACCTGAGCACAGACACTTCCTAGGCCTTTTCAGGAGCTGATGGTTGTGCAATTTTCATGGAATGGCTCTACAGGGGCACCCAGAGCCAGAAACACTTTCCTGGTCCTCTGATACCTTTACTGTTCTGCATTATTTAACCCTGTAGGTCCCGGACCCTGCTACCTCTCTCAGCCAAAGGAAGTGCAAGAATTGATCTCTGAACGTGCCTTTTTTTCCTTTCCATTTCCTGCCATTTGCCTCTCCTCTTTTTCAGCTCTAATCACTGATATTATTCTGATCCTAGGAACAGCTAGGTGGGAGAATGAGTAAAGGTGAAATTTTTTATAATCTTCCTCCAACCAGCTGGCCACTCTTCATTGCTCCCCTCACTCCTGTTCACTATCTTATCCTGAACAACCTGCATGTTTTTCCAGCATTGCAGAGCGAGTGGAGCAGCGCCGCAAACTGAACTGTAAATCCTTCCAGTGGTATCTGGAGAACGTCTATCCAGAACTCAAGTGAGTCAGTTCTCAGCTTGTAGAAATCTCTCATGAATCTGGGAGGTGGGTAATAAAAAGAAGTTGAGTCTTCATGTCAGCAGGCAAGGGAGGGGCTCATGCCTGGGAAAAGTTTTCCTTTTTTTTCTTTCTTTTGATGAGGAACTTTGTCATTTCTTGGCTTGTATGATCACAACAATCCTATGCAAGACCTGTTGCTCTTTCCTCTGGGAGCCCTCTGTTCTACCCCATAGAGCTGTCCCTCAGGGATGTGCAGCAGTGGTGTTTTCTGACAAGCATGGGTGTGTAGACAAGCACAGAAGCATTACATCCCTCCTAATTAAGGCTCAAGTTCTGTCTGTTGGATGCTCTCCCTGGAGGCAGCTGAGCTGAGTGGACCTAGGCTGCCTCAGTGCAGAGGTGCAAGTGGTCCAGAGAAAGCCCTGGTGAATTCCAGAAACAGTTTTGTCCAAGGCTTCCTCTTCCCTGGGTCAAGATGAGGTAGCATTGTGTCATTGCCCTCCTGGTAGGTAGCCCGGGCAAAACCAGAGCTGTGTTGTTAGCACTTGATACCTAACACACCCTGGCAATGCATCTTAACTCCCAGTCAACAAAGCCTACAGCTAATATGGGTTAAGGCTAAAACATCTTATTGGAGACTGGCCTTGACAGGTTCTTCCTGTATTGCTACCAAAGTGACAGTGAATGTGTACTAGCACCAGGGAAAAGAGTCTGGAAAAGGGGGAGGCAGGGGCAGGATAGATCAGTGTGGATATTGCTTTTTACTGGCAATGATCTCTTTTAGAGGTGACATCACACTGAAGCCCTGACTGCTTGAGGAGTACCTAAGGATCTTGTAATGCCTTCTGGGGAAAAAAAAAAGGATACCATCCCTCTGAACAAGTTCTCCCTTGACTTTTGCCTCCCTCAAACATTTGCAATGAATAGCATGTCTTTCATTTTCTGTCAAAGCAAAGGCAACTGTATTTCAGTCAGGGGCCAGTTTTGCTCTTATGAATGTGTAAGTGCTTTGGTACATTTCGGGGTATGAAATGCCATGCAACTGTGTTTTACTTCAAGGGTTCCTGAAAAGGAGTTGATTCCAGGGATAATTAAACAAGGAGGAAACTGCCTGGAGTCTCAGGCACAGGATACGACAGGGAACATGTTGGCTGACATGGGAAACTGTAAAGGGACAGTGAACAATCCACCTGTCACTCAGGTAAGGTGGGCTTCAGTTTGGTTCTTTGCTCCTGCCCTTTTTACTACCAGTGACTGAGAAGACATATCTCTGACCTTGGTGGGTTTGTACAGAGGTGAATGAGGGAAGAATTTGGTCCTGTTAATGATTTTAATAGCAAGCAGAAAAAGGAAGCCATATCCCTCTCAAAGCTCTGTTGACTCAACAGACCTGACAGTCAGACACCGGTTGGGAAGATCTTTGTCACTTAAAGGAAACAGATAATACGTGAATTCTCAAAGGTGTAAGTAGTCTGTGCAGCAAGTGCATGACCAGCATTCAAGTCACATAACTATTCCATTTGGACATTTGCTTGGGTGTGCTGTCCTTCATCTCCAGCCCATGGGGCTATGACTCCTTCCCGTGAAAACCAGTCCTGGGGTGTGCCTGGTTTGTACCCCAGCATGCAGGCAGAAGATTCCCACAGGGTCAGAAATATTCCTTGGTCTACTAGTTTGGCTGTAACTGCAGATGGTTTGAGCCAAGACCCCAGCTGCAGTAATTTGGCACAGCTTTCCTAACTGCAGTGGAGCTGTACTGGTTTATACCAGTTGAGGATCTGCACCCAGTCTCCTCTTTTGGTAGTCACAATGCAGCAGGGAAGTAGCTTCAAAAGTTGAGTGTCACAGTAAGATATTTTATGCCAGAAAATACATATTCACATCTGTTAACTGTTGGAAACAAGTTTGCAGCCAGCATTCAACATGCTATTTAATCTGACTCATTGTTCCATGTCATTACAATTTGAAATCTCTGAAACTTATTGCACTTTTTGTTTCTTCCTTGGGGAAAGCATAATAATAGTTGATTGGGTTGGGCATCCAGCTAGTGTGAAGAGGGGAAAATGAAATGGCTTGTGCTTTGTGTATGCTGGTGATATTTGTTAGCTCATGGAGATGGCTGCATGTGTTTTGATTCCCTTGATAAGCAATTTGTAGGTCCTTGTTACTTATTACAGAACATGTCTGTTGTGTAAAATATGCAGAAGCAATTGCACAACATGTAAATCAGGGGTCAGTTCCCTCCCTGTTATGTAGGCCTGATCCTATAAAACTGCAGAGCGAGGAGTTGCGTGGGATCCCAGATTAACTAGGCAGCTCAAATGGTCAGGAGAGCAAGCTGCATGTTTTGAAATAGTCATAATGCACTAAGCCTGAGCATAAACTTCTGATTAGGTGAAGGCTGTTGCCACAGTCTTCCCAAGGAGCCTTTGATAAGAGTCAAACAAGGGATCCAGAGTTTGGAGATATCTGATAGAAAAAGCTTTTCCCTCCTCTGTTTATCACCATTATCATCATAATGGAACCTTTCTTTTTCTTATGTCAAAGGAGTGGATATTCAGTGACCCGCTAATTAGACAGCAGGACAAGTGTCTTTCCATTACCTCCTTCTCCACTGGCTCTCAAATCACATTGGAAGCCTGCAATCAGAAAGACGGCAGACAGGTAATTTGTGTACCTTTCTTAATCCCTTCATTGCCACATGCTGGCGTTCCCATATTAGTGCAGCCTGCAGGAAAAACTCCAGCACTATCAAGGTGTATACRAGTCCCTTCCATCTTCTGCATCTGCTTCTCTGAGGTGTTTCATAAGCTTGGGTGTATGAGATTGCCCGCATTGCTGTGTGGGTACCTGCTCTGCCTGTGCCTTCATCAGGGTGGTTAGCTCCAGCCCTGTGCAACCCTGGCCTGGTTCCTTGGGTACGTTTATGTTCAGCCAGGTCTGTGCATGAATGGAGCAGGGCATCTGACTGGGTAGATAAGCAGCAAATGCTTTGAGACACCTGAGGGAAGTGCTGTATGTGCTATCATTTTGTTTACTTATTTAGAAGTAATAGAGCTGTATTCTTTCTGCTGTTTTGGGGCATATGAACAGATCTTTAAAACTGAGTGCATGCAACTCATTTGAGAAATATCGACTGGCATAAAGCATCAGACGTTCCACTCATACTGCTCCCTGAAGAAAAATACACAGCAGCAGTATTGGCTTTACAATATTGCCAACAAAATGCAGCTCTGTGACTCTCATCCTGCTGCTAAGACATGCATCCCTGGTCTGTGAGGACACCCAAGTCATTTTGTCTTACAGCAGGAGGCAAGGGTTGGCCTCTGAGATAGCCAGGGTTCCCTCACAGATACATGATGTGCCTTTTTATCAGAACTGGCCAAAACACAATGGTGACAAGCCAACTTTGGCAGACAGCAAATGGACTGGGCTTGTTTCATCCCTGCCTTCTGTTCTTCCCTCTACACCAAAAGACAACAAACTTTCTGTCATCTAGGGCTATGCTGGCATGTTTTCCAATGCATCTATTGCTTTGATTGCCCACAGGTAGGAGACTGCTCAGCTTGCTACCGGTCCTTAACAGCATCCACTTTTGTCAGTACTTTTTAATGCCATATGTATCTCTGAATTTTGTTCTTCCTGAAAGAAAGCATTTTAAAAAAGCACTGAAATCCAGTCTTGCCCATTTTTGGAAAGCCTGTGTAGACCTTTCTCTGGAGGGCTGATTAATGCAGAAATATCTTGAAAAACTATCACCATGAATACACTGGGAAAACTCTTAGTTCAGATTAGCCTTGCAAGGATATCCCGGGTGGGTTGTGCTTGCCTGTTCCTTTTTCCTGTTGGTAATCACTTATCCTCTTGCTATGTAATTAGGTCACTTAGCTTCCCCCTAGGTGGCTTGCACTATTTTCTTTCATGGCAGCAGAGAGGACTCTGGCAGCTGCTAAAATCAGCTGTCTTTCCCCTCCTGTGCTGTCATGGAAGGACAAAGGTGGCCTGAAGGAGGGTGGAGTGCGGGGTCTATTAGCCAGAAGAGATTAATCCTTGCACTTTGTGGAGGTGAGGTAGAAAAGGTGCATTTGAATTTTTAATCTAACTTGAGTTGAAATGCTCTGAAGTTTTGGGCATATTTATGGGAGTCCCAAACTCCTGTTCCAGATTTCTACATATGAAGCAACTTCCACTTGCAATGCCCAAATTTGTTGTCTTTCTGGGGAATGTTTTTCTGCTCTCTTCCTTCCGTAAACAGATCAGTACTTGTTATTAATGCTGATATTGTTTTTTAACTAGCTAGAAATCAGTTATCTTTACAAACTGCCCCATTCTCTCTCATCTGTTCCTCTTCCAGAGGAACCACCTGCATCTAAGGCAATGTCTTCCACTCACTTTAGAAACTGCCACTTTCTCTGCCAGCTCCTAGCTAAAGTGGGAAATTAAGCTAACAGCTTTTATAGGGCTCATCTGGGAACGTATGTCTGGGCTAATGAGGCAAGCTTCTGGAAGTGAAGAGACAAGACAGAGGGAGAGTCTAGTTCTTCATAGGTTGCCAGCTTGCAGAACTCCCTGCCTGGGATGTCACCTTAGCCCAGCTCCCAGTCTTTAAAAAGCTGAGTTTCCAGGTATCAGCCATTACTGGGAAAGCTTCAAAAATGCTAAACGAAAGAGTAAAGCAGGAGATAACAAATTTCCTCAGTTGCTCTACAGCATGCCTGTCTCCTTATGGAACTCGCAGCCCAAGAGTTGGTCTGTCAGGGAGAGAGAGCAGTGTTTTGAAACTACACATGAAAGTAGCCACTCCTCAGTTCAAGTGGACTTCTCAGAAAGCTGTGAAAACTTTTACTGAAGAGGGAATTCAGAGGAGCTGAGAAGGAGTAGAGGAAGGAGAGTTGAGCTACCTCAGAGAGGTGGAGGTGGTGAGGGAAAGCTCTGAGCAGGCACTGTGAGCAGAAGGGGGTGAGCCTGGACAATGTGCACTACACATGATGTCCAAGGAGAAGATGGTGGTATGATGAAATCCCTGCTTTGAGCATCTTCTCTGATGCCACTGCCATCAGAGGTCTGTGATGAATGGGGTGGAAGATGTTTGGACTTTCCTAGGTCTGGTCTTCATGTCTATGACTGACTGATGCAAAGGCAAGATTTCTGGCAGAAGATGAGACAAGTGATGGCTTCATTTTGTAGTCCCATTGCAGTAGACTTGTTACATCCTTACAATGGCACCATACAGCTCTTGAAATTGCTTTCTGCTTTCAAACGTACTGAATTGGTGCCCATGATAAACAGCTGTTGTGCATTAAGCCTGTCCACAGAGCAAGGGATTTTTTTTGTTGATTTTGAGTGCTAACAACAACTTTGTGTCTATCTGACATGTATTCAGTATTCTAGAGGAGGTTTTATAGCATTATGAACTGTATCTAGAATATTACCTCAAAATAAGTCTAGATACCTGCAAACAAGAGGATAATAGAGAATGGTCCCAGTCCAGATGATTTTTGGCTCCATCAGGCTATTCTCCCTCGAGCTGAAAAGAACCAGGAACAAAATGTGTTTGGCATCATGATCCCGTTCATCATCAACAGCAGCAGCCAGCACTGCTAGCAGAAAAACAGCTATTCTGCATAATCAGAACTAGATTTGAAACCAGATGGATGTTATCCATAATGTTATTTGAATAATAGCATTTTAACTTGAATGCATAATAAATTATTGCCTTTAGTTTTGGTTTTGGCTCTGACTGACAGTGGGAGTGGCATGTTAATTAGTATTATAGTGAGGACAAATAGAAGGCAAAGTGAGAGTCAGACACTAAAACAAGAGCATAAAAATGAGAAACATTGGCACAGCATTTCCCAACAAAACAGAAGCATGCTGAGAAATCCTATTAAACAACCATATTTCATTAAAATCTGCTAAAGGAATGTGACCTTTGCCTGAAAATGAAGACACCAGGTTTTCTTGTGAAACAAACTATTTGAAATCACATATGCCTTTGGACATATGATTGGAAAATTTTCCTCACCTTGCTTCTCAGTGTCTCATATTACCTGAAAAGCAGACAATTTCAACTTTATACAGACTATCAGAAAAGAGAGGGAGTGAAAACCTGTCTGTTCTGGAAGCACCTAGTCAACTCAACATCTTCATAGTAATAAGCTGGTAAAATGATCCTTGCATTATGCCACTGCTTCAAAGCAATTTTCAAGAGACAAGAGTTTTTCTCAGCTCTGATTCCTAATTTTACAAATGCAGAGCTCAGAGACAGCAGTTGCTGGATGTTGGTGTGAGCTTTTCCATCATGCTCTCTCTGCTCATATATTTAAAATTTTGCATGCATCATCTTCAACACCAACTTCAGGCTGCCCATGGCTGTGCAAATACATTCAATTACAGTCTGCAACACCCTTGGCTATTCCAGTTACCAGTTCTGCATACAGCTCTGTCCAAGGTGTCTCAGTCCTAATCAACAACATCTGTTCTTCCCGGCTGTGTTTCCTGAGCTTGGCTGACTCCACTACATTTCCAGGCTTACAAGGTTCTTCTCAGGACCTTGAAAGAAAGTCTGGACTGATTGGATTGTTGGGATTAAAAACAAACTTTTGACTACCCTGAAAAGTTACTCGTGTAAACACTTCCAGCTCTTGTACACACTGGGATATTTCACTGACTGGTACAGGATGACTGACTATTTTTGACTTTTCTTTCAGCAATTGTACTTGGAATGCTTATATCTAACCATCTCAAGGTACTTTACAAAGATAGATAACAAAGATGGAGAGAGCGCTTTACAAAAAAGTGGGAAAATTTTTCATTGACATTTGGGGAAGAGAATCAACCAGAGAGGGGGACAATATTTCAATGAAAATATTGATTTTTTTTTTTTCCCATCCCCATGTTCAACCTGGTGGGACCAGTAAACTGCATTATCTCCATCTGCACAAGAAAGGGAGAATGGAAAGTTTTGGCTTGAAAATCCCTCAAATAGTGGCAATGCTTAGATCTTCCAAAGGCTTCCCTTCCAGATTCTGACCAGTCATAATTATCTGGGTGTAGAAGATGAGCAGACTCCCTGTAGCCTTCCTCTGTGTATGCAGGTGGTGCCTGCTCTGGTGTTTTTTTTCTTTCTAAAGCTTGGGATCATCACTGCCCTTTAAAAATTAGCTGTTCAGGCTCCCTGTGCAGTCTGGGGACAAAGCTGGGCCCTTCCAGAGGGTGATGCTACTTTCAACCCCTTCCATCAGTGTGTCGCTATGTGATTACTGTAGACTAAGGTGACCAATTTTAAGATGGCTGAAGCTAGGAGAAAAGCATTGTATCTCCAGTTTCCACCCACTTGCACTGCCCATTCTCTTTAGGCGTGTGAGATATAATATATCCCTGCAGAATTAGGTGTTGGGCTGTCCTTGGCAATTCTGTGGTCTGGCAGTCAAGCAGGAGGGTCTTGCAAAGGGTGCAGGTGAAGATGAGTAAGCTCCTTCTGGTATTCTGTGGAGGACAGCAAAGTACAGTTCCTGGTCAGAAGCTCCCTGTGTAGCACCTTCCTGCAGCCCAGATGAGGCTTATATCCAACTCTGTCATCTTCTCAGCATTCTTCCTCCCTCTTCCCCATCATTATCTGCACCCCACTTTCTGTTGAACAGAGGGACCCCAGGGTGCCTCTGAAACTCTGGGCTTTCCAGTGATGTGATTCACTGAGGAGTTCATTGATTTGGTGTAGTCTGTTAGCAGCAGAAAATGTGCTCTGGTGAGTGTTTTTTGGTGTCCTGCTGTTTCTGTTGCCATAGACTTTTCCTACAGACAGTAGAGTGGGTGCCTGCTCAGCATGGAGAGATCACACATCAGTGGATCTCCAATCTAGAGGAATAACATGACAGAGGATCTCCCATTGGTGCCAGATTTCTCCTGAATGGCTGGGAGGAATAAGCAAGTGTCTCTTAGTGCAACTTTGTCCTCCATCTCTAATCTTATAATAGCATTCTCCTTTACAGCAGGGTCTTCTGATGAGCTATGGGACATGTGAGAGGGAGGGCTGGCAGGTGCTCCCTAGCACGCGCACAACGGAAGGCAAAGGAGGAGGCTGGGAACTGGCAACTACAGAGACAGGGGCAATGGTGGAGGGTGAGGAAGAGTTTCCTCTTGGCTCATGGTAGGTGTGCTTTGAAGCAGAGAGTTGGGAAAGAGCAAGAGTCTCTTCACTGAGGTGTCCATGATCCTGGGAAACGGTGGTGGGGAGGCCATTGTGCGGAGGTCATACCACACCAGATAAGCCCAGAGTATTACTGTCTGGGGATTTCCAGGAGAGAAGACCTTCTACTCCATGATTACAGTTGCTGCCTCATGGTATTAATTCTTCCTCAGCTCTTTGCAGGGGGGCTTCTGCTGGATGAAAGCCAGGTGGCTCTGGGACCTGTGTGGACACTGGGTTGCAGTAGCTGGTGAGAGCATTGCAGGTTCCTCCACGTGCATCAGACAGCCTTGTATCATCCTCCCCAACATCGCTTATGTTCCTCTGCCCCCTTGCCTATTAAAACCAGCTGCAAAAATTGCCCTCCTTTAGTAGCAACCCTTCAGTCAGGGCTAGCAGCCTTGGCAAAGTGAGCTTCCCTCTGGTATTTTGTCTTGAAGGACTATGTGATGCAGAAGGGACAGATTGTTCTGGGCTTTGCAATGGGCCTACCCTCCAGGAAGCATAACTAGCACCCAGATTTGGAGGAGAGCCGCCAGCAATATGTGAGTGTAACAGGGTGCTTGAAACACAGCATACAGCAACCTGACCTGTTTGCTGGGTTACTTACCCAAGAATTACAGTGTCAGTAGATTTTGACATTAAGTCTGGATATTGTAGAATTTTTTTACTTTGCATAGCATTTCTACAATAGCTTTGAGGTCCATCAGTGCTGTTAAGCTGTCTGCTTTTCCTCATCAGTCCCATGGCTTGGCTGAAACATCCTCATAATATCCCTCATAATATCCAGGCTTTTGACTGACTGGGCGCCTAGACCCCCAAATTCTAACTGGTTCATCTGTGTGACAGAAATGAGTGATGGGAAAATCCCAGGATCCTGGAGTGTGCAATCCAGTAACCTGCTGAGCTCAGTTGTGCCCGACTGGAGGGGAACAGCGCAGCCTCACCTGGGAGATCCTAAGTCCAAAGACTCATTTCTATTTTTTTCTCTATGCTAACAGTCAGAATGGGCCCTGTTCTTCCCATCAGGAATGGAAAGTACAGCCCTTTCCTAGAAGAATTTGCAATTCAAGGTTAGGACATATATTTTGCTTTCTAGAAAGCCGCACAACCAAAGTGGACCTTCAGGAAAGAGTTACATGTGGAGCCCTGTGGATATGCGCTGAGGGAGCAGACCCAGAGGACAGCACTGTAGAAAGCAGAGAGATATTTACTGAGAAGCTGTCATAAGGACACTTAGAAATTGAAATGTCAGCAGAGCAGATAAGATAATCAAGAAGAGCCAGTTGTGAAGGGTGCAGAGATATAAAGAGCTTTCAGTATAGTGTTGATAAAAATCTTGAATCTGATGAGAGGAGAAATGAGGGGGTAGGGAGGAGAGAGATAGATATGATCTAGTCAAGCAGCAAGGAGTGTGATTTTTTTGCTGTGGTGCTTTCTGTGGATTGGAGAGAAACTGTGGAAGAGTTTCAGGCTTTGAGAGGTATCTGGGTACCTAGAGATGCAGGGCAAAGAATGGCAGGGAAATCATGAACATAATATGCTTTTGAAAATTCCGCTGCTGATTTTGTGTTCTAAATGCTTCTGAATGTCTAGCCCTACAATCCAGCTAAACTCAAACCTCAGGTATCACTAATACAGGAAGCCAATGCTTTGGAGATGCTGCCCATACTCTGATTTTCAATTTCCCCAGTGGTTGTGGTTTACTTGCAGTTTATTCTCAACCTTTCTCCTCCAGCTTGGAGTCACTGTTCCCTGGTGAAATGGAAGTAACAGCCTGTTTCTTATCTCCCTTCTTACAGAAGTGGAAGATGAAAGGCGGTTTCATTCAACACTTTGTCAGTGGTCTCTGCCTGGAAAACCAAGCCGGAAGAGTGGTGACCAATCCTTGCCAAGCAGATGTACCTGGCCAACAGTGGGAGTTGCTACAAGTCACATGATGGTAGCACAGAGATGTCCTTGTTTCTTTGTGCATGAGACCTTGGGAATGGAAGGTGATTAGGAAGGGAGGAATGGTTTAGTATGTCTAACCCTAAATGTTTTCATCATGCCCATCAGCAAGCCACCATTTCAGCTGAGCACTTTGTGTTTTTGAGCTTTTCAAAGAAGCTGGGGGTGAGAGAGGGTGAGGAGTGTTGTTGAAATCAGCCCATCTGATTTCAATTCTCCTCTGTAACTGATGTCTGTGCACAACAGCATGCAGAGTGAGGAAAGAACCCAATCCAATGTTCAGAGTGACCAGAACTGCCTTGTAGCTCTCCTCCTCCATTCCTTTCTCTGCATCCAGAGCCCATGACCTTCAGTCCAACAACTTAGATGATGATTATACAAGCTCTTTAGCTTCCCTGTTTTTTTGCTCTACTATCATGCATCATTGATGCATGTGTGTGCTGGTGTGTTGCAGTAAGGACTGGCTAGTAGAAGAGTCATCATGATTAGTGGAGGGGCTAGGAGGGGATTAGCAGATCCGTGAAGCAGGATTGTAATTTCTTTGTGGTAGGCCTGTTCCTTCCTCTGCCTGCAGAAGCTGCTCTGCAACCTAATGGGCCAAGATTGCGAAATGGGGCACAACTCCAACAAAACTGGGAAAAGTGATCTGTTCTAGCAGCACAACTGGAGTTTGCTTGGGGGGGCTACTCCCTACTGAGTTCCTGTTCCCTGTTTTCTATGGGTCGAAGGGCAGCACTGCCTCAGTGAGTAAATTAACCCCCAGCCAGTCCAGCTGGACCCTGCCAGAGGCTGGGTTCAGGGTGCCAAATTCCTGTAGAAAAGAGCCTYTGGGAGATGGACCCTCCACACAGGAACCTGGCACCCACCCTAGCCTGCAGTGTGTGCATGTCCCCCCTGCCACTCATCTGGTCTGTCACCAACTGGCCTGACAGTCAGGAAACAAGCATCTAAGCCCTGGGACACAGGAGTTGCTGGGGCCACTCTCCAGCTGCTCTATGTGATGCTGCCAGACACTGCCCAGCCTTACAGTGATGAAAAGAGCTGCTCTGGCAGTGTGCTGACACTATTGCTGTATTCAGAGCTGACAAGTGGAGAGAGGCACCAGCCTGAGGAAGGAGCACATATGACTTCCCCCTCACACAGAGGAAGGCAGGGGCAGCCCCTGCGACATCACAGGATTCCCGCTACTGGCCAGGCTGAAGCAGTCCTCTCACTGGCTCCACACCTGAGTGCRGCCTGTGTGAACGTGGCCAGAGTGACAAGCCACCTGATCCTTCTGCTTGGTTGCTTCCCCCAGCCTGAGACAGGAGGTTAAAAGGCCTGGGGCTGCTCCACTTGTGATGCTCAGCTCTCCTCCCCGGAGTCAGCGGGAGAAAGTTAGTTGGTGAAGCTGAAATTGCTGTTTGCCTCTCCTGGAGATGAGTATTTGTACACTGCACAAATACTGCCAGGGTATGAGTCTGCTGTGATAAATATCTCCTTTGTGTTCTGGGGATATCAAGGATGACTGATGTATCTAGCCAATATCCCATTCCTGCTTCCGGTGACCAGCTAGCTGTAGCTGAGTTTGGGTTTTTAGACCTGCCAGGGGAAGTTTACCTATTCGAAGAAAAAAAAAAAAAATCCCCACAACGTTAGCTTCTACTAGATCTGTTGAACTTTCCTATTGGAGCTAGGTCTTGTAAACTAACACCCCTCCCCAAGAGCCTGGCAGAGGCACCATACGGTTTGGCTACCTTCAGTAGACAATTGTTTGCCTGGGTCCCTTCTAATCTGATGTAAAAGAGACAGAGGATGCTCATTTGAATTCTGAACAACTGTTTGCTTTTGATCATGTTTGTATCACTTTTTAATTCTTTCTCCCAACTTGTTATAAGCCCAAACAGTTGACAAAAGAACAGATACCATTCTTTGTATGCATATTTGTATGTGCTCAGGAGTGGTTGTGTGAGAACTGGAGGATTTGTTTTCTGTTCTTGGCTCTTTTTTTATTTAAAAAATTCAGTCTTTTATCCAGTCAGGTAGCAGGAGCTCTTTTCCTGTTCCCCCTTCACTTTGACAGCAGCTCACCATCTTGACACTCTGATTAACCAAATGAACAACTGGCCAGCCCAGTAAAAACTCAGGAGGAAATTCCCTTTGTCCCCATGCTTACAGCATGGAGCAGCTATACTTGTGTGTGGGAAGGAGGGCACTGACCCTGCAGAGACATCTCCTCTTTCCCTGTAGAGATGCTTAGAGAGGCTTTGACTGCTGACACAGCAGCTTAGAGAAACAAGAAAGAGCAGAGAACAAAAGAAAATAGCCTAGGAAAGGGAAGAGGGCAGGGCAGACAGACCCCCTGAGGGAGGGAGAGATGCCATCTTACTGGTAATAGCTTTTTTTAGACAAGAGGATGCAGGAGATGCTACTCTTCATCTTTAGGTCAAATTCTTCCATATCTGGCTAGAAAAAGTTGAGGCAAAGACAGACAAAAGACCAGTGAGCAGGTACTGTATATAATCTCTGTAGACAATAAAATGCTTAAGGATTACATATTTTCATCAAAATGCATCCTAAGATGACCATCCGAGCTTCCCCCATTTTGTTCCCCAGCAGGCCAAGGGTTGCAGCTAACAGCCTGTTCTCTCCTCCACCAGGTACTGCTTCCTTCCTTCTTGCTCCCACTGTGTATGTGCAGCTTTCTTGCAGTTCCTTCTTCATAATCATAATGGGACCAGGACCCAGCTCCTCTACAAACGTATTTCCTGACTGCTGTAGATAACAGGAACCCTGCTTATATACAGTCTCCAAGCTCCGAGTCAGCCCTGGATCAAAGGGCTCTTGTTAGCACACTGGCTGCTGCCCTTGACTTTGTGCTTGGCTCCTATGTTGGAGGTTACTGACTGCTCCCAGAGCAGAGGTACCTGGACTAATATTTGTCCATTTGTGCCTCTGTTAGTGCTGTTCACCATCTGGCATCCATCTGGAGCTGTGAGCTAGGGCAGCTGAAGATTGGACACCCTCCTTGCTCAGGTGCCCTAGCCTGGGGGAGAGAAGGGAAAGAGAGGGCAGATGCTAGAGATCAGTAACTTAAACTGCCCCTTCCACTTAAGACCTAGCAGAGCATTAAATCTACCCAGTTCTGGACATGTTTTCCTGAGGTGACCTCCCCCCTGCTGTATTCTACAGGCAGCCAAAGCACTGCTCACCAGACCTTCCTGCAGGCCCAGTGCAGACCTCCCCACACATCTTCATATCTAGTCCATTGGTTTCCTCTGGGTTTTAGCAACTGCTGAAAAGAAGAGGCATCACAAAAGGCTGCTTTCAAGTATGGGCAAACTAAACTGTTTTGGAAGAGGGCTCCAGAGGGGTTCCTTGAAAGAAAACTGCTTGAGGCCTCAAATTTGGCCCAAAGTTTTGTTTCTTTAACACTCAGAACAAGCAGCTGCTCATTCTTGTTTTCCTTACTTTAAATGGACCCCTAGACTGTGAAGACAGAGCATTCACATTGGTAATGTCCGTTAAGAAAGCTGTTACTATATCAGAAGATCCAATGTAATTTCATGTGCTAGGTGGGGACTGATGGGGGAGTTATTTAAGAGGAGCCAAAATTACTGTTGTACAGAAGTCAGTCTCAAAGGGTTTATTTTCCCCACTCCATTGTAAATTGCATTTTGCCAGATGTAATTTATGTGGAACCCAGATTTGTTTTCCTTTTTCTTGAAGAAAGCATGTGCCAGACTGTTTAATGCCTGGAATAAAATCTAATTTGAAACAAGTGGTTCAGCCTGTTCTTTTTCCCTTTTACTTCCTGTTGAAAAAGAGCCTCTATCCTTGGTCCCCTGGTCCCTTGCTCTATCTCCAGCTCAGTTTGCATCCCCAGACCTATCCTAGTTCTTTGAATTGCAGGAAGGATACTGCAGGACCTGACAGAGATTTATAGGATGCAGTGGCATATCAGTTGCAAATGCCTAAAGAAGCCCTCCTCAACAGACTGAGAAGGAAAGTATCCTTTCTGGCAAAAGCTGAGAAGAGCAGTTAATGAACTGTTTTTTATATGCTGAAAGGTATAGCTGGGGGGGGAGGGGAGAGGGAAAAGAAAATATTTTTTTCTATAACCCTCTCCTTGATCTTTTCTTCCAGCACTGTCTGCATATTCCTCACTAAACCTCCCAGAAGCCTGTCTTCTGCCTCTAGCTTGGAGGCAGGGAAGCATCACCAGCCATGAATACCTGCTAGCATGCATGCTGCTGAGCTTCACCTACTGTGACCTCACCCCCTCATCTCACATATAAAGCCCAGCCAACAATACCAAATTGGAGGGTCTGAGTTTAAAATCAGGGCTTAACTGCCTGCTATTTCACCCACAGAGGCTTTTTCGAACTAGGAGCTGCTGGGTCTGCCTCTGCAGAAAGCGGCTGTGTTGGAGCGTTTCTCTAGGAAAGGAGGGTTTGGTAGAAGTCAGCTAATGTGTGGGAGATCAGCATTTCCCCATCCTGCCCTGTAGCATGTCTGGCATTTGAGTGCTATGGGGACTTGATAAAAAGGAAGAGAGCTGGGTTTTTCTCTTTGTCCTGCTTCTGTAGCAGGATATCAGTGGAGCTTTTTCCCTGGAGTCTTGCTATGTATGTCCTAAGTGACAACCTCTGCAATACCCTAGAAACCAGGAGATCCTCAGTCTTTAATAATGGCTGTCTAGGAAAATGAAATGTTGATCTTCTGAAGGGCAAATAGGCAGAGAGAAAGAAGAACGAGAGAGGGGCCATCCTCTCTGAGGAGAGGAAGGTCAGGCATGCAGTGATCTAGCACATAAATGGTGTGGAGAAGGATTTGGGATAGAAACAGTTGCATCATGGGAGACTGTCAAACAAGGTGTAGGGAGAAATTATAGAGGAGATATTTACGTTTTTTTGCACAAAGTTAAAAATACAGAAGGACCACACCTAGCGTGATCAAACAGGTCAAATTCAGTAAATGATTTGTCTTAAAAAGCAAATCAAGCCTTTTTAAAGTGTCCAAATAGTCCCATTTAGCACTCAGGAAGCAGAACATTTTCTTAGGAACAGAGATGTTCTCCAGCTTGGGTTCATTAGGGAAGTTGAATGCTGGATCTCCTTTTTCCCATGGCCTGTTTAAAGGGACTTGCTTGATACAGAGACAGAGGCCTTGCAAAAGTGTTTCTTCATTATCAAAAATTCTCTGTTGTTGGGCTGCAGGGTGGTCTGAGGTAGGTAACTCTCAGTTCCTCTTGTTGAACCTCTTACAGTTTTATCCCAGCAACAGCAGAGAGCTGGGCTGTCTACTCCTCTGCCCATCTGTTGATTTTCCTAAGTTCATCAACAAACTTACTGTCTCCCATATAGTCGAGTCTTAGTCAGTTTTGGCTGAAATTGGACCATGGCTAACAGTGGAAAAATACCCATCTATTTGAACTCAAAAGACTTCCCAGGCTATTTTGGCCTTGTCAGATAAGAGTTTCTCATTTCAGTTGTACTGAATACTCTCCCATGTACCTCCTCACATGGATTTTCCATGACAGGTTCATGCCTGTGTTCCAGCACATAATGCAGAATTGCAGGTTTGTCATTTACACATTACTTCACAGAGATCATCCCAACACTGAAGAGCATTTTCTGTGTAGACTGGCAGAAAATTATTAAAAGAAGAAAAACCATATGCAATAATTAGGATTGGAAGGATTTAGGGTTTGAATTTCTTAATATAACAAAACATGTTTCATGATTATAACAATCTCCATTTTGTTTCAGTTTGCATCTGCTTTATGTAACTTTAGCAGAATAGCTTACTTAAAGCTTGGTAGGACTTTGGCACACTTTTTCACACTGAGCAGAACTGTCTTTTGCAAGCACCACAGCAGCTCAGAGTATGAAGTGATTTTGATAACACAGCAGCTTATCAGTTATATTGGAGGAATGTTAAGACAATGTTAGTCAAAGGAAATTTCACTGATCTGATCTTCACCAGCAGCATTCCTTGTTGTGAATGTCTTAAAGGCAACATGCCTCTCCTGCTGACTCTAAATTAATTAGGAGATTAGTTAAAACAAATGCTATGTGAGTAGACTGCAAAACTGCTGCAAAATTCAGGCCACCTCTCAGAACTGCATATTAGCTGATGCATAATACAGTTGCACATACAGCTGGATAAAACTGGTTTGGCCCAGAGAGTTAGGAGTGTTTTCCCTTAAAACTGGGCTACACAAAGAATAATGCAAAGGTATATTGATATTTGGGCACTACAGTCACCTTCAGGGGATGCTACCCAACATCCAACCATCTAAGTGAGAACCCATCACCCTTACAAGAAGACTTCCCTGCAGGTTAGTGACTATACGGGCATATTAATATGCACGCGTTACCAAGAATTGTCTGCTACAAGAGAAGTGCAAGTGCAAGTGTTGCATGAAAATGAACTCAGAATAGCGCAGAACTCCCCTTGGTTACAGTGTATGAGTGGGGTGCTTGTTAGCTCGCAGGAGTGGCTAAGCACCTGGAACAAAACCCTGGTTCTGCAGGCTCCTGCAATGCTGGTCCCCCAAAGCCAAATGCTGTGCAGGTTAGGAGGAAAAGCAGATAACCACAATTACAAGTCCAGCTATCCAACTCCAGCAGCTCCTTTTTCTATGACACTTGCAACTCCTAGCAGCCAGTATTACATTCTAGATTCAGCAACTGAAACCCCAGTCAAGAGCCAAAATGCCAATCCCATTCCTGCTTGTACTCCTTAACAGCAGTCCAGACTGTGATCCTTTCTTAATCTCTTTACCAGCACCAGCTAGGAGGTAGAGTATTTGCAGAATGGTCAAGAAGGATCCATGTGCAAAACTGAACAGAAGCTGGCAGAACTTCTTCACTCTCTCATCATTTGCCCAGTCCTCCTTCACAATGTACTATTGCAATGTCATTTGGCTAGAAGTTTTGCTACCTTTATTATAAATAAATAGAATAACATATTAGCATTCATTGCAGAAGATGCTTTCTTTTAAGGTAGCCCTATATCTGATTTCTGAGTAAAAGACTTGAAGTTCAGGAAGGCAGATCAGTCATAACGAGGCTTGTGAACTTGAATGATCTGCATTCTTTTTCATATATTTTGGCAAAAACAGTAACGTTACCAGATTCTTACTTATATCTGACGTCTAGTGCAGAGGGAGTCTTTGTTTTCATCAGCAGAAGAGGCACATGGAATTATTAGGGCCAGAAATAGCTTCTGGTAAAATATTAGCTCTGTAGCTCTGTGCCTTGCACCATTGCATGAAACCTACTGCTACCAGAGATAGTATCCACTACTTGTTACAGGCTCACCCTTAATTGAATGGTATTAAATCTACGTCTGGGAGATTCAAGTTCTTGACATAGCCTTAGACGTTGTTTTAACAAGCCACACACAGTCATAATCCCATGGGGAGGGTCCTATCAAACATGCTGTACTTTCATCAGAAAGAATGAGCTACTAATAACTGTAAAAATGATGGGCTGCATCAGAACTACCTCACCTGACATGTCTGAGGGTCAAGTCTGATGTTTTATAAAGTTTTTTTCATGTTTCTTTTTTACTATAATTTACCAGACATGTTGGCATATGAAGAGTTTTTACTGTGACACAAAACGATGATAATATTTTGTTACTGCTACTCAGCTTAGCACACTAACAGCTCATTAAATGCAATGCACTGATGGGCATGGCTTATACTTTCATTGCTAAAAATGCCAATGAATTGTGTCCCGCCAGACTAGGGAACTGCCTTCTTTGAATCCCTGATAGTCTCTAAAAAGAGGTACTGCTACATGCTGTGCTTTGGTATCTGCTGGTATTGGAGCCTGTCTGAAATAGGCAGCTGTGGTTGTCATGTTGTCACACCATTACTGTGTTCCTCAAAGTGATGTGGTTGCTAAATCACTATTGCATTCTCAGTGCATATGAGCCAAGATTCAGTCTAGGCAAGAACACTGAAAATGACTGAATCAGTTTATTCCAAGTTTAAGTAATCAATACTTTTTTTTGCTTGAAATTTCTTCAGCAACAGAGATGGCTATTGAGATCTTCCTGGATGGGAAATGAAGAATTTTCATCTTCTTACATCTTTTCCACAGATGAGCTAGGAGAATGCTAGTTTCTCCCTTGAATAAAGAGTCAATATTGAGTTGAAAATATTTTTTCAAAAGCAGTGCATCAGAAAGTTCTGATATTAGAGAGGGGATTGAGAAAAGGGAACTCTGACCTGCCTCTGCCACTATTTTGCTGTAGGGCACTGGGCAAGTTTCCTGTCTATTCCCTGTCTTAGCCTAAAATTAGGATAAAATTTCTGGATTACCATGGGATTGGGGCTTACATATTAATTAGCATCTCACATGCCCAACCAAGATCCAGCCTGACCAGCATTCTCTACCTGTTTTGATGAATCAGGTTTGTCTCCCTGCAGATAAATTTACTGTTAAATAATTTATCTGGACAACATGACTTAAACTGCCCTGTGTGCCATTATTGAGTAGGCTGACATAATCAACCACAGATGGCTAAATTTGACCCTGCTGTCTTAAGCTGAGGCCTCTGAAAAATTTGAAAAACTACATAAATGCAAATGTGTGAAAGCATTGCCTTTCGTCCCCCTAGCATGGATTTCCTCTCTGTGAAACAGGAATAATGAAACTAACAAATTTACATTAATGCACAGAGTGGTCTGAAGACTCACCTAACAGCATTTTATTTATTAAAATATCACTGAATGTAGAAGAGTACTATACAACTTCTGCTGTTTCTCTTCTAATCATGTACTACTTCCTGTAATTGTTTTTATTCTCCAAAGTGGTCTCTTCAATTCCCACAGGATTTCTGACTGTGGAAATGCTATCAGTGCACATTCAAATAAAATAAAAATTGCTGTAGCTGCTTTAAAAACATTTGTTTTAGGTCTCTAGAGAGCAAGTCCAGATTGAAATCAGAAACAGAGTGTCGATAATAATTTGTAATTGAATGAAGGGTTGAAATATGCATATTGAAACTCTTGGAGTTGTGGAGCACATATTTCTTATCTCTCAGGGTGGATGTTTGGAAGCTAAAAAGGGAATTAATTTCCTTCTTGTGGATACCTATAAAATGTACTGATAAATGGGGGAAAGATTTCTTGGTGTTGCCATTATTTTTCAAAAGTTAGTGCCTTTTGTGCTGGATACTTGTCTCACAATGCAGTATTTTTCATGACAGATAAGGACAGCACTATGATGAACCTGTTTAAGTGCAGTTTATGAATCCTGGTTAACCTTAAGAAAATGATGTATCTAAATATTTCAGTGTAGATGGGGGTGGCCAGGTGCTGTCAGAGCTCTGTCATATCAGCAAAGTCGAGAAACATTAAGCTTTGATGGCCCCCATTCACTTGGAGACACATGCAGAACACATGTATAAATGTCCCAGATTTCTAATGTTGAGTAGATTATTTTAAAAGAGATAAAAAGCCTTCCTACATCTTACCATCCCTTTGCTGCTTTTTCTCTGCCTACAAAGGCCCTGGGGAACTTTGAGTGCTGGCAATCAGCTTGGAAAAATTTACCTGGACTGCAAGAGCCTCGTTTCTTCTTTTTCTTTCCCCCTCCCCCCACCTCCTCATTATTTCTCCAAAGCTCAGCAGCTGGTGGAAACATGTAATTAAGATTAATTGTGATTGCTGTGTCATGCACCAGCCCCCACACTAACACAGCTGCTGGGTGCCTCTGGCTCACATACCACTGCTGCCTGTGAGCACGAGTGGGCACACTTCTGAGTGAGAAGTCTAAAGTCTAAATATTCTTCTCCTCWCAAAGTCACCACAGCCCCACGCCAGACTCCTCTAGCATCTGCTGCTGGCACTGTTTGCCACTGAGCAAAGGAGAGCGACTTCTGCCTCTGTGGCTACTAGTGATTCATGGTGGGAGATGGGCAATATCAGCTTGTCCCCCAGGAGTCTCCTTCTGTATAATGATCAAGTCAGGCCCTCTTTTCAGCTCCTGACAAAGGTGGAAGGATAAGGTGCTGGGCTAGCATTGAGGGACATAATGGCTGTGTAAGCCAAGCAATAGTACACTGTCATAGCACTGGGAACCAGGGGAGTTTAGTTTTCTCAAGGATTTTAATGTCTTCTTAGCATGACTGGCTGTGACAGATCTATGATAGAGCAACTGACTCATGGATCAGGCAATGGGGTTTCCATTCCTAGCTGTACCACAGACTCTCTGTGTGACACATCAGTAAAATGGAGATTAAAAAGGTCTTTTCCCTCTTTTTGTTCTCTTGATCATAAGCTCTTCTGGGCACAGGTTGTCTTTACTTAATGGTATCCTCTTCTGTACTGTGATTTCTAGATATTATGTTAATACAAATAACCACACCACTGTAATTCAGCAGAAAGAGATTTGAACCTATGCTAATACTAAAACTGAATGGAAAGTGTTTTTTCCCATGACCTGGAGAAGAGAATGTCATGCATTTTGGAATATGAAGTCTGGTGTGGAAACTCAGCCTATTTACAGGAATATTTACAGCCTCAACTGCAACTCCTAAGAGGTCTTGGAGGACTTTGGATCTTCAGAAACAGCTTATTCTTTTCTGTGAAATGCAAGACTTTTTTTTCCAAGAAGGACAATGATGTAAACACTTGAAAATCTAGTTTTCTGTCAAACAGCATTTAAGCGGAAAATTTGTATCCAAACCTTGTTATTTCATTATTATTAATATAATATCAATGATTTCCCACTCCCAATTCCTTGCTCCCTTTCACCCCCAGTTCACACAAAAATGTTATATAAACATTAAAAAAAAATCTTCCTCCCTTTGACCTTCTTTGAAGCTCCTAAGTGCTGATTTGCATCATCTGAGAAAATATTGGCTGGCAGTGATCAACACTTCAGTTGTAAATGTTCTTCCCCTAGGCAGAGGAAGGGAATGAGGACAGTTTCATACACAACTACATCCTGTCACATCCTGCAGTTAAATACCAAATCTAAAGCTGACTTCTGCCCTTTTTCCAATTTAGGCCTCACTGGGAATTTTGCTCCATCATGCGTTTCTGATGCATCATGGTTACAGAGGAACCTGCATTAAACAACCTGTATTGTTTTCTGGTGAAAAGAGTATTGCTGAATAGACCTTGAAATACCTTTTTTAGCACATTATGGGCTGGTGTAGTGGTTACTCAGTGGACTGCAATACAGTTGATGTACAGAGAGGCAGTGTTTCAATGGTGTCTTGCCCTGCTGGTAGTGACTGTATCAGCTCCTGCTATTGGGTGGATTGATTGCTTGTGGCTGTATTCTTGGGCAGCACAGGTTTTAAAGGAGCCACATAAATATTATGCAAATTCCATTTCAACACTATAACGAATGTTTGATGTCAGTGTTAAGTAGCCACTAGACAGGCTATAGTGCCAAATTCAGCCTTGAAGTGGGACTGTCCTGGAGAAATACTTGTCTGTAATGAGCTTTATCTTACCTAATTAAAAACAGAGCCACATCTGGTGCCACATAAGGAAGGAGCTGGTAAAACTGATTATGCAAGAGAAAGTCATTGGTTAAACAGTGATTTGCAAGCAAAGTGATTGGTAAAGGACACAGCAGTGAACCAAACAGAACAGCCAGCAAAGACATTGTACAAGGCATCTTTACCTGAGTAACTGGGAGCTCTTTATTCATGCTGTGTGGAGCTCAGCAAGCTTCTCTGCCAGACATCAGCCATGGTATGTTGCCTTCAGAGAGTTAGCTATATGTGGTCAAAGAGCTGGCCAGGCAGGCCTGACCACAGCTGTGTCTGGCAGCCATGGCACTGCAAGTAGTGCAAGCTGAACCTCTGGCACAATGAGTACTGCAAACTTAAGAAAGCCCAAAGGGGAGGCATAGGCTCAAGCCATCAYCTCCTCTGTTCCGCCGAGCTCACCTACAGTTGTGTCCCTGCAGTTTAGACACAAGCCTTTATCCTGGCAATCTGTTGCTTCATGCATCCCTAAAGAATGTAATTGTTGTTTTTACCAAAGTGTTGGAGGAATTGTCTGGTAACAGGTGCAGGGTAACCTGGGCGGAGCTGTTCGGGGATCTGGGTTCAGACTCCTCATTTCACCATACATTAGAAAAGAGGAGAATGAAGGAGGACAAATGGCACATCTTGGTGCCACGCACAAATCCTCTAGTGTGTAAAAGAAGCAAAACACTCAGCAAGGGGTGGAAGATGAAGATGCACTTCAGGAAAAATGGAACTGAGGAGGTTATGAATGATAGGAAGGGCATTTCCACAACGCGGCAGAAAGGCTGCTATATTAGCAAAGACTCTGAGTATGGATACCCACAGGAGGCCACAGTCTGTTTCTAATAGGATGAATGCCAAAGACCATAAAGCTTTGAATTAATCAAAGTTTTCAGACCCCCACAACAAATTAAGCTGATAACACTGGAAGCTTCCTGTTGCTCATGGTGAATGTCAGCTTCAAAGAATACTTCTGGCGTTCTCTGAGCGCTCTGCATATTGCTTCTAGATCAGATATAAATAATATTTCCCCATATCCTGGATAACCTCTAACTGTTGCCGCTTATTTCTGCATCATAGCTCTTCAGCAGTTGTCCTGCTGGTCTGTCCTGGATTCCCATAATTAGTTATGTTTGAATTGAAATTAATCTCCAGCGAAACATCATCTAATTTATTGAAGTACTATAGGCACCTACATCATAACCCAATGGAAAACTTCTGCTGCAGCACAGTTTTAGGAAGCTCCAGGTCTGGCTCCCCTGTTACTTGGAATATGGATGTTCCCAATAAAAAGCAGTCTGAAATAGCCAGGAAAGGCAGTGCTTTAGCCTCAGACTGAAGTATGCCCCAAGATTTTTTTCTCTCTTCTTCTGAGCTCCTGTAGCGGCTGTACTCCACTTAAATGGGAGACTATATTTGAGTTTACCTTCCGTTACGCTCTTGGGTGTTATAAGGACCTCCTTTGAAAGGCCACCCCAAGGAAAACTGATACTTCCCTGGCATTTGCACTGGGGAATGATCCAGAGACATCTGAGGTCTCATTTATGAATGAGTTGAGCATGTGCTGACATGTTCTTTTGAACCATGGTGAGTACCTTGCAGCCTATGGCCAGCTAAGGGTGACAATCAAACTGGGTTTAGGCAAGAGGGGCTACAAGGGTTTTTCAGCACTGATTATGGTAATTTTAACAAACAGGAAGTTTAGGACTTGATCTCTGTTTAATTGATATCAATGAAAAGGTTGCTATTAACTCCAGTCTGCTTTGGATCAGGCTTTCAGAATGGCTGAATCAGCATCAAGCAAGTGGAAATCGTACCTGTAGAGAAGCTGAGTGAAACTACTGAAAACAAAAAAACACTTCTTTGCAGCCTCCCAGCAGGCTATGTAATGCCAAACAATTCTAATTTAAATCACAACCAGCAGGGAATAATCTCTGGGGCCTGATGTACTTTATCCTGCTCAGATAATAACAGTAATACAATTGCAATTATGGTGATAATGCTCAGAATTAATTTGCGTAATCTTGAGTCATGGTGATTTACTGTTTGGTAATTAGCTTGCTGGAGTCTTAAGGATGGAATAATCTCCCCTATTTACATAATCAAGGCATTGAAGACTCTAGAGCAGAGCATGTTATCAGCAGTGCGCCATAGCATGTGTGTTAGGTTCCCCGAGTTTTTGCAACTCATGTTGCATGCAGTCTTGGCACCTTTTAGCTTATAGCACCAATTCGCTGTCTTCTACTAATTAAGTGTAAATTACATTAATATAGAGAACTCTTCCTTGGTGTTCTGTGTTGCTGTCAGCCTGTTAAAAGCACATTCGGAGGCAGCCATGTACCTCTTTTGTGGCTTAATTGGTGCTGTAAGACGCAGGATTTGCGGAAATCAGGCAAAGCACGGAATCTCCTCCCCTCCACAAAAAAAGAAAAAAGCGCTCTGTGGACTCTGCATACCCACCCGAGGTGGAGATGAGAAGAAAAATTAGAACAAAGCCTTTGTCAAAGCTGATAGAACAAGTAGAACAAAATACAGAAAGAACAAAATTCACAGAGAGAACAAATAAATGGATAATTATTATTATTATGATTGTCTAATTTTCTACAATCTCAGAAACCGCACGGTAGATTTTTAATCTGGAAGGAGTCTTGGAATTTCTGTTCCAAACACAAACTACCATAAACCTTCCTTACATTATGCCCCCGGCACAAGCCACAGATTATGATCTGTTGCAGGAAGAGAACATCAAAGACATCAGAATGTAGTAGGCTGCTGCAACAACACAAAATTTGTAAGGTCACACTACTCAAATGCTTTGGTCTGGGCCTTTTTCCACTTACAACATTATTTATTTTTGAAACTGTTCATTTTTCACCTGATTCACCTGCTCCTACAATATGTATCTTTTTGGATTATTTATATTTCTCAAGACAAATAGCTAGATTCAAATTCTTTCATTTTCATAACATTTCTGTAAAATGAGGCCTTTCTTTCACATTCAAGAGAACTGTTAAAGTCCAAGAGCTGCTGACCAAATTTCAGCTGCTAGATCCATTAATAATTCTTCTGTTTTTACGTGGATTTATCTGCTCAAACACTTCCATGTTCTGCACTTTTCCCTGTAATAAGGTTTTATTTCTGAGTTCAAAAGGAGTTTCCCTAGTAGAGGCAGAGGCAATAGAAGTTACTATGGGGAAAATTAATTTGGGGGACATCTACTGAACTGGAAGGAACATGTAACATTTTCCTGTACTGAAGTGAACATTTGGGAATGGGAATCTTTCCTATATTAACTGTTTTCTTCAGTGCATACCAAAGATTACAAAAATCAAAAAATTTACTGGGTGCTTCACATTTGCTTTCTTAGATCTAGCTGTTTACCGGGTGCTTCACATTTGCTTTCTTGGATCTAGGTGAGGTAGAAAAACTTCCCCAAGTGTGAGTCAAAGACTTTAGTTCTGAAAGTATCTCACAAAAAGATTGGGTGGGAAGGGAAAAAAAAAAAAAAAAAGCTTTGGCACAGTGTTTCCATTCATGGAAATGAAACAACCTATGAGACTGCTTATGCTTAGAAACCTCTGAGAAGACCCAAGAAGGGGTCTCTGAGGGGTTGTGGACGCCTGGTGTTTCCCTGAGGAACTGTGGTTGCTCCAGGTGTCCTTGAGGGGTGTGGGTGCCTCGAGTGTCCCTGAGGGGCAGTGGGTGCCCCATGTGTCCCTGAGGGTTACTGTGGGTGTCTTGGGTGTCCCCGAGGGTATGATGGTGCCCTGAGTGTCCCCAGTGGGCTGTGGGTGCCTCAGGTGTCTTTAAGAGGCTGTGGGTTTTCCAGGTGTCTCTGAAGGGCTGTGGGTGCCTCAGGTGTCCCTTAGGGTTTATGGGTGCCTGCATGTCACTGGGGGCCGTGGATGCCATGGGTGTCCCTGAGGGTCCCTGTCTGGGAGTCCCTGAGTGGTTGTGGGTGCTTCCGGTGTCCCTGAGAGACTGTTGATTTTTCGAGTGTCCCTGAGAGGCTGCAGGTGCCCCGTGTGTCCCTGACAGCCTGTGGRTGCTTTGGGTATCCCTGAGGGGCTGCAGGTGCCTTGGGTGTCCATGAGCGGCTGTGGGTGCCACAAGCATCCCTGAAAGGCTGTGGGTGTCCTGTGTGTCCCTGAGGGTCTGTGGGTGCCTCGGGTGTCATGGAGGGCCTGTGGGTGCCCCACGTGTCCGAGGGGGGCTGTGGGTGCTTCGGGTGTCCCAGAGGGTCTGTGGGTGCTTCAGGTGTCATGGAGGGTCTGCGGGTGCTCTGCACGTCCCAGAGGGCCTGTGGGTGCCCCACGTGTCCCAGGGGGGCTGTGGGTGCCCCGCGTGTCCCTGAGGGGCTTCGGGTCCTTTGGGTGTCACAGAGACCCAGGGGGGCGGGGCTCGGGGCACCCGGCGCGTGGCCGCCGCCAACTGCCGTCGGGCGCCGTTCGCTGCTTCGAGGTCCCGGCGCGCGGGCGG
>NW_020448008.1:856370-879261 GCF_003343035.1 Apteryx rowi | reverse complement strand
TGCGGTCCCGGCTGGGGAAGTGGCGGCGGCAGCAGCGGCCGCCTGCTGCGCTGGCTGCGGCAGCCAGTGCACAGCCGCCCGCGTTGAAGTGAGGGTCGGGGCTACAGGGGGCATTGCGGGGGCCACAGGGTGAACACTGAGGTGATTCACAGGGGTGGGAGCCCCGGGATGGCTGCCGTCTCTTAAAAAGTGAGGGATGAAGATGGRAAGAGTGAGAGCTGAGGTGTTTTGTTCCCCTCCATTGCGGGGAGGGCAGTCGGTTATCATGGCTGAGGGGGCTGCGCTGAGCCTGTACTGGGAAATGCTGGGGTGGCCTTGGAGGGCTCAGGCTGCTGAGGAGATTATGAGGGATGTAATGCTAAACGTGGAGGTGACACTTAAACAGGGTAGGACCATGACAGAGAGCACAGAGGGGAAGTGTAAGGCAGGAAGTGGGGAAGTACCTCAGAGGGCAACACTGGGCTGTTCCAGTGAGAAACCCTGAGGTACCACAGAGAGGAAGGAAGCAGGAGGTTTTGCTGGAAGATGCTACCATACATCAGAAGTGACCACAAGAGGGTTTTGGTGGGAAATGCTGGGGAACCTGAGAGTGGTACGAAGCAGAAGATTTTGGCAGAAAAGCCTGAGGTACCTCAGTGCAGAAAGTACCAAAGTTTAGGCGGGAAAAGATGAAGTACCTCAGGGGAGATAGCCAGCATTTTGGAGGGAAATGCTGAGATAACTTAGAGGGGAAAGGATGAACCTTTTAGAAAGAAAGCTGTGATTACTTAGAGGGAAGATGGTGCTCGTTTTGAAAGAAAAACCTGAGGTACCTCTGGGAAAACGGTGCCCAATTTAGAAGAAAAAGCTGAGGTACCTCAGTGGGAACACAGTGCCCATTTTGAAAGAAAAACCTGAGGCACCTCAGAGAGATGTCAGGGCAAGCATCTTGGAGGGAAATGCTGAGGTAAATTAGAAGAGGGAGGGCAAGGTTTTTGGCGGGAAAAGTTGAGGTAACCTAGATGGGACAGGAGAAGCTTTTTGGAGGGAAAAGCTGAGATAACTTCAGGGAGTGCATTTTGAAGGGAAAAGCTGAGATACCTCAGAGGGAAGGCGGTGCTCATTTTGGAAGAAAAACCTGAGGTACCTCAGTGGGAACACGGTGCCCAATTTGGAAGAAAAACCTGAGGTACTTCAGTGGGAACATGGTGCCCATTTGAAAGAAAAACCTGAGGCACCTCAGAGAGATGTCAGGCCGAACGTCTTGGAGGGAAATGCTGAGGTAAATTAGAAGAGGGAGGGCAAGGTTTTTGGTGGGAAAAGTTGAGGTAATCTAGATGGGACAGGAGAAGCATTGTGGAGGTACCCCAGAGGGCAGGAATTTTGTTGGTAAAAGTTGTGGTCCCTCAGCAGGGACAGGGCAAGCCCTTCTGGAGGGAAAAGCTAAAGTAATTTAGATGGGGTAGTGCAAACAATTTGGAGGAAGAAGCTGAGGTCCTGTAGTGGGGTGAAGGTGAGTATTTTGGAAGGAAAGGCTGAGGTACTGTTGAGGGGACAGAGAGAACATTTTGGAAGGAAAAGTTGCGGTAACATAGCGTGGAGAGAGGAAGCTTTGGAAGGCAATTCTGAGGTAAATGAGGGGGCATAGGGTGAGCACTTTTGGAGGAAGATGCTGAGGTAACCTGAGGGGACAAGGCAAGCATTTTAGAGGGAAAAGCTGAGGAAACTTAGTGGGGACAGGAAGAGTATTTTGGAGGAGAAAGCAGATGTGAGAGGAGAGAGGGGAAGTATTTTGGAAGAAAAACCTGAGGTACCTCAGTGGAAACTCAGTGACCATTTTGGAAGAAAAACCTGAGGTGCCTCAGAGGGGATAGTGCGAGGATTTTGGAGGGAAATGGTGAGGTAAATGAGAGAGAGCAAAGTTTTTGGTGGGCAAAGTTGAGGTAACCTAGAGGGGACAGGGGAAGCATTTTGGAGGTTGAGCAAGTGGAAGTACCCCAGAAGGAAGAGGGCAGGCATTCTGGTAGTTAACGTTGTGGTCCCTCAGCAGGGTCAGGGCGATGACTTTTGGAAGAAAAATCTAAAGTAATTTAGATGGTGCAGGGTGCACATTATGGATAGAAAAAGCTGAGGTAACTTGAGGCAACAGACAGGTATGTTGGATGGATATACTAAGGTAATGCTGAATGGGGCTGGGGGGCCAGAGAAAAGCTGGGGTAACTTAGGGCACAGAGCAAGCATTTTGGAGGGCAAAGTCTGAGGTACTTCAGGGAAGACAGTGACAGCATTTTGAAGGGAAAGGCGGAGGTACCACAGAGGGGACAGTGATATTATTTTAGAGGGGAAAGACTGAGGTACTTCTGAGCAGGCATCAGTGGTTCTGGCAGTGCTTTGGTGTGTTGGGAAGTGTGACAGAGTCACGGTGAAGATAGGATTTCTGGAGGACAGCACAGACGTTTGAGCAGGAAAGGCTGTGGCATCTCTGAAAAGAAAAGCTGAGGTCATCGGGGTGGAAAGAGAAAAGAGGAAATCTGGTATCACTTGTGGGACAGTATGATGTTTCAAGATTTTGAAAGTGGCAGAAAGGATGCAGATATCATTGGGACATGCTGAATGAGCTTTCTTGGTTTCTCTAGTGCGTTTTTTTTGTTGGTACTCAGATGCAGAACAGATGAACTGAGGGTTATGGAGCAGGATTTCCAAACGGTCACAGAAAAAAAGCATGCTCATAGGGGTGGATATAATTTAACAGCTGAGTCATTGTATTTTTCTTTATTTAGAGCTCTGCAGCTGAAACTTCAAAAACAATTCTAGGATACCACCTCTCCTGGAGGAAGGCAGATGAGCAGGAGTTGCTGGTGAGCTTAGGAAGCAGTTTTCCTGCTGTGAAGAAGACTGGGGTGGGGAAAGGAAACAAGGAAGAGGAAGAGGCAGCCAGCATCACAACTTGCCCATGATGGGAGCTGCAGGAAGGATGCAGCCCCAACTAGAGGACTGGTGGTCCAAGAGTCAGTCCTTCCCTGTGGGTAGGGGTTTGGAGTTTGCGCTTGTCATGCCAAGTGTGTCTGTTTTCCTTTGCAGCAGCAGCTCCTGGAGAAGGAAGAAGAGGAGTTGTGCGGAGCGGCAAGTCGAGGGAGGAAGAAGAGAGGATGAGGAAGGCCAAAGAGGGGGAAAGGGAAGGGCACTCTGGGCAAAGGGAGCTCCCTGTAAGCAGGGCTGCAGGCACATAAGAGCATGGCTGGCCCTTTCAGGATGTTGGATTTTTTTGTTTTTTTGTGTTTTTGTTTTACTTTGGGGAGGCACTTCCAAAGACCTAGAAACTTTTTTGGGGAAGTCATGCCAATTTTGTGGTGAGAAGGCATTGCTTCTCCACCTCCCATATCAAATTTCCTTTTAAGACATTTCTTTTTACATGCTTGTTGGTGCACAGGCTGTTGGGTATGGGATGTCCAGGTAATAGGGAGTTTTCCAGCCATGAGATGTGGTGTTTGAGGATGTGCTCAGGCTTGGAGAACAGTACTGAGGAGCAGGGATTTGGGGCTCATTTCCTCTGTTCTAATTGTGTGTTTCTCTTTCAGCAGCTGCACAGAGGGAGCCAAAGGACCTCAGCATCCTGTGGAAATTTTCCTCTTGTGCTGAAACAGCTTCCGGATCTCCCCTTTTCCCAGTTACTTAATGTTATGGTAACTCAAGAAAAGACTTTGTCAAACTGTATATTACACACTTAGCAACTTTCATACCCAGCTCTGCTTTAACTCATGCCAACAAAATTGCACTGCACATGCAGTTTTAACTCTGCTCCGAGTGTTGGAGTCTTTTGCTGTGGTGGGGCTAGTGTGTGGCTGTTTTAGGTGGTTCCAGGTGGCATCTCAGGGACTGTGTGGTGGCTTCCAGGCAGGAGTTTGGTGATCGTGCAGTGCTGTGGTGGAGGTTTCATGGTAGGAGTTTGGTGGTACTGCGGTGCGGCTGTGGAATTTTCCAGGCAGGAGTTCAGTGGTAGTGCAGTGTCGTTGGAGGCTTTATGGTAGGGGTATGGTGTTACTGCAGCGTTGTGGTAGTTTCCAGGAAGGCATTTGGTGGTAGTGCAATGTTGTTGTAGGAGGAGTTATTTATTTTGGGTTGTCTTTGGCCTGCAGTATAAGCAGTAGGACACTGCGTTTAGCATGAGTGGATGGGAATCAGGGCTTGTTAGGTGCAGAGCAGGGGGCAGAATTGAGGTTGTCTGTGTGGTGCAATTGGCCTGGTGCACAGAGTTAATTTGAGCTGGGTTTTTGAAAGTGGCCTAGGCCCTCCCTGGCTACTTAGGCCTCTGTCCTTGTGCCTTACGAGGCTGAGGAGGACTGTGCATAACCAGAGGGGTGCCAGCGCTTCAGAGCAGCTGAGCCCAAAGAAATGCAACACACCTGTAAACTCTGTGGTGAAAATGAAGTAGCAGCTGCCTTTTGGGGACCTTGGAGTGTTTTAAGGCAATGCCTCATGTCCTACTGTAGTTTTATATAGTAAAGCCTGTGTGTTCAGGAAGCCTCTGTCCTGTTTGTGCCTCCACCAGAAGAAATGAAATGAAGTTGTGTTTTCATGGTCCTAGTTGTGCCTTCAGCTGAAGAAATCAAAAAAAGTTGTTCATACTTTGCCATCAACCCAAGTTGCATTTCCTTGGGGATAGGTGAGTACTGGAGAGTGGGAGCAGGGGTGGGGTGGCAGGGCTGAGAGGGGGGGGCCAAGGGGGGGGGCAGGGGCAGAGTGTCTGCCCACAGCAGTGGGCCTAGGTGATGGGAGGCTGGGTGCTGCGGAGACATGAACAAGCTTTTGCTTTTCTGGCTGATCTGCATCCATTTGAGAACTGCTGGCTAAATCTCACCAGTGACGTATGCAGGCCAGAACAAGGTTGTCTTCTCTCTGCATTGGAAATTGCACTGGACAGCTGTTCAGACCTGCCTGTTCTTGAGTCAGGGACATCCCATCTGAAATTGTGGCTTCTCCTTGACATCTCTATGAAACCTATGCTTAACGTATCTGAGCTGTTAAGTAAATCTAGCTTCAGCCAGACTGTGTGGTCCGAAATGAAGAATGAAAGAAAAGCTAACAAAATAATCCTGTTGGGACAAAGTTTTGTGTTTTAGTGTGATTTTAGAGGAAACCAGCTGCTCTGGTTTCCATTTCCATGGAGACTAGTACAGCAATTTTGTTTACTGCTGCCTGCAGCAGAGGTGTGCTTGGTAATAATCACAGTAGTGGGGTGCTGGCTGATGAGCTGACCAGTGCCTAGGGAATGCTTGAATTTGTTAGAATGAACTGGACAAAATAGAGTCTTGGAATCTTTCCGAGCTTGCTGCAATTGCAGTTGCAGTGTGGAGACGTGCAAGCTCTCACTGAGGAACCTATCTTAGCAACTAGCAGTGGTACAGTCATAGCTGCCGGGAGTGTGGGTTAGGGTGCAAAAGCTGCCTGAAACACTGTGCAAATGCTGGGGTAGTTTGCCTGTGCTGATCTCCCTGCAGCTGTGAATACAGCAGTGACTATCCTGCAGCTGGTGTGTACATCTACACATACTGCCTTGCCTTCCCAGCCAGGCAGGAATATCAAGCGTGAAATTCTTGCTCCAGTTTAGTCTGTGGGTGCTTTGCTATCATCTTCACTTACATCTGGTTTCCTCCTCTCTCTCCTTAAAACAGACTTTATAGGTGGAGAGGTGCAAAAAGGAGATCATTTTCTTAATGGAAATTGATGATGAGTTTAGTCCTCGCTGATGCATTTTTTCCTTCTCTTTTTGTAGGTTTGCAGGGGGCTTTACTCATCAGTGTGTACAGTTTTCGGGTATGGGAGACTGACCAAGTCTAAGCTATTGTTGCTCCTGCTTTGATTAAATTTCAGATTGTGCATTTTAATAATGTTAGCTTTAAGAAATGCAAGTGGCCAAGAGAGTGCTGCTGGTCAGCGATCTCAGGCTTTGTGGTAGAAGCAGCAGTAGTGAGCCAGTCCAAGGCAGGTTAGATTGAGGGGTGTGGGGAAGCTTGGTGGTTGTCCCACTTGCTTTCCTTCAGTAGGAGACACAGAACAGCAGGTAATAGAATATATAAATTTTGAAATGACTACAAGGAAGGACAGAAACAGCTAATGTCTGAAGCAGGCTTGTCTTCTGTACTAGCACTGTTTAGCGGATACTCTGTACAGAGCCTCCCCCAGTACCGGCATTGCCTCTCGCCCCCTCTGAAACACCCTGCCTATGTTCAGCCACAACACTGCTCAATCCACCAAGGCACTGACACTTTATCCCATTGAAATCAGCTTAATGATAACTGCTGTGCAGATGAAGGCTTGACTACATGGGCTTTATCATATCAGCTGGACTGTCTCTGTTACTGAACATGCTGCAAGGCAGGAAGCAGTAAATAGTGTTTCAGCAGCTTAGGCGTAGTGTTCTCTTTGAAGCAGATGTTTTTCTCTCTAGGTCACTTCTGGGATTTTTGAGGAAAAGTATCAAATTTTAGCAGAGGCTTGATTCCCATTTCCTGGGTTTGCTTGGCTTCGTGCATTACGCTTGCAGGCTGCTTTGTCTTTTGGTCTAGAACTAACTGGTTTTAAACCATCTCCTAGACCAAGCTTGTCAGCACAGTGCAAGCTGACTGTGGGCTGAGGAAAATTAGTATCTCAGTCCCTTACTGCTGAGCAATCTGTCTTATCTCCTGCCCTACCTGGGATTTTCATGGGAGACTTTGCATCCAAGAATTTTGTTCGGTCTAAATTACTCAGCCTGTGAGATCTGATGATATTGCAGCCATAAATATCTATTGATGAAAATAGGCATTCAACAAGTGACAAATGTAGCTGTGTCTAAAAGCATATTGAAGGGTTCTGTTCTTCAGGTTAAATTACACAGTATGAGTGTTCAGTCTGGTTCTTTCATGGTTTCTCTCAAGGCTTCAGTGCAGCATATTTAATCTTTTGTACTTTTAACTATCTTAAATGCTATTGTGTGAATTTTGTTGTGTGTATATTTTTTGACTAGAGGCTGCATGTTATAATGCTGTTGACAAGGACAACCAAAAGATGTCAAAGTCCTTTTAATTATCCTAAGCTGAAGTGCCATCTCTGCTTTCTGTCTGAGTAGATGAAAGCCAAGTTCAGGGAGCCCCACTTAATACCAGAGCATTTTTCAAGGCAATCAACTGCTCGAAGCTCTTTTCCCCCTAAGTAATCTAAATGCTAAATAGATCTTTAAAATAATTACCATACATAAGCTGAGGAGCCATTTTCTCCCTGAAAACACCTGATGTTCATTAGCAATATTTAATGTGTCACACATCACTTCTGTTTACTCTAAACTTTCTTGGCACAAGTTTGTCAGGTGTCTGCAAGTGCTGAGCCACTCCTGAAGCTCTTAGGAAAGCTTCTTGAGTGTGAATTCTTTGTCCTCAGGGAGAAGGGGACTGAATTTCTTTGAAAATCTTCATTTTTCCCCCCTCCCAGCTTTGTTTTGAACTTATTAAAATGAAATAGTGTCAATGTATGGCACCAACTTGGCACCAGCACAATTGGGCCCCAAAGTCAGCGATGAACTTTGCAGGTCCTTTTTCCCAGGCYGGAATAGGAGAGAGCTGGGTCACTGGTGGCTGCTTACAACATCAAAGATCCCCTGTTGTGACAGCAATTGCCAGCATATAGAAATGCTCTGACCCTTCCCCCCCAGGAACATCTTTAGCACACTGTGAGCTATGACTGTCATGGGGCTGCTGCAAGGGAAATCCGTAGCAGGAGTCTACTCACTGCCCCTCAGGTGGTTGTCAGGAGTCAGTCCCACTCTTGTACCAATGCAACGTATTAATAAAAGAACAGGCCCTCTGTGAAACTCCAGCTGCACATGGTGGAGCTGTTCTTAGCTCTACCTGCTAAGGATGTTTTGCTTTATCCTCCACATGATAACAAAGCTTAATTTGGACAAAGAGAGGTTGTATGATTGTAGCTTATTGTTTCAAGAACTTCCAGTCTCTGGAGCGAGGAGCCCAAGATTACTTCAGGAATTACTTAGTATTTTTATTCTGTAACAGTTTAATTTGAAGTTYGTAAACAGTCTTTGGAGCAGTGCCTGGAATCCAGGACCTTCCTGCCATACAAATGCCCCAGCTGCTGCTAGAGAACCGTAATTGCTTTCCCTCCAGTTCAGGTCATATTCAGATATTTCATACAATATGTTTCAAAGCTGCTTCACAACAAGATGTTCAGTGTTTTACCCTCTAATCCTCCTGGCAGTCCCAGAGAAACCTATAGCTTGGTTAAATAGGGCATTCTCTGGGGAAGAGAGATGCCTCTGCCATGACAAAGGAATTCAGCCTGCTTTACCACATCCGTTGAGGTGACTCAGCAAATGGTAAAGTTGGAGGGAACTAGTTGCTGGCCGTAGTAGTGTTTTAAAAGAAAACAGTGACCTTTTTATATTTTGTATTAAGCCATAATAGAGGCGCTCTGAGAAGGCTTACCAGATCGAGGGAAATAGAGGAGCACCTTGTTTATGGGTTCCCTTAGCGCTTATCCACAGAGATGGTCTTAATACAGTTGGGACTGAAGCACTTATAGGCAAGTGTTAAAACAGATCCTGACCTGTGAATACTGAGATATGTGGAGTTTAGGTGAATCCAGCTTTGGACAACAGCTGAACAGAGGCTTTGTGGATTCCAGTGAGATCTAAGCATTCAAATCCCACCTACATCCTTTGAATCTGGGCTTCTGAACTCCATACGTTTGTGGTAGATCCTGGAAAAGAGTCCAAATCATCTGACTTTGAGCCCTACGTTTTGAATAGGACACCATACATCCCTCATTTATATCTTAAGATACAGTTCTCAAAGGGCTTATTCAAATCTCTCATTTGAATAATGTGTGCTTCACTACCCCAGGGGGCTTTATCCTGTCATATGTACTGTGACCAAGGTTGAAGCTCTTGAGCTAGTGGAGTTCATAGGACCCTTTCATGTGTGTGCTGCACATAGTAATGTTACCATCTGTAACCTCTGTGCAGCCCAGAGCCTCCAGACAACATTGTCTCATCAGTAAAAGGAAATATATAATCCCAAAGGGTTTTGGTGTTGCTCAGAGGAGAAGCAAATGCTTCTGTGGAAATTTCCTCTGCGTATGGTAGTAATAAAACCAGTCCCAGAGGACTACGTGCATATGTGAGAACAGTTATTTTGGGGGCTCCCTCATACCCCAGGCCTCACATCAGCTGATCTATTCAATCATATTCATCTGACCATACTCCCAGCAGCCTAATGAAAGGGAAATGGCAAGAAAGGTTCTGTAGCAATGACTGACCAAGGAGCTTCTGAAAGCTAGGAAATCTGTAAAAGGTTTTAAGAAGCGGATCAATATTCTCTGTACTCTCCATTTCTAACTGGGCTTTATTGCAGGGCTTTGATTCATGTAGTTCATTAAATGGGCTCACATGGACTTTCTATAACAGAGTTTATTATACGCCTAGGACTTAGAATCAAAATATCAGCAGTAAGCAATTGCCAAGGCCCCCAGAACTCTTTTGGAGAAGCGATTGCAAGAGTACTGAAGTATTAAACTTCAAAGAAACATAGATGTGGCTAATTCACTATTAATAATTGCATTTAGCTTACAGAAAATTTATTTTAACAGTCAGTTTAAAAACCACTCAGTACCATGAAGTATACTTTTTAACTTATTTGTAGTACCACTTGTGTTCTAAGAGGAGTACTTTCTAGATTTTCATAAACACCACAAGCAAATAGCTCTTAATCTGTAGCTGCATCAACAAGTTATATCATCTCCAGTTCTCTCATTCTCATGCCACTGTGCCTGCAAAGCCAAACTAGTGGAAACAATGAGGAAAGTATGTAATGGAGAAAGTCTTACAGCTCCTTATCTACCTCAGGTCTGCATACACACTTTCTTTCATCTTCCCTGCAGAACAACTGTGGAAAACATAAGTCAAGTAAAAATATAACGTATGAATGGGTATGTATATCCATCTGATCAGACCAAAGCTCCACCTAGCTCATTACTCTATTTCTGTCAGTAACCAAAAGCGAGTGTCTTGGGAAAAATGTAAGAACAGGGCAATTGTATAGTGTTACTCTGTCAAAATACTTTCACTCCCCTCAGTAACTTCTGGTTCATGGACACACTGAGCCAGGGTTGGCATCTTTGCATTTAATAACCGTTAATAGATTTCTCTTCAATGGGTTTGTCTAAGTATATAGAAAAAGGGGGCATGTTTCTATCCTCAGTAGATCTTTTGCTTCAACTAATTAGCACTAATTATTGCTAGTTATGGTGAGTGTCAGTGTTTGATGGAAGCTAGGGCAAGAGATACCTGTTAGCTCAATGTATGTGTGAGTATGGGAAATAGGGGAAAGGTGGAGCTGGACCCAGAAGCCCAGTGTGAATCTGGTTCAACTGTTACTGAGCTGAGACCCTGATTTAATTTTCACATTACCACAGGAGCCAGAAGAGAGCCTGGGCAAGTCAAGCAGGTAGATTTTAAAATCTGAATTAGGTTGCAAATGCCTTTGAGGCTGGACCTTCATTTTCTCTGCAAGCAGTTTTAAGTAATGTCTAACTTCTAATGACAGCATGCCTAGATGTGGTGATGAAGTTTCCACTGAAACAGTTTAAATGGAGAACTTGGATTTGTTGAGCTTAAAATGTTTTATTCGAGATGTCTTGGGTTATATAAAAATTCTGCAAGCTACCATCCCACCATAGAATGAATCCAGGGAACCAAATGTGATGCCTAGGCTTCCTGTACTTAGAGAACTGAGTCTGAGGAATAAGATGATTGACAGAAGTCAGCATGTTGAGCAGAGAGCTGCCTAGGCTAAACAATATGCTAATGAGTCCACTAATGAGCTGGAAGGAGGTGCCTATTTTTTCTTAGGATTCTCGGGTGAGAAACATTTCCTGGAACTAGGGCTGACCTAATTTGCATGCCTTTCTCCCAAGAAACAGAGCAACACAGGAGTTTTGTGGTTAACGCAGTCTGTATTCTGCTCATTTCAGACAGGCCTTGAGTTCTCTGACATATCCAGGTGAGTGTCCTAATTAGGACTAACTGCCTGGTTATTCTCACATGGCTCTTTCCCAGTCTTTCTAGCTGAAGTTGTTTCTTTGTGAACGAATAATGACAGCTTTTAATTGGCAATGAAGGAGGAAAGGGATAGAGGTTGTACTGAGTTATCACTGAACGACTGAGTTGTGTGTTGCAAACATGAAAATAACACATACAATTCTAGGGGGCATTAAATTATTTATTCTTGGTAGAGAYAAGGGAGATAGCATTACCACAGTATGAAAGATTGGTAAGCTTTATTCAGCGCTGTAAATGCTGAGAATGATAACTATGATGTTCAATCAAAGACAAATTGAAACAGGAGATGATGCAGAGAACTACTAGGATGAGCAGGAGGAAAAGCAACCTATTGTATGAGAAGAAACTACCAATCGTGGTTTGCTAATCTAGAGAAGAGGATAAAAAGATGTGGCTGGCACAAAGAAAGTCAGTAAAAATGGATCATAAAGTCACCTAGGCTAGAAACTAGAAAGATACTAATGAGCTGAGAAGTGTGATCCGGAATAGCCTTACAAAGCAGGTGGCGGGCAAGGCAAGCTGCATTGTTTGTTTGGCACTGGCTAAACTTCTGGAGAGGATGTGGGATACGACAGAAACAATGCTGGATTTGAGAAAAGCATTTCTTATTCCAAGAGACAATTCAGCGATGACTCTGCTTACTTCCTTCTAGTTGTGTCTCAGTGCCTCTGCTGGGTTCTGTTGTTACTATGGAACAGATGTAGGAGCTAAGAACTCCCTCGGAAATTATGTTAATGATGTCCTGAGAGACGACTTTAACATACTTCTTTTATTTCCTTCCTTCTCAGTATGTGAGAGTGGCCATAGCTAAAAATGAAATGTGGAGCAAGGTTTATTTCTAGTCTTAATGGTGTTGATTTTCTTCTCCCCCAGCATGTACAGCATTAGTGGATAGTGAGTTAGGATACTTTTGCCTCCCAATGAGACAAGCAGGGAGTGTTGGCAGGGGGGAAGGTATGGTTGCTTCTCTCTGCTGTTATGCATGGTCTGTTTCTTACCTTCTCCTGGTGTTTTGCAATGTCCTTCAGCTTCCCCTATGGGTATGCTACAGTTCTTTGAGGCTTTTTCTCTCTTATGCAGAAATTTTTAAATTTGCTGAGTGTTGGAAAGGCTTGGGGTGGGGGGGGGGGAGAGATGTAGGGCAGAGGTCTGGGTGGAAGTTCTGATGACCTCTCCAGGCCAAACTTCTGTGACAAGGCACTATTGTCAGTGTCCCATGTCAAATTTTATTCACTCAAAGAACATCAAAGCAGGACCAAATCTGACTGTTCTATATCTTATCTTTGTCATTGAGTACTAGTTGTACTTTCTCTAGTCCAGTGAATACTGTTGTTTGCGTCATGCAAACCCACTTAAGAGTACTCAACAGCCTGCCATTTGCAGCACTTTCCTAAGGAGACAGGGAAATGCTGAGCTCACATGCCTGCTTGAAATTGGTCAGAGTGGGGATTCAAAGCTTAGATTTCCTGTACTCCAGGATAGGGGATGCTCCAGTAATGAGCCTAACACAATCATAGGATAATTTAGGTTAGAAGGAAGCTTCAGAACTAATCTAGACCAACCCTGCTCAGAGCAAGTCTTAATCAGATCAGGTTGCTTAGGGCTGTGTCCAGTCAAGTCTTGAACATCTCCAAGGATGTAGATCTCCCAGCCTCTCTGGGCAACAGGTCTGTGTTGTGGGTGTGGAAATACTGTCATCATCTACGTAGCTAACAAGTTCATAGCTCAAATTTAGGAGCCTGTTTCCCACACAGCCAATGGAGCAATGCAGAAGTTCTCAGAATAGGAATTAAATATACTAGACTGAAGCACTGATATGTTAGTGACCTGGGTCATACATGTATCTTATTTAGCTAATGGGCTGAATCCAGAAACACAGCCCCTAAACACACAGACTACTACGTATCCAGGTTTTGCTGAAATACCTGGCACAAACACAAGGCATACAGCAACTGCACAGTTACAGAAGCTGTGTACGTTTGTCACTGACTGTTGATTTGAAGACCATGGTACATAATAGCAGGTTTAGTTGGAAAGCCTATGGAAGTTGCAGGGGTTGCACCACAAGATTGACTAGCGCGTGCACAAACCTAAAAATATTAGCAAAGTACTTGCTAATACGTCACAAGTAATGGCACTGAGCTGGTATATGCAGTATGGTTTGTTTTACTTGCATGTGTCATATACAAGCTAAGCACAAATAGGAAGAAGAAAACCTATAAATCAGAGTTGTGCCCAAACTCAGCCAGAAACTGTTCATACAGGCATAGTTCACATTACAGCAAAAAGACGACTAATTGCTAGCATCCGATGTTTTCCTGTAACAAGTCCAGATGGGGCTTTCTTTAACTTCAAGTCTTTTCAGACATAGTGAAGTGTTTATTAATGGGTCAGAATAAAGAACTGTCTTGTAGTATTAAAAAACCAAACATCTCCATTCAGTATATTTAAGTGGCAAATATATTCCTCTGGTATTTCAGTGAATGGTACATTATATTCAGCCAACTTTAAATAGGATGATAGCAGACTAGACACCAAGGAAAAAAATCTCAGAGAATTGACTATTTTAGCGGAGCTTTAAATTAATTTTCTATTTCAGCTGATTTGCTCTTATAGTGTGCGTGTGTGTATATAGCTAGTACAAATTATGTAACATTCTTATTTTGGGGCAACACTTGCAAACTTTAAGCAAAGTTTGGACCACTTAAGCCAGTGGTCCAAATATTCAGCAAGGCTGAGAACCTCAGCTCAGTGACGAGCCTCAGTCATCATCTGGCTCTTGCCAAAGAACTGCTACTATTATGCCTCCCTTCCTCTCCCCCCCCCCAACAAACTTATGAAAATGGGAAGACTGAGAATTTATAATTTCCTTTTATTTTCATACTTGCCAGGGTCAGTAAACAGATGATACTAAGTTCTAGCAGATATGCAACAGCTTCATAGTGGTTGAAAAACAAGAGCCTGAGATTACTTTACGCTTGTAACCCAGCAACTGTTATTTTCACTGTTTATTAGTTTTCTCGATGGGTGGTTTGATTGCATGTTTTCCAGCATAGCCTGATTGTACTGAAACTGAGCTATGACTCAGTGGGAATTGCAAATGTACATAACTCTTAATATACTCTAAAGCAAAGTAGCTGGACCATTCCCCTCCTTCAAGTAAGTAATCTTAAGAAGCTGCCATGTTTTCAATGCATCACAAACTACCATATTTGCTTACCATACGGTAGTGAGATCATAACAGCAACTCCATAATTCCTTAGCCTTTTTAACACAAGTGGAAAGTCTGATTCTTCTTCCAATCTAAAAAATACTATGTTTATAGCAAGAGGAGACTTACCATTCAGTTTTGGGGGGTTTTTTTTGTTGTTTTTTTAAGCACGTGTATTACAGTTACTAACAAAGATAACAAGGTCATCTTCACTGCTGTTCTTTTTTTCCTCAACATACGTGTTGGGGCGTTAAGCATGAGAACAGACCAATGTAATGATGGAGATGCTACTTTCCTGCTCTGCTTATGATGTATTGTGATGGATGTCATGATTTCAGTCTATTTTAAAAGAATGTGCTTGGAAGTAGTGATCTAGTGGTAGCAGAGATCTGATGCATTCAGCCTGCTCATAGACAGCATCTTTCCCAGAGAGCAGACACACTTACCTGAATAGAAACGCCTTGTAGGAAGATCAAGTTTACAGTGCAAGAGCAGGAGGGTTGCTCTGTTTCCCCGGAATCCCCAGTAAAGACAGTAACCAAAACTAGGCCAGAGAAGTTAACCTGGCAGGACAGAATCTGAGCCCTCCTGTAATACAGCAAAGGACTGCTGTTCAACCCACATAACCCTTCAAGTCCCATTCTTCAGCAAACAGGCAAGAAAGATTTAATTTATTCTTTGGCAAAAAACACAAAATTCATCACTCAAGTTTAACTAAAGGATATTTTTTTATTCCCCATTAAGACAGTCTGAAGGACATAACTAAATATTGGAAACCCCACAGAAGGGCACATACAGTGAATGTGGTGAAGTAATATGTGAACAGCCCCAGGGGTTTGAATAAGGTAGGATCATCAGCTAACCAGAGGAAAAAAAACAAGTTAAATCTCTGCCAAAGATGTTGCGCCTTCTCCATTTACACCAAAAAAAGTTTTCAAATCCAACAAAATCCTTGCATCTCTAACAATACATTCAGTCCTGGCTAAAGAGTTTAACAAGATGGCAACAGGACAACTATAATACAAAACTTTCACTACTACGCTCTGTACACGCCTGTTGTCCAAGCCCTCCCCCAAACCCATGTAATGATGATGCCACCATTATTTGCTTGCTTGCTGGGCCTGCCTGCGGAGGAGGACGTAGATCTTCTCCTTTATCCAGTCTTTATTGTACGGTTGGTATGTCTGAGTGTCAGCACGGTAACTAGAGAAAAGAAAAGCGTTAATGTAATATTAGTCTATCCTGCGGTACATTTTACTAGAGCTTCACAAACAATTAAGCCTCCTCAAGTGTATAAGGCAGAAAGTTGTGTACAGAATATAAGTCATATCAGGAATAAATGGGAATTGCTACTTATCAAAGAGATTTATCCTGTTCCATAAACACCTGTCACCCACTAGATCAGTAAGAACCCGAAACAGAACTTGATGCTCCAAGGACTATTGAGTGACTGTAAAACAGTGTGTTCACATTTAAATTCATGAGTATAATTATTTACGGAGAAAGCAAACAGAACACCTTAATGTTCTAGAGCTCAGAATTAAGCATGGTGCCATTAGGAAACATCATCTAATTTGTCTTAATGAGACAAACACTCAGTTTAACTAACTCAAGCAAGCGTTCAGCATTTGAAGTGTTACACCTATGTTTGGAATCTTTATAAGACCCCACAGACTAATTTTCTTCGCTAATCGGGGATAGGTGATCAAAGTAGTCCACTAGCAAGATTTCATGTCAGGCCCAGATTACGCAGCTATTCAAGACACTGTAGAATTGAAGTAGATTTAGATGGAAAAATGAAAGCCAAGTACATCAAGTTATCTGTTGAAATTCATTCCCTTCCTTCCCCCTTTGGTGCTTAAAGCTGGATGAACTTTCTGATGAAGGTGGTACTTTTGGTGAGTGCTTCAAGAACTACTGAAATCCTGTCCAGGCTCTAAATCTTGGAACACATTTTTCTAATCAGATAAAGCGAGTGATGGTCATTGGTAAGAAGCTAAGGATAAATCCAAAGTTGCTTAACTCAATCCAGAATAATTCACTGTTATTACATAAGGGGAAAAAAAACCAAAACAACTAAACATAGTGCACTACTAAGGTAGCAAAAATAAGTGCTTAAGCATTGATAACAGTGAAACCCTTTCTGCGGCCTTGAACCAGAACAGAGGTCTTGTTATTTAAAATCCAGTATATCGGCTCAAGGCTGCAGAAAGGGTTTCACTATTATCAATACTTCAGTAGTTTCACTGCAGTATAAGAAACATTATTTTTCCAGAATGGTTAACGATTTTCAATCCAGTTATAATGCTCCATTGCAAGACCAGATAGCAAGCATTTTAGGGATCTTCATGACCCTAGTATATCACGTGCTATGTATGCCATCTGGTGGWAAACTATAAGCTGAAGTAGAATTTGGCACAACACTAAGTTTACAAGCCTAATTATGAAAGCCACAAGACTGTAGTAGAAAACAGTTGCTACTTCCTAAAGCAAGTAGCTAGCTTCAGTCTGTTAGATAAGCAACTAAAACAAGGCATGTCTTCTTAACTGTATCAGGCCAGCACTATGACATCTGAAGATCAAACATGGCAGAATGTCTAGCAGCAAGATAAACCTGCAGAAAGTGTAATAAGGTTTTATTTACTCTATTGACAACTTTGGTTAACGGACTTTGTAGCAAGTCACTACTAGTGATATAGTCAAATTCTATATGTAAATCAGCATTTACATATAGGCAAAGGTGGTTCAATGTGCAGCTGCACAAATACTGGCACTGGGATTTTAGACACAGCAATACAGTAGCAGGAATACCCATAATGGCTTAAAAAGAGATCCTGGAATTTATGAGCTCAGCAGGCCAAATAATGTTTCTTCTGTTATCTGAGTAACAGACTTGCATCCTTATTCCTACAGAACTTCTGTGAAGTTTCATACCACTGTCATCTCAAACCAAGTTTATGGTATGGAAATTAGCCAAGATCTGGACAAAGTGATTTAGTTACAATGTTAGTTATAGACTAAGTATTGGAATTTAATATTTGATTTTGCAGTGCAGTCAGAATGCAAAGCATACAAGACCGTCTTTGCCCACAGTTTTATCACACAGATGAGAACCACAGATATAATACTGGATTCACAAGAGCAGCCAAATAATTAGCTAGGGCTCTCTGAAAGATTGGTATGTTCCTCAATCACTTAATTAGGATTTACAAAAGGTTCCATCTTGCTGTGTCCTGATAAAAGTAAACAGTTGGCTGTGATGTGCTTCTACAGATTTCTACCATATTGCTAGTATAGTCCTCAGCTGCATAAAATTTGTTAATCTTTTTGCTTCCTTAAAAATCGGACTAATTTCACAAAGGCAGATCTAACGCTGATTTAAATAGATTCTAGCCAGTCTTAATAAAATATGTAGCTGCATTAAACTGTTGGACTTCAATATTTGAAATGTTAGGAGCCTCAGTGTGACTAAAATCCAAGTGGAACTGTTAGTTTCTAAGCTTTCTTAAGAGACTTTATTCTGATGTGGTTCATATTGGTGGATAACATGGTATGCCAGCTGCAATACTGCTGCCTTACTAATACAGTTATTGAAAAAACAGAATTTTACCAGATTCCACATAAAATATTTAAGAGTTTGTATGGAAGACTTCTGATGGGCAAAAGTAGGGAGACTAGTGATCTTTTCTATCCTGAAGTCTGAAAAGTTTATGAGGCACCTCATGTAGGGATTCTGTACAAGCCTGAAGTAAAAAATAGCTAGAAAATAATACACTGAAATGTATTTACTACATATTATGCACAGCAACTCTTAGAAGTAACAACTGTTTCCCCCCAAAGAAAAAAAAAAAGCCATCTCTCCATCCAGAAAAGAGAGAATTTGTCTTTCTCCACCCACAGCTTTCACACAACTGAACTTACACCAGACAGCTGAGGTCTGCCAAGTCATCAATAAAGTCAAACAACTGGCTGATATCATATGTAATGGATGGACTGTTGGGATTCATTCTCTTCAGATGCTCTTCATACATTTTACAGACTCCTACAGAAAAAGAAAAGATCAATAATGCAATATTGAAACTTTATTTGCTGTAAATTCCTTCAGATACTGAACCACAGGTGACAGGAAAGTTTAGAAATGACCAACATTAAAACACAGGTATGAATTACTTATTCAGATTTTGCAGAGTTGAAATACTTTTGTCCTAGTTATCTGTACTGAAACAAAGCACTACAAAACCAGGTAAGATGCATATAAAGAAGCATTATCATGATCTAGTAGAAAAAGTTTTAGTTTTATCACTTCAAAGGCATAATTTTCAAAGCAGTAAGTGGTAATGGAAATCTAAAACTCCTTCTAATTGTTTTAAGACAGAAGATGCAACATATATTCCTACTGTATAAGCATCTGAGAAAGAGAATAAGTAGCATCAAACAAAGCTCCTACTCAGCTCTCTTGAGAGAGACCATTCTTTATTAAAGGGTCAAACAGGGCAACTGATTACCTAAAAGCTAATACTGCCAGCACAAGCTTGTATATGAATTCAGATCAGTTTTGTTTAATGCTAATTTGGATACACTTGAGAAGAATTCAATATTAATGTGAGCACTGAGGTTTTATGTGGTCTTTACTCCAACTTTGTTTGCCTCGCAAAATGTTTTAGAATTAGAATTTTTAATGTTCAGTGAACTTCCACATCTAAATCATACAGCTGTAGTATTTCTATCATCTTTCCAAGCTCATTATCTGTGTCTTAAAGTCACACAGAATTTTTCTCTGGCTCGCATGCCACCAATTTGTAAAATAAATGCAATTATGTACATGCTTTTATATGTTATTTCCAATAGCAATCTTTCCTTTACACGACTAGCAAAAAAATTAATGAGAAAGTTAGGATCTGATCCTGCAATGAAATGCATTCAAACAGATCTCCTGCAGGGCCACCAGGGGGGTGGTATCACCTAATCTCATGAAGTGATGTGGTTTGATCTATTTAAGTCAAAATGAGATTTTTAATACAGAAAGCAAGTTTGAGAAACTAAGGATAACTATTTTTAGCTTGCAAAAACCCTAGTAAACTGAAAGAATGAGACATTTTTGCAATTTTTGTGACTTCTCTTGGGAACAGCAACATGTTTACTTACCAAGCAAGCATTGGGAATATGTCAAAAATGAGGTTTTAACAACAATAGTCCATTATTATGACTACAGAACCAATGATACCCACCTTCCATGCATTCATTCACTGATTCATAATCAGCGTATGTTCTGCCTTCTGGCCTCTTGGTGGGCTGAACAAGAAGAATTGTGTGAGACTGGAGAGAGAGGGGAAAAAAAAAGGCACTGAGTTGCTTCTAAAATTATAAATATTTGAATGAAGTATGAAAAGATTAAGCTAGAGATTCTTTTGGCCACCAGATCATTAGGCAAATTGGGTTGCACTAAATATATCTRTCCCCAGTGTTACTTCATGACACCTATCATACACAACTTTGGCACATAAGGATTAATATGAGGACCAAGATGGCAAAGTTTTCTTAAAACTTGCACAGCTATCACTTAACTCTAAAAACAAGCATCGTATTATAACACTGATCTAGCAATCGAGGAGACAGGCAGTTTTCCTCCAAATGGCACTTAATTTTCATATATGCTATGTTAACAATTTTTGTTTCCAATCAGTTCTATCGATCCTTAGAGTGTATTTTAAAATGCGTAAAATCACTAGTAAAGCACCTATTGTGTTGAAGAAACAGCACAGAAATAGTATTTTCTAGTTAAACAGAAAAGTAAAGCAATAAAAGTCAATGTATAATAGCTATCCAATTAGCACATTCACTTAATTTCATTCTAAATGCAAGCCATTGGTATGATTTTAAATACTGCAAGTAGAGATCAAAGAGAGAGTCCAACTTAACCATCAGTCTCACCTCAAAGATCTTAACGCAACAAGTTGAGTTATTCATTCAATTTCAAAGGAACATAAATTATACAAGAAATCTGCATTTAGTGTTCAAGACTATTTCTTGAAAACAGATGCACTGATTCTTAATACTTCAGTATGTCTACTGAACAGAAATTATGACACAGATAATTGTTCCGAGTGTCAGAGCCTGCAAATTTGTTCTTCTGCAGGAAAGACTTGGGATGTTGTACACTGTGTGGCTTGTGTTACTTTATAATATTTTTCAGTAGGGTACAGAAAGTAATTTGAACAAACAACAGGTAAGATTTTTGAAGTATACACATCCATGACCTAATGAAGAGGTTATAGATCATGGAAAGTTTGCAAGTACATTAGAAAACATCATTTCTATTAGTGTTAATTGAATCCAAAATTTTCAATGCTAATAAATGAGGTGAGCACACAGCACRTAATATTCACACAGACAGCTGCAGAGTAAGCCCCACTGGAAATATAAATACTAAAACATATTATTGGGTTTAAATTAATTAACTGCTGAGAGAAAACTCCTGACCCATGGTTTGGACAGATCAGTTAAGATACTAGTTCTGTACTCAGATGCAGAAAAATGGTAAATAAGTTATTAGGATTTACAAAGAACATACAGGAAAGAGGTAAAGATTTCTATACCATGATTGATAGTATTCCCATGCCTGGAATTAGTTTTCAGTTCTTGAAAACTTTGATCAAGTGCTATTACCAGCAATATCATATTTGTTTGCTGGTCACAGATGACAAGGCTTGGTTCTAAGACTTGCAACTTCAACTTCCTGGGAACATCTGAGCACTAAGGATTCCCGATTAACAATAAGAAATGAGGTGCATCAGCCAGTTTAGGAAGTGTGCTCTAAAAAAACTGTGCTATTTTAGCATCAAAATGTCTTGCAAACTAAGCTTGTGAGATGTTTGATTCAGGTAGAGTTGGAATATTTATCTTTTTCGACCAGACTCAAAATTAAAGAAAAGGCTGGGTTTATTTGACAAAACGTAAAAGAGAACAGATAAAAGAGAACAGACTAATATTTAAAGAATGATATCATAATTGACTGAATTATGTATTCTGTCTTTTGGTGGGGAATAATTTTATGCTGTCTGGCATATAAATACCCAGGCTATCCCGCCTATTCTTTAACTGCTAAATCAATGTGTATGTTCTGACATTATCCCAATAATGAGATTGCAAAACCAAGTATCAGTGGGTTGGACATCTAAGCCAGTTATTTTAAAACTGCAAAATAGAAATTATTTGGGCCTCTGATTTTAAATTATTCATCACTTAAGAAACTTTTCAATATCCATATCAGATATTGGCCTGGGAATTATTACTCATGCTCTAAAAAAAAGCACATCTTTCAGCTTTTCTAAGTGCAAAATAGCAATACATATTGAAAACTAGTTTCTGCAAGCCACTAACAATAATTCTACACCCATCGAGAAACGAACCTAAATTATTGCTAGTATTTTTGATCCTGTTACTGCTGACTTTTTTTTCTCCTCCCTCTACCAGCTATTAATTTCTCAGCTTCCCCTAAAATCTGTGAGGTAAGGAAGAAAATGATAAAAAAAAATCAAGTCATTCATGTTTTTATTGTATACATTATCTTTTAGGATCTGTGATTGCCATAACAAGTRAACTAAAATTAATTTTATGAGAATCAATTGTACTGTAGAATTAATGCATTGCATCTCAAATGTTTAATAACTTCCCACTATTTTACCTTAAAAAAAAAACTTTTAAATGATTTTATGAAATTGCTTCTGCTCTCCCTCCACAGAAGTGCCAAAGAATGACAAACTTAGAAGTTCAAGAGATGTTTCCTCAAACTATTATGAACTATTAAGAATTATTATGCTTTCCTATAAGTATAAATCCTGTTGTTAGGAAAAAGAAAACCAAAACTATGGACGATACAGAAAGCCTTGTGCAATGGGACTAGGTTATCGAGAACAGCCCAATAAGGACTCTTCTTGTTCTGCTGCATACTGTGGGTTTTCTTGCACCTTCCTTTAGAGTGTAATTGTACTGCCTGCTATTCAGTAACAGTAGACAAGATACCACACTGGTTTATATTATATGGATTTTAAACTTTTCGAGAGCTCTTTAGAAAATGCTTTAAGTACATTATTGCAAACATAACCCCGAAAAAAATGCTTAAGGCAGCACTGACAGGCAAACAACAGGGCTAAGAGCTAGTCAACATCTGCCCAAAGGGGCTTCTAGCAACCATAGGGGCTATTCAACAAGAAAGCAAAAAGTGGAAAAGGAAGAGAAGCGAACATTGTGAGGACAAATAAAGATATGCAGTAAATACAGGCAGCATGCCATAAGCACTCGAAGGACTTTCAGGTACTCCTGCTGGCCAGAAGTAGGGGTTTAAGTAGCTTCCATCTTTTTGCTTTGGACAACAGGACAGGGCTCGCGGCCGGCTGCCCCAGCAGGAACTAGCTGAGCGAGCGCTACACAGGCGGACACAGACTTTTGCTGCCGCCCCCAAGGCGCTTCTTCCGCCGAGGCGCAGCCTCTCGCCGCGCCGCACGCACGTTACCAGGCGAGCGCGACAAGGCACCGTGGCCGGCGGGCCTCGGCGCTTCCGCGCGCCGCGCGAGCGGCCTCTCCACCGCGCGGCG
>NW_020448008.1:759894-856125 GCF_003343035.1 Apteryx rowi | reverse complement strand
ATAGCGGCTCCCGCTCCGCAGCTCCGCCGCCAACTAAGAGGCGCCCGACGATCCCCCACAAGCCCCCGCGCTGGCCGGAAACGCCTCGCTAACGGCCGACCATAGACGACGAGGTGGTAGACTGCCGCACGCGGCGCGCGAGAGCGCGCTGCCACACGGCAGGGCGCGGAGGATGCCGGGAACGACCGCCCGCGCCATGCTGGGCGAGGGGTGGGGCTTGCGGGAATAGTCACGGGAGGGCCGCGCCACGCCGCGCCGCCATCTTTGGTGGGGGAGCTGCGCGCCTTCCCGCCTCGGCCCGCGCGGGCCGCTAGGTGGCCGCGGCCTCGCCCGCCATCTTGAAGTTGGGAAGCGCGCGGGATGACGTGATGGATGCGCCCTGGAAGAGGAAGTACTGTGTCGTGGAGGTGGCACTTGGCGTCCGAGGTAGCGGCGGCGGCTGGTGGCTGCAGGGTGCCCGCGGACCGGTGCGGCTTCCCGTCCCCTCCCCTCCCGGCCCGGCCCCTCGCCTCAGCCCTCCCCGCGGCCTCGGCCCGCTGTGCGGAGTGGCCGCGGTGCCCGGCGCTTCCTCCCCCGCCGTAGCGGGCGGTGCAGGCAGGGTCCAGCCGCCTCAGGTGAGGGCTGCGCCTGTCCGGGCTGGGCCGCCCCGCCCCGCCGGCCGCGTCGGGCAGAGCCGCGGCTGCCGCACACCCGGCCCGGAGGGTGCCGCCGCCGGGGGCTGAGCCGGCCGGAGCTGCCGGGCAGGACAGACATGGCTGAAGGCCTTTCCTGGGACCTCGGTGTCTGCACGGGTTAAGGCGTGCGGGACGAGGTGAAAAAGTTGCTGTTGAATTTCACTTTAAGGGACTGGACAGAAAGCAGCGAAATGGATGATTTCCCCTCCATCTGCCTGCTGTCTCTGGCCATGCTGGTTGCCTGTTATGTGGCAGGGATTATTCCTCTGGCAGTTAATTTTTCAGAGGTAAGACGGTTTCACCAAACTGCTCCTTGGTTGCTAAGGAAGAATAGCAGGAATTAGATGCAAAATCCACCAAGAGGTATCAATGCTGTCCCCTTTCAACTATAGCTATGCTGTTGYAGGTGCTCTTCTAATTTAAAAAGATTTCTAAGGAAAACATGAGTGGATGTTAACCTTCACTGAAAATCGCAGCATAAAATAAGGTTTGCTCAAAAATGTGCGTAAAATCACTTAAACATAACAAAATCTATCCAAGTCTCTCAGCTGCAGGTACAGCAAAGCCTCAGCCTATGGTTGAAGAACAAGAGAGTAGCTGGACATTGTTTTTCTTGTGAGGAGTTTGTGTCAGAAACTTCTGAAGTTAGAGGCTAAGTTTTATTATGTGTCCATGGACTCTTTGAGTCAGGGCTTCTAAACCAATTCTGAAAATGTTCTCAGAAAATTGGTTTTGGTTAACTATTTTGCTCACACTTTATACTACCCACTAGATAACAATTAGCTCTTTGATGATTATAAGAAAAATTTCAAGTCATGTTAATATCCCTGACAACTCAAAGCGTTCTTTTTGAAAAATATCTAGGATAAAAAAGATATTTTTAAAAGAGAGGGAAACTGTTATGGAGCAAATGCGAGTCCAAGCAGTAAAGGAATTTAGAAGCAAATGTATTTGGGCTCTTCTAAGAGATGGCATTATCATTGTTACAGTCTCTGGAAGTTTCATAATATCCTCTGAGGCCCGTGGGCTTTTATTTTTTTCGAAATGTTGACTGTTGCAGTAGATGTAATGTAGTGAAAGTTCAATCATTATAAAGTAGTAAAAGCCTGGTTTATCATTTCTGTTGGATACAGCACTGTTCTTGGAAAGGGAGGTGCTGGAAAAGAGATGTAACCTGTTTCCCCATCACATCACACTTTGAACCTATCCTTTAGTCTCATGATAACTGTTGCAGTGGAGGCTTTGGGGAGCAGTAGATTGTGAACAGCATGGGAAGAAATGCAGTTCCTTTCTGTTATAGCACAGTTCAACTGAATGAATTGAATATATCCTGAGATCTTTCCATAAAAATTAGTTCGACTCTGTATTTGCTTTGATGGACCTTCCCTTAAACATTTTCAAGGCTATGGCCACTTTCTTCTCCCTCACTTTTTCCCTGATGCCTAGAAAGGACTTTCTTGCAAATTTGCTAAGACCACTACCTAGCATGTTAATATTATCTCAAGGTTGTGTGTTTTTTTTTTTTTTTTTTAACATTTCCTCATGAATGTTTTTGAAAGTCGCCTGCTGTTTCTTTATACCTGGTTGTAAGTTGTTTGGAGGTGGTGTTGAAGTGTTTGTGGTTTATACATGTCTGTACAGTTGGATCAGGAGCTCCTAAATCGCTAGGGACTCCTGACTGCTTCAGGAATACAATGCCATTATAAAAAATTTGTGGAACCAAAAATATAGTGCTCTGCATAAACAGTAACCAAATACTTATCAACCTGCTGTTATGTATGCAATGTTTGTAAATGTGTGTACAGTTTGTAAATAAGTTTATTGGAGTATCTTAAACTCTCTGAATTTCTTGATTCAGTTTTGCACTTGACTTAAATTAGATTTTCTAAGGACCCATATGTTATGCTGATTTAAAAGAGGAGCTGAACCTCTTCGCAGATGGTTTTTGTGCAAATACTGTCTAATCCTGGAAATACCTAATTATATGCTCTTTATGTGAGAGAGCAACTGGAATGTAGTGAGCTGTGCCTAGGGGTGGATGAAGAGCTAATTGAGAGCTTATGGGTAAGGATTAAAGGGCAGGCTAGCATGGGTGACACTGTTGTGGGTGTTTACTACAGGCCACCTGATCAGGAAGAGGAAGTCGATGAGGCCTTCTACAGACAGCTGGAAGTAGCCTCACGATCCCAGGCCCTGGTTCTCATGGGGGACTTCAACCACCCTGATATCTGCTGGAAAGACAACACAGCTAGGCACAAACAGAGCATTGGTGACAACTTCTTGACACAGGTGGTGGAGGAGCCAACAAGGAGAGGTGTGCTGCTGGACCTCGTACTAACAAACAAAGGAGGACTGGTGGAAGATGTGAAGGTCGGGGGCAGCCTTGGCTGCAGTGACCATGAGATGGTGGAGTTCAGGATCCTGCGAGGAGGAGGCAGGGCACTAAGTAAGATCGCAACCCTAGACTTCAGGAGAGCAAACTTTGGCCTCTTCAGGGACCTACTTGGAGGAATCCCATGGGTGAGGGCCCTAGAAGGAAGGGGCGTTCAAAAGAGCTGGTTAATATTCAAACATCACCTCCTCCAGGCTCAAGAGCGGTGCATCCCTCTGAGTAGGAAGTCAAGCAAAGGAGGCAGGAGACCTGCATGGATGAGCAAGGAGCTCCTGGCAAAACTCAACCAGAAGAAGGAAGTCTACAGAAAGTGGAAAGGGGGACAGGCCACTTGGGAGGAATATAGGAACGTTGTCAGAGTATGCAGGGATGCGACGAGGAAGGCTAAGGCCCGTTTGGAATTAAATCTGGCGAGAGATGTCAAGGACAGCAAGAAGGGCTTCTTCAAATACATCAGTAGCAAGAGGAAGACTAGGGAAAATGTGGGCCCTTTGCTGAATGGGGTGGGTGCGCTGGTGATGAAGGATGCAGAGAAGGCAGAGTTACTGAATGCCGCCTTTGCTTCAGTCTTTACTGCTCAGGCCAGCCCTCAGGAACCCCAGACCCTGGAGGCAAGAGAGAAAGTCTGGAGAAAGGAAGACTTTCCCTTGGTGGAGGAGGAGTGGGTTAGAGAACATTTAAGCAAACTTGACACCCACAAATCCATGGGCCCTGATGGGATGCACCCACGAGTGCTGAGGGAGCTGGCGGATGTCATTGCTAAGCCACTCTCCATCATCTTTGAAAGATCATGGAGAACAGGAGAGGTGCCTGAAGACTGGAAGAAAGCCAATGTCACCCCAGTCTTCAAAAAGGGCAAGAAGGAGGACCCAGGGAACTACAGGCCAGTCAGCCTCACCTGCATCCCTGCAAAGGTGATGGAGCAGCTCATCCTGGAGGCCATCTCCAAGCGTGTGGAGGAAAAGGTGATCAGGAGTAGTCAGCATGGCTTCACCAAGGGGAAATCATGCCTAACCAGATAGCCTTCTATGATGGAATGACTGGCTGGGTAGATGAGGGGAGAGCAGTGGATGTTGTCTACCTAGACTTCAGCAAGGCTTTTGACACTGTCTCCCATAGCATCCTCATAGGGAAGCTCAGGAAGTGTGGGTTAGATGAGTGGACAGTGAGGTGGATTGAGAACTGGCTGAATGGCAGAGCTCAGAGAGTTGTGATCAGCGGTGCAGTCTAGTTGGAGGCCTGTAGCTAGCGGTGTCCCCCAGGGGTCAGTCCTGGGTCCAGTCTTGTTCAACTTCTTCATCAATGACCTGGATGAAGGGACAGAGTGCACCCTCAGCAAGTTTGCCGACGATACCAAACTGGGAGGAGTGGCGGATACACCGGAGGGCTGTGCTGCCATTCAGAGAGACCTGGACAGGCTGGAGAAGTGGGCGGAGAGGAACCTCATGAAGTTCAACAAAGGSAAGTGCAGGGTCCTGCACCTGGGGAGGAATAACCCCAGTCACCAGTACAGGTTGGGGGTTGACCTGCTGGAAAGCAGCTCTGCCGAGAAGGACCTGGGAGTGCTGGTGGACACCAAGTTAAGCATGAGGCAGCAATGTGSCCTTGTGGCCAAGAAGGCCAATGGTATCCTGGGGTGCATCAGGAAGAGTGTTGCCAGCAGGTCGAGGGAGGTGATTCTCCCCCTCTCCTCAGCCCTGGTGAGGCCACATCTGGAGTACTGCGTCCAGTTCTGGGCTCCCCAGTACAAGAGGGATGCGGCACTACTGGAGCAAGTGCAGCGAAGGGCTACAAAGATGATTAGGGGACTGGAGCATCTCTCTTATGAGGAAAGACTGAGAGAGCTTGGCCTGTTTAGCCTGGAGAAGAGAAGGCTGAGAGGAGATCTTATCAACGTGTACAAGTATCTGAAGGGAGGCTGTCAAGAGGATGGGACCAGACTCTTTTCAGTGAGTGGTGCCCAGCGACAGGACGTGAGGCAACGGGCACAAACTGAAACACAGACACTTCCATCTGAACATGAGGAAAAACTTCTTCACTGTGAGGGTGACAGAGCACTGGAACAGGTTGCCCAGAGAGGTGGTGGAGTCTCCTTCTCTGGAGATATTCAAAACRCACCTGGACGCGATCCTGTGTAACGTGCTCTAGGTGACCCTGCTTGAGCAGGGGGGTTGGACTAGATGATCTCCAGAGGTCCCTTCCAACCTCAACCATTCTGTGATTCTGTAATTAGCAGTTAGAATTGTTTTGTTTAAAATAATTGACTAAGCATTTGCAATGTGGATAATTTTAAACTGAAATGACTGTTTGGACTGCATATTCCCTGGTTTGCAAAACTTCTTATAGCTTCAGCGAGGAAAAAAATACCTTGCAAGGGCATTGCTTGTAAAGGTCGAAGTAGGAAATAAAAATGAATGGTTTACATGATTCACCCCGGATGCTGGAGAACAATAAAATTATTTACTAATGTTAAGGCATTTCTTCAGAAGACTTTTTTTTGCTGTGGAACTTATTGTTTGTGTTCTGATTTTTGTCTTGTTTTCTGTCCTTTGAGTTAGATTTGAATATTCTTAAAAGTATGAAACTCCAGTACAGCCAGGTATCTGTGCTAGAAAGGTACAGACTGGGCAGAGCTTCACTTTATGTATGCAGATATGAATCCATTCAGCTTAGTCCTGATTTGCAGTACTCTTTTAGGCTAGCCTTGGGCCAGAAACCAGACTGTGCCAGTTTTTGAGGCTCCCTCAAGTTGTAGCTGAAAAGCCAAAAATTAAAACAAAACCAAAAAACTTCTAGAAGTTTGGATCCTTTGAATGCCTGATAAACACAGGCAGTGTTGACTGAAGTGGGACTGCTTGCTACTGAAAGTAGGTGAAAGCTTCTGCTGGGGGTGTCAGAGCTTCAATGCTATGCAGATTTAAAGCAAGAAACTGACATCACTCCTGGCGAAACACTGAGCTGTGGAACATCTTGCTTATTTGAGAGTTTGGGTTTTCTTTTGGAATAGAAAGTTAAGATATTTTCCTGTGAGGTTTTTAACACTATTTACTCTGTTGTTGTTTTTCATGAGATACATAAGTGTTTTGGGAACTAAATGGTTTATTTTTAAAAGACTCAATTTCTTGGACCAAACTAGATGACTTTCACCCATCTGGGTAGACTGCAATTATTAGACTGCTGTATTCATCTCTAAGAATGCTGACTTTTCTTGAAATAGTAATTTGTTAGTGTGTGTGATTTTCGTGCTTTTTAAAAAATCACGGATGTCCAAATTAAAGCAAGCAATATTTGCAGTCAACAGTCCTACTTCTGACATTTTGGTTTTGGCAGTTTGTGTATGTGTGTGTATATAAATATATATAGTGTAGAATGAGAGATTATACTGCAGCACTATAAACATCATCTTATTGTGCCTTTGAGATGTCGTATTTTGGCCAAACTGCTTTAAAAACCGTCGGTGTGGAAGATCAGCTCTTTATGTAGATTCCCACTGTATAACAACTTATCAGGTGTAGTTATCATATATGTGACTGTGCAGTGCCTGTTGGTGGAAAACTTACAAATATTTTCATCTCCTGCATATTACTACTTGAATTTTCCCCAGTAAAGTTCTAAATATTTCCTTATGTTATGTTTGGCATGCATTTAGAAAGCTAGTTGTAAGTCCCTCCAGAGCCTGTATTTCTTCTGTGCAATTCTCACCTATTTAGGTGAGATTTATTCAGCTTGCATCATTACAGTGCATGAAGGAGAAGGGGGGGGCATAATAAGGATATGCTATGAGTAGTGCTTTCCTGTTAATCAGACACTGCTCTCCAGGTCCTCAATAGTTAACGCTGGTATTTGGGTAGCACACAGACATCTCGTTGTGCATTCAAGATGATGATGGTTCTGCCACAAAGTAGGTGATACAGAGTTGATATCAAGGTCTGAACTTCAGTAGTTACTAGGGGTGGTATGATAAGGGCTATTGCAGAAATGATTCTCTGGAGGGGAGGGAAACTTGCCACATGAAGCAAATTGTTGTACTTTAGGGACCATTAGATGTTTATGTAATTGGATTTTCGGTGCATGACTTTGACTTAGCCTCTCAGTATTGTAGTCACAAGCAAACAAAAGTTAATAGTAAATTGTTCTTACATAGGAAAAATAGAATTTAGTCAAGAGGTACTGCAGTTGAGGGAGTAGTGTTGTGTCTCTAGGCTTTTTGTCCAAAATTAGAATCTTTCTAGAAAGATAATCCATACTATTAGTAGCAACTGCTTAGAAAATCTTTACCTGCTTTTGTTGTTTGTTTAAGCTTGTTGCAGAAACTTGATTTCCCTGGAATATGAACTAGCCTTTTTTCTTTATTATACTATAAAAATATTACGTTTACCTAATATTCTCTAAGGTTTAATTACAAATTTGCAACACTTAGATTTTACAGAGGATTTCAGTTTTAGCTATGTTTGCCAAGGGGAAAGGGGAGTGCTATGATCTGTAACTACCTAGAGTGGAATATCTTTTTGTAATTCCCTAAAATGTGGTACTTTTGCATAGTCTTTAACTCCTTTTAAAACGCTACTGGAAGGCTTAAAAGCGGTGGTAAAAACAATAAACACTGTTCTGCATTTATGCATCTCCTGGTAAATTAAAAAAAAAAAAACTGGCATAAAATGTGTGTTAGCACCATTATCATTTTGTCTAATGCAGTTCCTTCATTCAGTTCCCTCATTCAAACTCTCATTTAAAGAAGCCCTTTAAATGACTTCTGTAATTCTAGTTTTGAACCAATCTTTGGGATTCAGTCCTGTCTGTCATATTTTGTAGCTACCTGACACTTTGAAAATATTATGGTACATATTGCAGTTTTACACATTCAGTGGGCAACTTATGCATTTGGTTGTTTTTGGAATATATGGAGCACATTATCAGAACTTTCAAGTGTAAAAAAAACAAAACAAAACAAAAAAAACCCAAGAACAAAAAAACCCCCATAAGTTGCTCTTAAGCTTTTTTTTATTCACAATTTTATGTTTTTAAATTAAATCTATTCTTCCATGATACCATACTAAGTAAAATGCCATTAAATTATGGCAGTTTTGAGGGCAGGCTTCTGCGCACAGGTTGTACGTTCAATGAAGACTGAAATGTACTTCATCTATCACGTGACACTAACAGTCTTAATAGCTTAACATCATTTCTCATGTCTCTGCAAGCCTTTAGGTGAAGGTAGCATTCCTCTTGCATTTTTTTTCTATGAAATCTTTCCTTTGTTCCTGTAGTCCTAAAACTTCTTTCTTAGCCTTTTTCTATATTAAATAAGTATAGCTGACTTAGCAGTTTAGACTCATACTCAGCCAATGTATTATAGGTGCATTTTTATTATTGTTCTCTTGTCTTTCTGTATTTTCTTTGGTTTATCTTTCTAGTATATTCCTTGGTTATATAGATTAGAATTATGGAGGAGCAGGCAATTTCTCTTGTGCTGTGCCATGCCTACCAGAAGTTTTAGGAAACTGGCATGTTTATATATAATTTCTAGTAGGAAGGATATATTTGATTGCAAACCCAGAAGGAAGATAAAATATAGAATTAAAAACATGCTCCAAAATTCAGGCACTCTGTCTTTCTTCACCTCTGTAGGCCTTGCAGTTGGAGCACTACAGGGTGAATTAGCCCCCAAAAATCATTAGTGGCAAATATAACAATCCTTGCTATTTTCACATATGCCATGTATCATTTCTTGTCTAATGGTAACAATCAAGTCATTTCTAATCTTCATTTTCTACTTTGACTGTTAGCATCAGATGCTGTGGACATGTTCACGTTAATCATTAGAAATAAAGGACTGGGAAACTGGGGCTCTTGAATAAAAATTATGCAGAGGTTTTGTGGATTACTGCCTGCCCCCCCCCACCTTCATTTAAGGTCTAGTAATGAGGGAGAGTAGAGGAGGATTTTTCATTCCTAAAGATGATACATATTTTATGCTTGCTTGCAGGAGAGGTTAAAGTTGGTGACTGTTTTGGGTGCTGGGCTGCTGTGTGGAACTGCCTTGGCCGTCATTGTGCCAGAAGGAGTACATGCACTTTATGAAGACATTTTGGAGGGTAAGAACCAAAACCATGTCCACAGATGCTCTTGTTCAAGATAACTTAGGTTGTGGTGTGATGATACACTACAACATGTTTCCAGGTCGTGTAGCATGAGATGGGGGAGTGAGCGGTCACAGCAGCATGATGGAAAGCCAGCATAAAATCACAAAACTTTCATAAGCACAATACTGTATGTTAATGGTGATTTGACAAAGAAACATGGTCAGGCTGTGGATCAGCTTACTATTCCTGAGTGATCCAGTCATTTGCAGGTCCAGTGTACTGTACTGTTCATGGCCTTTTATGCAGGGTCATGTGTAGTGTTCCGTATGCTGAGGAGAGTTAAAGTTTAACTCTCACTGGAACCTCAAACAAGAGGCATAAAGATGCCTTTGGGAGAGAATGATCTTGTGGGTTATTTGCTGTTGCTTTCTGTGGTTTAGATCACTTTTATTATTATACAGTTGTTGCTGTAACCAGAAGTGTTCTATAGATCTATGTGTACTTCCCTTATAAGTGATTCTTCCTTTGAAACTAAAGGACTTGTTGAAGCAAGGTTAGTTTCTTACAGCTGTAGAGAATGAACACTGGATGACTGATGCCCTTACTGCCCACAGCAATCTGTTGGCTTTTCTGATGGGCCTTGCTGGCCCAAGGCAGAGATGTTTGATGTCTTCCTGAATCACTTCTTGAAACACCAGTTTTCAGCTATTCAAGCAGTTCCATAGCAGCCCAAGTTCTTATTTTTTTTCTCCTTGTCTTTAATTTTCTGCTGCTTAATATATTGAAATAGCTCAATAATGAGACTGATGAGTGTTGGTACAAAAAAAAAAGGGGTGGGAACACATGACCGAGGTTAGGTGGGAAAGGTGAAACTGCAGCAGCCAGCAGTCAGACGACATTAGGCAGCTATGGAATCTCAGTTTAAAATGGACTGAAGTTGTAATTAAGTTCCTTTAATACACTTGTCTGAAAATTGTGGTTACATAGGGCTAATTCACAGAGTAGGAGGCGTTCCTGTTTTGAGTGGCAACGTCCATCGTAGGTAGATGCTAGCTATATGCRTGAGGTGCCAACTTCACCTATCCAGTTCTAGTCTGCTGCCACCAGCCTTTCAGATAACTTCACCTTTAATGAATAGCTTAAAGCTAATGGAGATAACATGTCCTGTAGGAGCATCAGCACAGGGCCCATCTCATACCTAGAAGTCTTGGAAAACCTCAGTTTATGAGGTTATGCACTTATTTTTAATAGTCTGGGCTCATTACCTCTGTTTGTTGGAGTGCACTTTAATTATTGCTTAAGTTTGGAGTGTTTGTGCTATTACATTACCATTGCATGTGTAAAATTTTTCAATATGCTTAAAATCAGAACTTTATCTGAAAGTAAACAGCAACAACTTATTAGTCTCAGAGGAAAGGCCTATAAAGTTGAGGCTGTAGAGAACTTTGCAAATGTGTCTGATATACCATTGTTTCTAATCTTTGATAGAAAGTCATAATCCTCTAAGTTGCTTGGCTATTTTTTCTTGTTTCTACACCCTTTTCTTCTATATCTATATATATATAGATATATATTTATTTATTTATATTTATATTTATTTATTTATTTTAAACTTATAAAAAGAAATACAATTTCTTTTTAGTGGTAGGTTTTATTTTAGCCTGCTGTATTTTCCACTAACTTTATATGTTGTTCTAGTTACATTTAAAGTAAACGGAAAATAATATATAAAATCATCCATGATTAAGAAATGAAAGAACCTCTGATTATGCTTTTATACTGTATTGTAATTTGTGCACTGTAATGTAGGATCTCTCTAACGAGCTGTAGTTGTGGGTTTACTCTTCATTTTAATTCTGAGTAGACTAAATTTTCTTCTAATGATATGGCTAGCAGTAAATACAATTACTGAGAACAACTGCATATTTTTTCACTAAATGTGGTATACCGTTCGTGTATCACATCTACATCCAGCTTAAGAACTATTAAATGGTAAGTTATATAGTGTTTATATTTGGAGAAAAAAGGTACTTCCCATTAGTGCAGTAGTAAAGTCAGATATAAGTACCTAGGAAAACCTAATTTCTTCTGAGAGCAATTTCAGACTCATTTCCTAACTAAGTCTCCTGACTAAAGCCAGTCTGTCTATAAAGAAAGGTTTAAGTAGCACTGAGAATGATCTCTTTTGGATAATTCTATTTTCTAGTGTCCTACCTGAAGTTTAATTTCCTCTAGCACATTGCACTTGCAAGTCAAATCCTAAGTTGTTGTCTTCCTCTGTTGAAGAAATGAGAGAACTAGACTTCTTATATTGCAGAGAGATGAAATTCACAGCTATTACAGATTTAACTACAGAAATTATTTAAATGTCTTTCTTGCAGAAGTAAAGTATTCAAAGTTAAGCTTAAGGCTCAGAACTTCACAGCTTTTGGTATGTTTACAACTTCACCCACTCATGTAAATTAAATCTGGAAAGTTATCTAAAGAGACATTGAGGCTTAAGCCTGAATGTAATTATTTTTATATATACAGAATGACTTCGTCTTGTCTTCGTAATGTCTGTGTTAACAAGGTTCTTATGTATTTTAAGGTTTTACTTGCATCTTAAAATAAAAATCACTGTTTGTTTTCAAGAAGTCTTATTTACCAAAATAGAGCAGGAAACAATTTATTGGAAGTTCTGCACCTTCAGTTTTTAGAAGAGCAAGGGCACTGTGGCAGGGGAGTCCTTGATTTTGCATGTAAGTGATTAGAGTGAGAACTTTCAGGCAATGATTATTATTTGATCATAACCAAAGTAAACTTCCTTGGTGACTTCAGTTCTTTGCTTTAATGGATGAAAGTGGGTAACTACTGTCAAACAGATTGCCCAAATTACCGAATGTGTTTTGTGACTTGACGTAATCAGAAGGAATGTTAACAATATTGGTTGGTCTAAAGTTATGTTACAGGTTAATCTTGTTCAGTAAAGATACATTTGTGAAATCTTGCTGAGGTTGCCAAGCCTGTTCTAATGTTCTCTGTTTATAGCAGTGGGATTGTATGATTATATCAAATCCAAGAAGATGTCATGCAATAAGACTTTGCTAGAGTAAGTCAGGTTTTTAACGTTAATATCTGAAACTTCTGAAGAGTGGTTGTCAACCAGAAAGCCTCCCCAAAATTAAAGTTTTACATTTCTCACTTAAACCCAAAAAGTTAGGAAAGCCCTAATGTGTACTGTTCTTCCCTTTGGTTTTGGATTTTTGTTGTTCTTTTTCTATTCTTGTTGTTTTAAAAGGGTAAAATGTGTAAAAGGTACATAAAAAAGTAAGCTGAGAGGCAGTGTATCTTGAGTGAACCTTAAAAATACATAGTTGAACCAAAAGAGATATCTTTAGCGTTGAATTGTAATGACTATAATAATAAATTCAGACATGAATGGCCTTACCTTGATTCAGGTAGAACAAATAAGCTGTTCTGAAGTCAAACAACTTTCCAAAGCCAAATGATAGTTCCCTCAAAACCGGTGTCTATTCCACTATTGGGGAAATGTTCCTTGTAGTCTGACCAATGAAACAATCTAGTTGATAGAAAAGAAACTAGGGTTTCTTTTAATGTATACTAGTCCTTTTAGTCGTCTTACAGTTAAATGCGGTGATTAAAATAACACTAAAATCAGTAATGTTCTTTCAAGTAAAAATTTTTAAGAATTTTCAATGGATCATCAATGCTGTTCTGTATAGTACTGTAATCAAGGTATTGCTGTTCTGTGAAATAGTAAGAAATACAAAGTTAAATGAGGCAGGGGTTTGTGTGTGTTATTGTTTCAAGTCCTTTTGAAGAAGTGTTTTTCAGAAAAGATTTTAAAAACCAGTAGTTCAGCTGGTAGATATGATCAAGCAAGGATACTATTTCAAACTTAAGGAAGAGTGTAAAAGGGATGGGTAGAAATAAATGATTAATACATAAGAAGCGATAAGATCATGTGGACTGAGTAAAGGTAGCAGAGAGGAAAGTGTAGGATGAGTTGAAAAATGCCAGTAAACTGAATGGCTTCCTCTTAAATAAATTAACAAACAAACAAAAAACTCTGCATGAGGCATGATTGAATGCCTATGCATAGTGTGATCCCTTTCCCTCCTTCCCCAAGTGATTTGTTGAAAGATCTGTTCAAGTAAGAGAAATGTTGAGGCATCCTTGTCTTGCCAGGGATGTTCAGTTGTCTTTTATGGTGATCACTGATCTCAAGAGACTGTTAGCATTTAGTTCAGTCAGATCTTAAGAAAAGAGAAAGTGTGGTTTTTGATTGAGCATTTGAACAAGACAGAGTCCTCCTTGTGTTTACAGATTATATTATGCTGCTAAATGGTAGTTTGTGAGGGGGTAGAAACTAATGTGGCAGCTGCTTTCTTACACTGGACTGTGATGCATGTGTTCTGCAGGGCATTGGAGCTTTGCAAAATGGTATCCCTGTTTTTGATTTCTTATTTTAAACCAAATTTCTTTTAAGAGTTTCCATAGAAATACAAAAGAGTTGCCTCTGTGACCAGCCATGTTCTCTAAGTGTGGAGGAAGGGCAGAAGACTTTACTAAAATAATTATAATTGAAGATTGATTTGGTCTAGCAGAAAAACAAAAACTGGAACCCTTTCATCATAGGACCTTAAGGAGATTTACACATATTAATTGAACCTGCCAAACATAGTTGTAAGCGTTGTCCTTGTTCTGGAATGGAGGCAACTTGCACTGAATGGTAGTTCGGGGCCTCAGTGTAGCATGCATCTCAAACATCTGACTTAGCTTGGGGTACCAGATAAGGAAATAAATTTACTGTGTGTGTTCYCCCATTGATAACACTTCAATAATACTTACCCTGTATAAAGGGCCTTAGCTGTCATGGAAGTACAACTGTTACTACTTATTATAAAAGTTATATTTTTAATGTATGCTGAGGAGCATGAAAATATCTGTTCTGAATCAGCCAAAGGACTGTCTAGCTTGATATCTTGTCTCTGCCAGGGCCCTAAGAAAGAACATAAGATTCAGGTGAGCACAGTGTGTGAAACCAAGAAGTAGAACGTGCACTGTGTGCTAGGTGGTTGTCAGGGACTTGATTCAAACCTCCTTATGCCTGATCTGTGCTAGTGCCTCATAAAAGTCCTTCTAAGAGTGTGTTTCTGTATCTTGTTGGCAGAAGGAAAGCTTAGATATGATTCTGTGCTTCTATCAGCTGGAAACTACCCCAACTTTGCTATTTTTTTTAATCTTTCACATGAATATATTAAGGCAGCTATCCCCAGTCTTTGGCCAGTCCTGAAAAAGCCGTGTTCTTGCAGAYGTTGTTTGCCCTGTGTGTCAGACTGGATTGCTGAAGCAGTAGCTTTCCGTGGTCATGAGCAAGTTTGGAGGATTTTGTGGATGTTGCTTGGGAGCCATTAGGTGAAAGACTACTGGGGATGTTAGATGCACCTTCCAGTAAGGCCTTCCTCTTTAAACCCATATAAATTCAGATATACGCTCATTGATGAGTGTTGAAATTGGAAATTTTATATAGTGAGGGTTTTGCTTCTGGTGGCTCATGACTAAAAATATAAAGATCCCACTAGGGCAAATAACAACCTGTAAAAGTTAGTAAAATTACATTACATCTCTACTTTCTAAAATTCACTGTAGGTAGAGACATTTGTCAGTATTACTAACCTATGAAATATTTGAAAAGAAGTTTTGTTTGCTGAAGATGCTGAAGATGTATGGGAAGGGCAGACAAAAGGAGGTCAACCAAGYAAATGCATGCTGCCCTAGGAAACTGGGCTAAGAAAGACTGATGACTTTTTTGTGTTGACTAAGAGTGAGTGAGGAACACTTTCAGCAAAGGAGGAAAAAAAGCAAGCATGCCATATATAGGCCCCTGCCTCCTAATCTGTGTGCTTGCTTGCCACAGGGAAACATCACCCGGCAAGTGAGGTGCAGCGTGTGATGGAGTCTGAGAAGGTAGCAGAAATCCCGGTTGTGCATGAATATGGCCATGACCACTCCAGGTTGCATGCCTTCATTGGTGTTTCCCTTGTCCTCGGCTTTGTCTTCATGCTGTTGGTGGACCAGATAGGCAGCTCTCATGTGCACTCTACAGATGGTAAGTAAAGAGTCACTTTAATTATACTTGCTAATTAGTCTTTATTAACAAGATGCAATTTTTCTGAATGCTGCCGGGATTTAATTTGACCCGTCATGTTGCGAATTTCTGTTAAGAGAGGACCTGAGTTTCAGTAGGTGCTGTACAAGCATAAAGCAGGATCTGTGTGAAACGCTTGTGCTGGAATATGTCTCCTGGAATCCAGCAGAATTTGAGAGTTTGCTTTGCTAATATGAAATAACTGTAGAGCACATACAGTGTGGGGATGAAAGGCGACTTGACACTTCAGTTATTGTCTGTTTCATGGTATCACCCATAGGGAATTTCTTTGGCTTTCCAAAAAAAGTCAGGTTAGTTTTATCTTCCTTTGTCTTTTTTTTCCTACTTAATTGTCATACGTTGAGGTAATATTTTCAAAGAACAAAGTTATCCTATGTAAGACTGCAAAAATTGAATCAATAGCTAAATGTAAACTCTGGTCTTTTGTTGTAACTGCACAGCTAGGTCCCACACTAGGCTACAGACTCACTACTTCATGCAGAGTGCACAGGTTTCTCAACTTCCTTGCAAGTTTCTTGAAATGCCCACAGTTGCCATTGTTTCCTGCCTTTGCCTGTGGCTTCGCTTTCAGACTGTAGTTTGACACGCATTTAAGAGGCACTGTCACCAAAAGAGGTAGTTATTGCCTCTGCCTGGTTGTTCTCTCCCATGTAGTCTTCTCTGACGATGGAATTTGGCCCCCCAAAACTAGGGAACTGATGTAGATGAGTAAAACACAAAATAAGGGGAGGTATGTGTGTTTTAGTCGGATCCTTGGCARTTCACTGTGCAGCTGTGCAAATGCTTGTATGGAGTCAGTGTGGTGGGAAGGATGAGAGGCCAGTGCAAGGGCTGTTCATGCTCACACTGCTGGAGAAGGGTAGATGGAGCCATGGCCTTGGCTAGCTCATTTTCGTAGCTTTTCAAAGAAAACCTTAGCAGGTAGGGTGGCAGGTCACTCGGAGAATCAACTTTCACGAGAATCTGTGTACAGATTATGACCATTTCCAGTGTCTCTGATCAGAGCAAATAGCAGAAAATTGACTGTTTTTGTTGATCTGTGTTAGAGGTACACACTATAAAATAGGATATTAAGTACATTTTTTCTGGCCTGTATCTCTGATACAGGAAATGCAGTGGTGTTTTTGTAATTTTTATTAGGTGGGTTTAAGAAATGCTCTTTCCTCATTTGAACCATTGTCTGTTAGTTTTATTATCCCCAAGTGGTTAGATTTTACTTTCTCTAAACTAGAAAAATTCTGTAGGATAGAAAGAAGGTATGAAGTTAGATGAGACTATCTCTTTGAGTTTGTATAGTTCTGGGCAATCTAACATAAACTTAAATTTCAAGGAAATGCAAGAGAAGAACTTGAAAAAACATTCTTTGTGAATGATGTCCTCCTTTTTGATATGAGTACAGTCATGATCATCCAACAGGAGCCTTTGCAGTTACTCAAATAGGCTTCCCCTGCTTCAGAGGACCTATCTGACTGAAAAAAAACCATTAGTGTTTAGCTAGGTCACTTTCTTGATCTGATGAACTCTGTGACCACATGGGTGCCTGGGCAGGGATGCTGGTGGTGGTAAGAGAGCAAATGGAGGAGGGGGCTGGACAGGAGGAAAGGAACCAGACTTTCTGGCATCAGTACAGATTTGTTTGATTAAAGAAGCTTTGTCAATGTGCTTACAGTCACCTTTCTGAACACTAGTACAATTAAATAATAGCTGTTCAACTGTTTGGAACTAATCAGTTGAAGAATTGGATGTTTCTGTTCTTGTGTAAGACTTATCTGTCTCATTCATTGTGGTGATTCTCTGCAGCTATTTCACTGTTGATTGCATAGCAGTGGATATTACCCTGTTGTGCTGTGTAATGAGTTAATTTGCAAATGTGGTCAGAATAGTTATCAAACAATTGCAGACAAGATGCTGGATCTAAAGCAGCACTGGCTGCATTTCTTTTTCTGTGGTGTATAATGTTGGAGGGAAATCTTTGCAACTGTCCTCAGGGCAACAAGTAGAATTTATAGCTTACTAGGAATTGCCAGAGAACCAGTGTAACAGAGGCTGCCCAAGATTGTCCCATGAAGGAAAAGACCAATGTCAGGCTATGTGGGCAAAATAATCCTGGTCCTTGAGAACAGCTCTGGATTCTGGTGATGCAAAACTAGACTTTTCTCCCCTTGGTAGCACAGAACTTCAAAATTTGGTTTTAGGAAGTTAAGAAAAAGAACTGTAGCTGCCTGTGTCAATGACCCTGTAAATTGCAAAGAATAGTCTATGGTCCCACAGCTTTTTGCTGGAGGAATGTAAGGTGATTTGGTAGTGCTAAGTGTTGAGCTATTTTATAGTAAATCTAATGCAGAAATGCAAAGGATGAATTGGTCTGGAATTCTTATATAACTGAGTAAGCTGCTTATCACACCTAGAGAACATATGCAGTGATATCTTATAAATTTTATTCCAGTATAATTTGTGTATTTGCTCTCTTTAATCCTTAATTTCCTAATGACCATTTCAGATCCAGAAGCTGCAAGATCAGGCAATTCCAAAATCACCACAACGCTGGGATTAGTGGTCCATGCTGCAGGTAATGTGGGACCTATTGTTAGAACTTGGTAAGGACTTCTGTTGCTGTGCAACTTGTCTTTAGGCTATAGAAACACATGCATTTTTAAATTACGTTATCATTAACACATGAAAAGAGCCATGAGGAGCGTTTAATGTTGAAATATACTACATTGCACACCTTTATTAACCTTGAATTATCTCTTTAATAGTATGGCTGTAGGTTGAACAGCTTTGAGAGCGTAGAGAGTCCCTTTATGGTTTAACTGGTAAATTAAGAGTTATGCAGAGGTGGTTTTGAAAGTTGTTGACTTTTGCTTTATAACAAAGCAAAAGAGGAAGGGGGGGGAAAAAACCAACTAAGGTTTGTCCCCAAGACTTAATGGGAAAACATACTCCACTGCTCAGAATTTTCCATAGAAATTTTATTTGAGTGCAATGTTTTCCCTTCTTTTTTTTCCCCCCCTCTGAAAACTTGCTATGTGATGCTCACTATCTCCCTCTCCTGTTCCTTTGCTGGCTGCTTTAGCTGCTACATTTCAATATGTGAAAATACATGTTTGATATGTAATGTGAAACCCCTTTGGGTTTGCTATGTCAGTTGAGCTGTGGAGTTTTTCCTCTCTCTTAAGGAACATCCTGTGATAAAGGAGATTTGTGGGATGCAGTGCAAACATTTGACTGAAACTCATTTATGTTGACTTTTGTAACTCTCTCAATCCTTGCATGTATTGCAGTCAACACAAATTCATTTTGTAATTCTCCATTATGTATTTATAATAAAAGAATGATGCTTTTTAATCTCCCCTGTTGAAAGTTATTGTGTAGGACATAAGATTTTGATCAAAAGATGTTATTTCAATAATAAAGTGTTTATATGTAAAGGACTAATAGAATCCATTTCCTGTTTCATGGATATAATATCTTTTTGTTAAATGGTACAAGAATATTATTTTAGGTTTTCATTTAAGAAAAGTAATAATTTAAACTCCTTTAATGTTGAGAATCTAAAACAGCTTTTTTGAATTTAGATAGGAAGCAACTTCTATAAAGAAGAGTAAAATTACTAAACTTATTTCCTGATTCTGTCCTGTCAGGATGTGTCAATGCTGAATAGATTCTCAGTTCTACCTTTCTATTCTTATGGAAAATGAGATGGCTTCTGCTGAGGGTTGTCTGAAATTCTGAGGTTGTCATGGCTTAAGAAGCAAAGGGGAGTGAGCAATGTTTTGGGCTCATGGTATTAATGGCTTTTTGATTAATCGGACTTTTCAAATCAGCATGCTTGGTACTGTCAGCCATTGAAAAAAAGCTGAAAGTTATGTGGATGAATAATCAATGAACTTGCACTCCTTTTTCAGCTGATGGTGTTGCATTGGGTGCAGCAGCTTCTACTTCCCAGACTAGTGTCCAGTTAATAGTGTTTGTTGCGATTATGTTGCACAAGGTAAGTCATGATCCAAAAGTCTGTTCTTTAAAGGCCTCTTAAAGCATATAGAAATTCTTAAAGATCTAAGTTCCCTCAGTGATGTAATATGGAAATGTGTTATATCATTGAAATGAACAGAACAGTAGTACTGCTTGAAGGACCAAAGAACACTGGTGTGATGTATGACTGGATATCAAATGGAGAATGCAAAGTCTGAATGAGGTGAGGATGAGAGCGATTCCTTACTGCCTACCTTGGAAGATCAGTTTATTACGAAATGCGGCAGCTTCATGTTGGCTTTTTTGAAGCTAATCAAATCGAAAAGGATCAAATGATTCTTACTGTTTCAGGAGATGTATTTGAAGAAGTTCTGCAGGGTGAACCACAGGAGCATATACTAGTGTATTTGTTCAAGGAGAAAAAGCAGCTTTATGCTGGTGATGACAGTTCTTCCCTCTGTGTGATGTTCCCAAGAAAATGGGGAAGATATGTGTTTTATTGTTTAAAGGGTTAATCATTTGAATCCTCATAATATCAGATTACTAAAAAATTAGTAGTAGCTTCAATATCAATCATATGCCACTTCTGCAGAAAAGCTTTTAAACAAGGAAACACTGACTCTTGAAGTTGGAAAGTTTTTTGTTTGTTTTTCTTAAAATGTTCATGTATGTATATTAGCTGTAGTTCCTAAATATTTTGTGAGTGCTTATGTATTTGACTTACGGCTGCACATGCACCTATTAAAGTAGTTAGTCGTGCATTCATCTAAAATATTGCTTACATAATTGCATGTCCAGAATGTTAGGAAATCCAGATCTAGTAAGTCTTTAAGTCTTTTTTTTTTTAACTGCTCATACAGTAAATGATGCTTGATGCAACCCTCTTCAAAGACTGCAATGTCAATGTCACATTTTGCTATGAAGCTTAAGTTATGGCTATTGTCAAGTGAAGAAACTGGCTTTTATTATTCTTAATGTTCAAACTAGCTGCCTTCTGAAATTGTACAATTTTTAAAAATAGTAAATTTCTCCTATGATAAACTCTCAAGAGAATTTCTTCCTATCTTGTTAATTTTTTGATACCTCTCACCTTTTGATGCTGATCAATTTTTGTCCTTCTCATCTTTTTTCCCCTCACTCATGCTTTCCTTCCTCTAGGTAAAAAAGATTCTGTGCATGAAAACAACTCTAATATATTTTAATTTACATTTTTATCTCAAATAAAATTGCCAGGGCTGGACTGCCACCATCTCAGTGTGCGCAAAAATATAATAAGTTCCATGAGTAGAAGGACAGCAATGCTTGTGGATAAGGAACTGGATGCTAGCAGAGGGATAAGAAGGAAGTGTTTGGTTATTCCCAGTAGCAACAAGTAGATTTGAATGAGGAAAAACTAATCAAAAGAGATCTCAGGTTTTTGTTCGCTTGGAGATTGACAGCTGGCTGTCTTCGTTTTGGGTTATTTTCCTCTCCATGTTAATTGTGGAATTTTTCTGCCTTGGCTGAAGCGACCGGCTGTCTAAGGATGCATAATATCAACATGAAAAAAAGAAAAAGGCAAATTAGTTAATGAACACTTAGGGACTATAGGAACACTTCAAGCCAGAATGAACAGTTGAACGTTTATAGTGACTATACAAATATCTGTACTCTGGCAGCTGGGACACGGATTTCCTTTAGTTTGAAGGCAGGGCACTTCTGCAGACTTCTGTTGATTTGGGTTAAATGCAGCATACTAGTGCTTTACCTTAATCTCTTCCAGTTCAGTGCTGGGAATTTTAGAAGGGATTGTTTTGTCAGTGAATATTGTTTTTGCAGGCACCAGCTGCCTTTGGCCTTGTTTCCTTCCTGATGCATGCTGGGCTGGAACGGAATCGAATCAGAAAACACTTGCTGGTCTTTGCACTGGCAGCACCTGTTATGTCCCTGGTGACATACTTAGGGCTAAGCAAGGTAGGTCTGTGATTTAGTTCTGCTCAAAATGTAGCTTAGCAGTGGGGTTTGGGAAACAAACATCTTATGGGATTCATTAAACATTTTTTCAAATTGTTTTAAAAATTTAGCAGAAAGGAGCTGTTTAAAAAAAAAAAAGTAGATTAAAAAAAGGTAGCAATATGTATGTATGAAACATGAAAAATGGCCTTTGTCTTCCATCAGAACTAATAATATAGCTCCTCTGTAGGGTTATGTGTAATTTTAGAAGACTGATTTCTGTCTCTTCTCCTTTTTACCTCTTCCCCTGGGAACTTTACATCAGATATAATGTGGTACATGTGGTACAAATGTGGTACGATCACCTCAGATGTAATGTGGTACATGTGGTGCAAATATAACTAGATACTTGAGTCATTTTCACTGTTGCTGCATGCACTCTGTTTAACATGCAGATGAAAGAATCATCTTTGCTAATTTTCTCTGCCATCCCAGAATTGGTTGTCTTGTCTTCAAAGGCTCTTTCACTCTGTGTCAGAGGTTGAATCCTCTATGCTAGAGGTAGAACAGCCTTTTTGCCTCCCATACTCCTTCTACATCATAGTTTTGGCTTGACTTTATGCAATCAGCGGCCTGTGAATTGAGTGACTGGACATGTGTTTATCATCTGTCCAAATTAAATGTTTCTGCCTCTTGTTGCATTTTCTGTGACACTTCTGTAGTTCTAACTGCTGTAGGTTTTGCTGGTGACCACACTATGAAGGAATCTGAAGTGTGTCATGAAACTTAATGCAGGAAGAGACAGATAAAGTAAATCATCTAGGATAATTCCTTTACTGGCTGGAAAGGAGTTTACGCCTGATACTGCAGAATAGGAGATGGCAGAAGGGGCTGGGTTTGTAAATAGAAATCAGAATGATGTTTGAGCACTTGCTTGATATAGGCTGGCTTGAAAGTTTTTTGCATTTTGCGCTTCAGAAAGAACAGAATTGGTGAGGCATAAAGACTGCCACAGTGGTTATATAGTTCCAGGGTAAAGGATACATCTCTGGAAATATAACTGAAGAGTATACCAAAGAAGTAAAATCACACTTGAGTGGGAGATTGATTAAGAAGGTGTTTGAAACTGATACGAAGAGTTTTGCATTTCATTACACTTAGTCATGAGTAGTATGATCTTAATCCTAGTATGAAAGTGAAGAGGTGCTCAAATTTTTGATTTGGAAGATGCATGTCTTTTCAAAAATAAGCTTGCATGGAAATCCTGGAAAGTATGGGGTGTTTGCCTATATATCCAAATGAAATACAGAAGTGTGGTCATTTGGGGCTTAAATCTAGCAAAACTCGCATTGAACTCCAGGGGACTAGATCTTTAAAGGCTAACAGCTTATTTGAACTCTTAAAAAGGGAAAAAACATCAGTCCTGAACATCCTTCTTAAATTTTGTGTCTTTGCAATCTAACTTTCATGTTTTTAAAAACACATTTTGGTTTATCTGTTGCTGTGAGATAGTCAAAACAGATGTTTCTACATAAACTCTGGTGTAAGGGTTCTTAGAAGTAAAATGAACTAAGTATGAAGAGAAGTGTCTGTCTTTATACCTCCCCCATTCAGCTTTATAATGTCAGTTGCTACTTGCAAGGTGCAAAACATTAAACAACATTTTAAATTGTTGTCACTGCGAGGGAATGAGAGTTAATGGAAATCCTACTATGTCTGGGTTTTTACAGAACTTTTATTATTGGTTGAAGTTCTGCATAGCCTCATTTTTGCTCTTTCTTTTTTTTTTCCATTTCTCAGAGCAGCAAAGAAGCCCTTTCAGAAGTCAATGCCACCGGAGTTGCTATGCTTTTTTCTGCTGGGACTTTTCTTTATGTTGCAACAGTTCATGTCCTCCCAGAAGTGGGAGGAATTGCTCACAGCCACAAACCTGAATCAACTGGAGGAAAAGGACTCAGCCGTCTGGAAGTGGCAGCCCTAGTCTTAGGATGCCTTATTCCTCTAGTTTTGTCCGTTGGACATCATCACTAAACGCTCAAAGTTCACCGTTCTCAATCTGACCTGAGCAGTAACTGTCGGCTGCTCCCTTTATCATTGTCTGTCTTACCATCATCCATCCCATCTACTTTTATGGAGTTCAGAGGGAAGCTTGATTGCAAAATGAGGAATATTGGGAAAGTTTTTAGTATAGCAAAATGTGCTTTGGCAGCCGGACATTAATTCTGTATAACTTTCTTTTTTGAAGACATTTGCTATTTTAATTGTTACTTCTGGCCCTATTCTCAGGGAAGATGGAATTTGGAGTTTAAGAAAGGTGAGTGAGGAAGAACTTAGTGGCTCATCATGAAATTGCAATCACCAAAGTATCCTGCAATTCAGCTTTCACAGCTGAGAACAAAAACAAAGGACGGCTGCCTTTTAGGAGGTTAAAGTCTTCTTACTAGTGAAGTAGGGGGCTCTCCCCCATTGTTTTTTATGTTGTCCTGACAATGTGATTGGTTTTTGTAATGTTTGTTACAAATGGTATTGTAGAGGTGGCCTACACTCTGGACTATGCTGCTGTTGTAACAGAAGTATCTTTGGTAGGAAAAAATGCTCTGGACAATGTGTGGGGTTAATATAGGAAAGCTGGTTAAGGAAGTACAATCAAGTTTTGCAGTGTATTATTTAAGACAAAGGATAGAAGTGAGGAGAAAATTTTTTGATTGTTTATACAATTGTTAACAACTTTAAAAAAGGCAGAATGTCTTGGAAGATGATCTTCCACCAAGTCAATAAAGTGTAGGCAACCAAAAATGTTAGCAGGAATTAGATATTTGGTACTGTGATTACACTACTGCTACGCTTGAGAAAGAAATCCGCAATGTCTTTTGAAATCAAGCTGTTCTGTGCTCTGAGGAGTAGCAGTCTGATGGAAACAGCTGTTGAGGGACCAGAGAACTTTACTAGCTCATCTTTAAAAGTTTGAACCACAGAAATCAGTGGGGTATGTGGGTTTTTTGATTAAATAAAAAGTATTAAGGCTAACAAAACAAGATCTTTGGTTAAATATTTATGCTGCAGATAGAGTACAAAGTGCATCTAAAGCAGTTCTAAACAAAACAAATTCTGTTGGGTTTCCAGGGGACCTGTTAAGCATTTCAATTTTCTTTTGGGAATCCTACATTCACCTCTAACTGGTGATCATTAGTTTTGATGAATCTACTTGAGGACTTACTGCCAGCTGCTGATGCCTCTCACTGTAGATGGGTGATAAAACATCCCTTCCTTTGCAAGGCACAGCCTTCTCTTGTCAGGCATCTTTTTATCTCATGCAAAATATATTATGCTCTAATAACTGTAGTGCATTAAATAGTTAGGAATGCTTGATGTGCACAGACTCAACAAACAATCCTTTCTTGGGGGGGGGGAAGCTTTTTAATTCTGTGCCCATTTTAAGCTATACTCTGTCTGCACTTTTTAAAGATAATATTGCCAAATATTTTTCTGGTTTTTATTTTTGTTGTTGTTTGAAATGGAGCTTCAAAGCTTGAATTGCTGGTTTCCTGAAGTGCTTATTGTTTCCATTTGAATGTGTCTTTTTTTTAATGCCATTTATTGCTTATACTACACAGGCCATTGTGCCTCTTAACTTTACATTTCTGTCACTGTTCTGTTTGTCTATTAGTTCAACAATAGGTATTGGCTGAGCTCCTGGACTAGTGAGTGCTCCGTTTGCTTTAAAACAACACGGATATACCCCAGGATTGAATTTGGTAATAATCCCTAGGACTGCTTGTTCATTTGTGTGTTTTACTACAAAATGGATGAATCTTAAAATCAATGCAAAATGAGTAGAAATCATATTTCCTGCAAGATATTATTTTCAAATAGAATTAGTGCATGAGATGTAAACAAGCATTTTTGACACTAGCCTTACAAAAGTAATTCTGTTCTGAAAAGCCACTGCATAAATAGTAACACAGATGAGATCTCTCCTGCACATTATATTTGCTTTTACGATGTACACGTACAACTTGTAAGTTACCTGTTAAAAGGTTGAGTGAAAGAGGTTACAGAGCTTCCAGTGTTCTTCCTGATTTCCCCCTGGTTATGTTCTTCCTTCATAATCTCACCACCTTGCTCACAGGAATTGCAAGGTCTGCTGTAGAAGCATCTCAGTGCAGCAGCAGATGCTTACATCTTGTGGAACAGCTAGTTTTTAAAGAAAAGTGGCTTATCTGCTTGACTATACAAGTCAAGTCATTTTTCTTTTTCTCCCACTACACCTGAAACGGTTTACATTGCAGGGTGAGGTTTTTTCCTTGAAAACCAAGCCAAAGAGTAACTATGCTTACTTTAAAAGGTTTGCAAGCCTGATGAAGGTACCTAAGTGTTGCTGAGCACCATCTGATCATAATGGATGATACTGACTTGCATCAGCCTGTAGAGAATCTGCTTTAATTTTTAGTTTTCTGGAGGAACCTTGAGTTTCTCTCATAACTATTAGTCCAGTAGCCTTTAAGTAGAGCACACTTGATCTGGAGTCTCAGCTAGATGATGAAAACGCCAGTAAGGAAAGATGATGATCAGTTTCTTTTTCTTTTTTTTTTTTTTTCTCTTAAGCAGAGTGATATTTTAAACCATCATCCATCCTTTGCACATGCACCCCCCTGACACTCCCCTAGTTAAGCTAGCATCAGGATTCCATGCTCATTTTATGTTTAACAATTGTAATGGTTAGGGAGGTATGTAGATAAGGTCCCATTTAATGTGTTTTGCTCCTGTGTACCTGGATGGTACCTTTTTGTATGGATGTGTGTGTATTGATTGAAGATGCAACAGTCAACCTATTTGCTACTGACTTAACCTTTGGCATGTTAATCATAACAGGTTCCTTTGCAAGAGGTTTTGTCATCTTTCGTTCTTCCCATCCCTCAGATCATGTTTCCAGTTTCTGGGACAACCGCCAGAAATGCTAATACTCGATTTAATGATTTATGAGCTTGAGAGGCCAAGTTACAACAGCAGGCAAAGGATTTTAAATGAAAACATTGATGGCTTAAAGTTGGCACAAAAAAGTCCAGTAACCTGTAGTTTTCATTTTGGCACTCAGTTAAGTAGGCTTCCTTGGATATTTTATTTTTCTTTTCCCGTCCATTTAAAAGTTGTAACAGTATTTTTTAGTATTTAGCTACAACAACAGTGACTAAGGAAGCTTTTGGTTATGTGATAAGAGAATACAAAATTTCCAATGACCAAACCTTTCCAAATTGTTAGGTCCACATGGAGGATTGTCTTCTTCAAGCATGGAGTTTTAAGGAGTTAAAATATCTCATTTTATCATATTCCCTTTTGATCTACTCCCCATCTGTCACAGTAAATCCAAGCACTGCATGTAGTCAGGGCCATCTGGTGTCATTTCTACTCCTTAGGGGACCTTGGTGCAAACAAATTCTTCTTTCTCTCTCTCTCTGTAATAGCCATCTCTGCCTGTGTTTTCTACTGTGAGGTAGGTGGCAGTAGGTCTAGCAGGTAACACATTAACTAAGTGCCAGGCATCTTTCTCCCTCTTTTCTGTAAATCCCCCTAGTAGGAAATCTGTAATTGCCTCAGCTGATTTTTCATTTCCTGATTTCTTAATTGGCAGTAGGAATTGGACTAAGGCTGTGTTTCTCTTGATTCCAGTGTGCTCAGCTACTTTACTCACCATTCTAATTTCCTTATTGTTCTTTGTATAAAAAAGGGAAATATTTCTTTTTCAGCACCTGATGACAGATACAGAAGCTGAACTGACATTAACTTGTGTGAGGAAGGCAGAGCTGTCACACCAAGATAGGAATTTTTGGTAATTTTTCCTTGTAATGTCAGGTGGCTGGGTGGTAAACACAGAAACCCACCTTTGACTTCTGAATTTCAAAGAGCTGTTCCTAGGTGGATTGTGTAAAAAGGTAATGTCAAGAGACACAGGAAAACTACCGTGTTTATTCAGAAACTAGTTCAGAACCTGGTGTTTGTCTTCAAGGAGCTTTTGGCAGTAGCTGATGTGTCTGTGTGGTATCAGCTTTGTTCAGGATAACAGGGAGGTGCTGTGGAATCAATGTTGCTGCTGCTCCCTTCTCATTCTGTGCTGCTTTGCTGCATAGGACCTGGGAAGAGGAGGAAGAATATTCTTCCGGGGAGAGGGGCAGGTGGAGTGGTTGCGTTATGCTGGGAAAGTTTATGATGAATTTGAGATTCCTGTTCACCTCAAACTTCTTATTTAAAAAAAAAAAAATTGTGTTTTCTTTTTATTACATCTCAGCAGCCTTGGCTTTCCAGGGAAAACATTACATGGTCATTGCTGTTTACTTAACTCCGTGTATGGAACTGTAATTTTAATATCTTCTTTTCCAAACCATTTGTACACAAAATCATTCCATGAATGGCTGCCTTATAGTTTTTCCACTTTAATTGTGAATGGTTAAAATAATGTTGCAGTTTTTGATTTGTTCTATTATATTAAATTTTTAGTAGGTGCAGTGCTTCAGAGTTGGCTTCTCATTTACTGCATGGGATTTTGACAGCTCCTATAAAAAGAAATGACAATTTTAAATGGGATGCAGTTGTTGCAGGCAGTACATCTTATTTTTCTGTAGGTGTTTGTGCTGCTTCTCTTCATAGTGTCTGGGCACCCCTTGGAAATCTAAAGAATGAAACTGTTGGGAAAGTCGATTTGGACAGAAGCGTGAATGATTTAGAGATATAAAAAGGGACTTGACAGCTGTGCTTGAGAGGTATTTGGCAATTCTTTCCTACACAATATTTAAGAGTTGGTATTGCCTTGGAGCAGTCTCTCTTGGCAGATGAAAATCTAACCTTTGCTTACAAGGCAGAGACCTCTTTAGAGAGCCATTAGGAGCTGTTTGGCTCAAGATTGCTCCAGGCCACTGTTAAAAGGCTGGAGGATGTGTTAGGGCGAAAGGAAATGGAGAGACTGGGGTGGAGTGAAAACAATCTTGCCTGCCCCAAGATAAATCGTTATCCTTTGCCTAAAAGCAACATGCAAATACAAAGTCACTTCATTATTTTGGAGCCTTTGTGACAAAGTAGCCTTTCGTGTGCATGTGCATGCGTATGCGTGCACATATTAAAAGTTAACTCTAAACATAAAAATGTGAGTTTCTCTACTTTGGAGAAAGCTTGTCGCAACTCAGTTTTCCTTGTGACTGCCACATGATCCTACTGCTTACATGTTCACAGTTCTCCAGTATTGCTCTTAATCTTTGCTACTGACGCTTTTTTTTTTTCCTTGAAAGCAGCCTGCTCTTCTTCCTGCAGTGTTCAATGAAGTTAAAGCCTTTGTTAAGCCATAACTATGTAAGCTTCCTCTTTAATGCTAGTAGTGGTGGCTGTCATAACTGTTCTTGCTGTGAAAAAAGAAATTGTCTCCTTGGTCTCCTGAATTTTTTTGGAAGGGTTTTACTTGCTTCTGGCGTCATTTTGAGCTGCAAAGAATAGCTGCAAATACATTTAACAATTATTTTTAACTTTAGAAGTGGTCTTTATCGAAGAGGCTTTCAGGCAGGGGATATAGGCAAAGCTTTGAAAATGGATTCTGTTCTGTTGTCTTTAAGCAAAAACTTACAGGACAGTCAGTTTTCCTACAGGACATTTCAGGGCATATCTTTAGGGTTTGCAGGTTTTATGCAAAGATTCTCAGAAAATTCAATCAGTTGCACATTGTGTGCTGTGATTTTGAAGAAGGCAATATCTGTATTTCTGATACAAAATATTGAATTTATGCTTTATTTGAAAAAAATGCAACTTTAAGAGTAGCCACTGCTAAAATCTTAATTTACCAAACTTAAATCTAACATTTTAAAACATGTATGAAGGGCACAAATTACTGAATAATTTTAATGAGTAAATACTGTATGAAAGCCAGTGCTGGCCTTTTGCCAAAGTGGATGCAAGTTCTAGTTTCTGTCCTGATGTGTGTATGCTTTTATGGGCTTGTAAGAGAAGGTTGTGTTATTACAACTCTGCAGCATCCTATGACTGCTACCAGGATTTAGTGCAAGGATGCGACTCTGAGTCAGGATCCTCGCATTAACTACAAAATAAGAAGGTTGCAAGATGGTCCCTAAGGAAACAACTGCATATGCTTTTCAGAATAGTAGGTAGACCCCCTGGTGGAGTAGCTTTCACAAGAAAGTGGTCTGAAACTGTCTCACTGAGCCTCAGGTGATAAAACTCCAGAAACTGTCAGTCAGACCAATCCAGGAAAGGTTAATGGCTTAAAGCAACCTAGAGTGAGGCAGTGCCTTAAGTAGCTTGTAGGGAGACAATTAAGGACTCGGCCCCGCCTCCCTAACAGTGTGAACAGCACCTGGAAGTGCGCCAAATTCTTCAGCCCAATTTGAGAAGGCACTAATTGAATAGCAGTCTTGAGCACTGATTGTAGTCAGCCTTTAGGAACAGGGATAAGGTGTTGGCTGAACTCTGGTTATATGTCCTCTTGCTCTCCATACTGTCCAGCTGCCTCTAAGCAGAATTGGGTTTTAGCCATATAATATCGGAAAAATGAAGGGGAATGATGCTGGGGAGCAAGGACAGGGTAGTGCTCACTGTATGCATTCCCCAAGCATAGGGTCTTCAGTTTCCTCTTTTAAGAGATACCCTCGATAGACATGATTTACAGGTAATCCAATAGCAAAAGTTTTTTTTTCTCCTCCAGCTGCTATGTATAGACTTATTTAAGATCCTGTAACTTTGACAGTTACAGTATTTTAACCGTTTCCCTTAAGCAACAATCAGTCTTCTCAGCTAATTTGTTTATGGTTGCTGATTTTTCTGGTAGCTCATAAGCCTTATGTGGTTAGGAAAAAGTGCCATTGCTTTATGCTGGCTTAATTACAGGAGACTGATTAATTTATACAAGTCTGTGGGAGAATCAAAACAAATGACAAAATTTTGCTAATGTAGCTAGTGGAAACAAATGTAAGGCAATAGAAATGAGAAGCTAGTACTTTGCCAGATAGGCTCTTGTTTTTTGGCAACTAAAGTTCAACTTTAAAGATTGATGATGAAGCATTATGTGGTTTTAATATGCTCTTAGTGTGTTTAATAAAATTGTTGTCTGAGTAATTGGAAACAACCACTGCAGTCTGGTGTAAATCCTTGCAGAGATGTGAGAAAGGAGGAAGTGCTTTGGGTGCATTTATGTTACAGGAGTTACCATTGAAAGCTTAAATATTAAGCAACTGTGGTGTTGCAGGCGTCCTGATGATGGTGTAGAGTGTGCCTGCATTCAGTAAGAAAAGAAAAGAAAAAAAAAAAAAAAGTTTCTCATCAGCATTTTTATCAGATACTCATTAGGGATGAAGACAGCAGCAAGAATAAGAGGAGTTGTCATCTCTTGTTCCAGCTTACAAATTAAACCATTCTTCTATGGATATGTGCAAGGCTTATCTCAGTATCCCTCCAGGCAGAACTGCGCAACATTCTACCCTTTTTATCATAGCATTTTTTTTCCTCTATTATCTAAGATGTCTAGAGGTTAACTAGCTGTTACAGTGGATGGTGGGGTAAGAAAAATGCCTCATTCAGAAAATATGTAGAGCTAATTAAAAGTAAGCTGTATTATGATTACTGACACTAAACCTATGCAGTATTTAGGAAGTCTAAAAGCCAAGATGAAACTATTAAAAGGGAGAAAATGCTCATTCTGTACTTGCTCTGTATGTATGTCCATTCAGCGTCTCAAATGGTGATTATAGTATACGATCACAGCTTGTGTTGGAATCTGTGGAAATTAATATGCTTCTGCTGTCTGAAGAAACACCTCGAAGGAGGTGCTCTTTGTACTGGGTGTTAGCTGAGTGTCTACACTCGGGACTGAAGAGTGCTGCTAAAAGCCCTGCTACAAGCTCTTATGCTAATTTGAATGACCTTTACTGTAGCACCTCTTAGGTGAGCTTTGCCTCCAGATGGTTAGGGTATAAATAGGGTCCCATTTTAGGACTAGAGTAGATTTCCCATGTTCTGTTTTTGCTTTTTGACAGAAAAACTGAGGAACAGCTGATTTTGAGCAAAACTGTGCTCTCTGGCTTCTACTCTATGTAGCTGCTTCATATGAAAATGCCACAGTGCGCATGGGGTGCTAAGCCTGGGAATTTTGCCTTGCTTATCCCTGCAGCCATGTGCACTGCAACAAATTCCTGCTCCTCGGTCAGCCGTCTTTTTTTTTTCTTCCCCCCCCCCATGAAAGCTGTATGCTGAACTTCAGTAACAGAGAGGCCTTATCTCCAAACACTGTTTGTCAGTATGTCTCACTGGAGGGTGGTAAATGGAGCTGGGGAGGGTGGAGGTGGCCCTTGTAGATGGCTGTATTTTGTGGAGGGCAATGTTTTCAGTGTCCTTCACTGCCAGGCAACTTAGACTTTTAGCTGGCTGAGGGTTCTCGTTGGCACACAGGGTTTGCAATAGACTTGTCATGTCTCCTGCTGGTAGCCCTCCTTCCTCTCTATTTGAATACCCACTTGAGAATGTAGATAGCAGGGATGGCAAGAAGTATGATCTTGTTTCTGTCCTATGTGTGTGCGCAGCCCAAGCCCTGCGCTTGCAGTGACTAGCTGTGAAGAAAGTCAGGAAGGAGAGAAAGTTTACAAATTAACAAAAAAAAGTGGAGGCTGCTGCATGTTAGGCCTGAGGAGTATAGTGGAATGTGTTAATGGAGGGTATGAAGAACATAAGTGTTTTTGTCCCTGCCATTTCCAGTTCTGGATGAAGTCCTAATTTGTAGCATCCCTAGCTTTTTAAGGCCTTGGCTTCAATGGCAGTAACAATGGTGCAGGTAAGTGAATGTTGAATGTATATGTAAGAGCAATTATGTTGTTTTTGTGTGTTGGACATTTCTATGGTATTTATATTAAATAAAAATATGGTTTAGTCAATCTAGTTTTCTAGATATCTATTTATTGTATATAAAAGTTAAGCCTATGACTTCTTTCCCTCTGTGCAAAGCTAGACTAGAGGGAACAAAATGTGTGAAAATTGGTGGATTGTAATCAATGTCTAAATTTGTCCAGTGGAGAAATGCCTTGTATAAAGTAGCCCTGCAGCTAACCCTGTTTTAGAAACTTGGAGGGAGGATTCTGATCTACTGACTTGTGTTGAAACAGCTGAAGAAAGTACTTGTTCAGAGCGGGCAGCCATCAGCTCTGAATCTCATTTAATGTGTCTAACTAGCTATTGGGCTGTTTTGACAAATCTTAAAAACGTTGATGGTTCTTCAGTTGTCTCCCTGTGATAATATATAGTGATTAAACATCCACCCATCAAAGAAGTTCTAACAGAACCCTCACCTGCAGAATTTTTTGGCTGGCTATTGTATCCAAGCTAGTATACTGGATGTGGTCTGTGTATTCTCATGCTGTTTTGGATGTTATATCATTTTCATAGGTGAGGAACTATGGCAGAGAGAAATCAAGTTACGTGGCTCAAGTCAGGGAGATTCTGGTGGGACTGGAAACTGAGTCCAGATGTACTGAGCCCTGCTTCGGTGCCTTCATTGTGAAGGCAATATTTTTTTTGTTTTGTGCTGAAAATTAACAGGCTGAATAAGTGGTTGTACCTTCAAAACTCTGTGCTGTCCCTGAGAATAACTGAAAAACTCCAAGTGTCCTGGCACCAGAGAGCACAAAGATCATGAAAGCCTCTAAAAGTTGCTGGGCTTTATGTAGCCCACGTTACTTTTGTAGCACATATATATACGCGCTATATATATATATGCGCTATATGTATGTGTATATATACATATATGTGTGTGTGTGTGTATATTTGTGTGTCATGTCATCAATGTGATTTTGTGTATTTTCTCTGCAGAAAACTTCCAGTAGAGCTTGCTAAGTGATCACTATTGAGCTGTGTAACCTCTTCAAACCATTTCCTCTGTAATTTTCTACTGTTTCTACTGTAATGTTGGGATTGGGTTGAATAATATTAGTCACAAGTGGCTAAAACATGGGTAAAATGGAATGGCCTAGGAAAGGGAAACTAGAAATGCAGGTGGTATGCACACCAAGTAGAAAGCTTGCCAGCTTTGAACGCTGTTTTAAAGACCTGTTGGGGAAGGCTTGTTCTTTCAGTGTTGTGGTTCACCCTTCAGCCACGGGGAGGAGTGTGCAGATTGCTGCAGCACTCAACCTTAAAAATTGAGACTCTGATAAGAATTGCCTGTGAAGTGGAACAGTTGTGCAGAAGTCACCTCAGATATCATGTGGCACTGTCCTTCCCTAGGGAGGAAGGAAAGGGAACGTGTGCTGGTAGGATTATAATTTAAGAAAAACAAAGCAAAAGAAAAAAATCCAGCTATGTATGTCCGTTGCTGTTGAACAAGGTGCTGGTTGGAACCACCATAAACTAGCTGTTTTAGTACCAAGCATTTTCTGTTTGTTAAGGCCATGTGATAAATTTATGGTGTTTAGGCTCAATGGGGAAAATCTGGTGTATTGCAGGAATGCTATGGGATATCTTCTGGAGGGAACTTTTTCACATGTCATTGACTACTCTGTATTCCAAAGGCCCTAAAAAAAAAAAAAAAGAAAAAGTTTGTTTAGTGGAAAAACTTCTTTTATTTATTTATTTTATTTATTTATTATTTTTTATTATTTACCAGAGTGACTGAGTCATCTCCAGAAGAAGTCTTTTTTCTAGGATCCAAAAAAGGAATGATCTCTGTAGAGGCTGAGAGAAATGACCATTGACCTTGGGGCTAATCCCTCAGCAAGCCGCCTCCAAAAAGCCAGTCCTCTCTGTTCAGGAAGCAATTGGCTGGCTACTTTCTATCAAATCCCTTTACTTAAGTAAACAGTAAATTGACATCTTATTTTCTGACTTCCTGTAAGTCTCCTGAAATGGTGCTCTATCCACAGCACAGAAATAGCTAATAGTTGAATTAACGTAACTTATGGGCTGGTGAGGATGGATCTGGATTGGTTTGGATGAGAGGGATTTGTGGAGGGCTTTGTCTGGACTGTGTTGCTGAGACCATGTGATTCTGACCAAGGGATGGTGTCAAAGGGAGTTGTAAATCTACAGAAGTCTCTTTACTTTAATGGCCATTTGCTGAATAACTCATTTCTTTGAGCTCTGTAGGGCAGCTCTGAGATTCTTCCCTTCTCATCCAACATAAAAAATTCAATCGTGCAGGAGAAACAATCTGTCAATGCATCACATTAAAGATATGGATAGATGGTGGTTGCTTTTGCTCTGTTTAGAATAGCCTCTGCACACAACCATAGCTGGAAAGATGAAGCATCATTTTGATAGATGTGACATTTTATCTTTGCAAGAATGATATATCATAAATGAAACTTGAGCTAGGCTATTTTTTTGCTGCTATTCACATTGTTCCAAGTACCTGCTAATACGTCCCATAATTGCTAATGGTTCTCTTGATGAAAACAGCAATGGAGCCTATTGGAAGCTGTAAGAGGAAAGGAAATCCATACTAGCAAACCAGACCTGAATCCTTTCCAACAGCTCTGATCCAAATCTCAATTTTCCCATCCAAGCCCAAGGATAAATTCTTGTCACTGTAAAGTACTGTTATGAGGCTGCCCAGAACATAAAGGAGTAATTTCTTACTTGCAAAAAATGCAGGCATCTTCATTGGTTACAATTATCCAGTGTGCTTATCCTTAAGCTAAAAAGCGTCTCCAGCAAAAGAGTGGCCTATGACAGTGGCATCTTGCTTCTGTGTCAGCTTGCACTGGTRTTTGCCTCAAAGCTATTTGAGCAAAGCTGCATTGGCTTCACATGCAGGAAAAATAGGGACAACCTCTTAGCAAAATATTCGCATAGCAGTATGATGTGTCTCTCAACAGGGAGGTTTTCAGAGTAGAGCTCCAGTGATTCGTCAGTAGGACCTGCAGCTCTGCCTCCCATGAGGAGCCATCAAGAATGAAACATCCACCTAGAAACATGAAATGATTCTAGAACAAAAATGCTTTGGGGAAAGAGGGTTAAACTTAATCTGTAGGCCTGAGAGGTGCAGCCACCTCAAGCTGCTGTGTGGTGTAACAGGTCTAACCATGTATTAGAAGAAATGGCTTTTTGCCTCTGCTTCTCCCACTGTGGTGGTTATGCACATTCTCATTTATTCATGGTCAGTTTAGGCCCATTTGTGTTATTGTAAGCATTGCCCTTCACCAATACATTAAGAGAGGAAAGAGCTCTTGAAACAAGAGAGCAGTCAAGTTTTCCCCTCAGCTTTCACTTTTAGCAGGCTTAATCTCCTTTTAGTATACTCATACTATAGGTTAGCTATGCCTACGATCATCCTTCAAATCCTTCTCTACACCTCTTCAAGGCTGAGTTTCTCTTGGACATGTGCAGCCAGAGCTGTACAGATGGGATCTCCTGTGGGCCTAGTGCAATGGCTTACATCTTCCCTTACCTCTAATGCAGACCATGACTGTTTGTCGTTTTTCACTTGCATCAGATAGTTATCCTGCTAAATGCTAGTACACTTGAATCTCCCTTCTTCCCTCTTATTAAATGATGAGTTCCCAGCTTGAATCCAGATTGATTAATCTCTATATACAGGTCTATGTGCCTGTCGGCTGACACGTTTCCCCAAGATCTTACAGAAAAAAGAAAAAAAAAGCCTGCTTGTTTGTCTGTGCTTCCTTAGGAATTTGTCTCCTGGACTTGGAAGAAAGGCACTTCTGCAGGACCCTCCTCTCCCTGCTCACCTTATGGCTGACCCTTTTCTCTTGAAAGTGTTTTGTAACGCTGTTCTTTCAATCTTGACGCTCCTGGCCAGTAGAAATAGGTTTTACATCTGACAGAAATAATGCTGAGGAACCTCTAAGCTGGCCTTTAGTTGCCACACTCTTCTGTGCGTGAGAGAGGAAAAATTGCTTAGATCTAGTGGTTTTTTTTCCTGCTTTTTTCCTTCAAACAACCCCTCAATATAATTATATCAATACATGCATAAAGGAAATGCTAACATCCCACTGTTATTACTAATTACTATGCCCCAGACACCAACACTTGCACAATTTACCGCTCTGCTAATTATTGCCCTAGGATTGTTAGCTCCTGCCTGCTTTAACTCTTTTAGACGCTTGACAAAAGCAAGTTGCTTTTTTCCCATCCCTTGAAACTGCCTATTGTAAAGAATTTACTGTGCCTTTTCATTTCCCTCCTTGTCCTAGAGATCTCCAGAAGAGACCATACCTGTGTTTCCAGTGCTCTAAGCCAGAGATGTCTTTTTCTCTTAGTCTTCTTAAGATAAAAAGTAAAGAAGCAAAGGATGAAAACCTTCTTTTCCTCACTGCGAGTCACAGCTATCAAATCTTTCCATCAGTAATACAGTACAATGGCAGGGGTGCTGGATAATCCTTACATAGGAGTTTTGTGGCTTTTCATTGTGCATTTATAAATTAACATCATACTTTTGGGCCAAGAATCTTCTTTTTATCCTTTGAGCAATGTAATTCCAGGGGAATTTTTCTCTCTCCTGAAACTCTGGTTGACTGTTATTTTCTTTTTCGGTGCAGTGTCTGGGACAGTCACTACAGCATTAATACTTCTCTACTGCAATGCAGTGGTGCATTCAAGAGCTGGGGCCCAGGTGAGATGGAGGCAGTACCTGCTGCTCTCCCCTGTTCTCCACCTTATCCCTTAATGTCATTCTGAGATGGTCCTTGGTGCTACTCAGGACATGCCCTCTCTGGGACCAAAAGGCCAGTCAAACCCAGGGTGAGAGAAAGTAACAAAGCATTGAGTTTGCTGACACTTATCTAGTAACAACAGTGATTTTTATCAGGGACCCACATCTATAATGTCTCTAACACCAAATGCAGCCCGTGAGACTGAAGCAGGCAGCCTTCTCTTCCTCTGTTAAGATGCTTCCATTGCCTGGGACCATGCAAAGCTAACTGGGCCTGTGTCCAGTGCTATGATTTATCCTATGACACATCTAAGGTTTTAACCTCTGGGAATGAGAAAGGACTGCTGATCTGCACGGTGTCACTCCTGAATAACTGAATGAACTGCAGTGGGAAAAGCTGACGTATTTGGCAATTACAGTATCAACATGAATACAAATAGGATGGCACAGGCCAGAATAGCAGATGCCTCACAGCATGTATGTACCTGCATTTTATATATGATACCCCAAAGCCCTTGATACTATACCAGGTACAATATAGGCAGTTCTTCCCCAAATTCTAATATTGGAGGCAGCTACAGGGAAGACGGGATGCAGGAAGGAATAATATGATGATAATATGCTTTCCCATGGGTGTTACAAAAGACAGGAGTTATTTTGGAGGACTGTGTGTTTGTATCTGAAGGGAGGGAGGGTTTCGGGAGAGGGACAGAGACTTAGGGAACCAGAACAGAAAGCTTGTGGCAAGAGGACTGAACAGGAGATGATTGGAGGCTCACCTGAGCCATGTGGCATTTATATGCCCCTCTTTTGTGGCCAAGAAGCAGCTGGTACCTAAAAGGCAGTGCAGGGGCTGTGCTTGCCACAGCTCCAAGATGCAAAAATGCACAGAGGCAGGCAGAATTTTTATCATTTAACTCTGTGATCAGCAATAGCCCTTTAAGGATGAGCAAGACATGTGGCATGGACACTGCCCAGTGCAAATCCAGCAACCACGTGAACTCTACCCGAGGTGGGCAGTGCCAGATTGGCATAGAAAAATCCTCCTGATGGCAGAGGCAATCTGACTGAATTCACTGGCTCCCACCTGCTCTGCTCTCCTTTTCCTTGGGATCAATGAGAAGAACCTGTCTCCAAGCACAAGATCTTGGGGGTATGTGTCACAGTAAGAGATGCTTGACAGCAAAAAGACCATCTCATGCTGACTTCTCTCTGGGGTGCTGCAATGTCGAGTGAAGTAACCTTCCAAGCTGGCTCTGGTGCAGAGGTATTTTGGCTTACTGCATTATTGCTGAGAGCTCTCTCCAGTGAGCGCTCTCTGTCTTTCTGTATTCCTGATCTCTGGCTCTCATCAGTCCTCTTTTTCTTGGGCTGGGATGTGTTCTGTCTTTAATGCATCAGGAAGTAATACGCAATGAGGAAACTCTCGTCTGTGCATCAGGGAGAGAATTATTGACTGAATGCTGAACAGTCAAGTTATTGATTGAAACCATAGCTGAGTCTCTCTGTCTGCTGCTCAGAGTGGCTCATTACGTCCTTCTGGTTCATTGCATTTAATCGGATTCCCTGAGCTGCCAAGCAGAGGGGGAGAGTTAGGACCAAATCCGGCTACAATGTTTGCTTCAAAATCCAACTCTGTATCCCCTTCTCCGTCCATGGAACAGGCAGATTCAGATGCTCTGGACATCAGCACCAAAGTGCAGCTGTATGGAGTGCTCTGGAAGAGACCCTTTGGGAGGCAGTCAGCCAAATGGTCCAGGAGGTAAGTCGCAGTTGATAAGGGATGCTCAGGGAAAATACAAAGCCCAGGGGTGCTGGGGTGGGTTAGCTAAGCATTCAGACTCTCTTCAAGTGTGGCTAGGCAGGCAGAGACATGGGCTGAAACTTTGGGCATAGCTTCTCTGCTGGTCTGCGTCTGTTTTACACACATTGCACCCCAGTGTGCTTTCTTCTGTATCTGCCCGGTCCCTGTGCTGTGCCCACTGCAGGGTGGGAACCAAGACTAGTTGCCTCCCCTGGATAATCACCCTGCAATCCTTTCATGGAAGGAGGAGCATCAGCTCTTATATTATGCTCCCAAACTGCTTGACTTTGTTAATGCTTGTTAAAGTTCTCTGAGTTTTTTAACTGTGAAATGGTTAGGCTGAACTGACTCTGTGCATGTGGGAGAGTGTGTGCATGTGTGTGTATGTGTGCATATGTATGGTCTGCAGCAGTTTGTGGACCAGCTTCAGTTCTGCCTTGCTGTGTGGCATTGGGGCAAACTGTGAACAGCAAAGGCAGAGTCTCTTCCCTGGGGTGAAGGTGGTTCTGAATTTGCTCCCATCTGGTGCCAGGAAGTTGTAAACTGCCAATGTGTTGTATAACTGCAGCCAGGAAGTTTGGGGGTTGAAAGCATTTGCTACCATATTATCAAGGGTGGAAGTATGTTCTATAAGACTAAAGTAATGGGCCACTTTGAGGTTTTAAGTTGGTGTAATTTCTGTATGAGGTTCACTGAATCTCACAGAACAGCTTTCCAGTGGTTGCCAAATGATGGGACATGGGTGCTTTCTTGGAAACGTGTTACAGTTCTTTCTCATTGCTCAGTTGGGGTACATGATGGGATTAAGTCTTCTGGCATCCTTGGGAGGCAGAGAAGTGTCACTGCTGACAGACATCATTGACACATGATTCAGTTACAGAACTAATAGCCAAGAGACTTGCATTTTCACTCTGTGCACTGTCAGAGAGAGATTTTGTGACCGAGGATTCATTATCCTTGCCTATAAAAGTGGTACTTACCCACCTTTGTTGGTAGTTCGATATCTGCAGATGAAAAAGTGCACCAAAAAAGCAAAGCATTGTTGTTTCTTTTTCCCACCTTTCCACTGGGAAAAGGCACAAATGAGTAATTAAAATAACGCAATACAGGAAGCCTGAGCTACCTCTGGACCTGGAAAGTGGTGTAGCCTTTGTAGCAAAGTGTGTCTCAAGGTTTTTCAGAAAAATAAAACAACCTGCCCATGAACAATGTGCTGTTGCTGCTGGTACCTACCTTTTGTGGGTACCTTTATGCTGCAGTCTGCAGTGTAGCCATGAGGAATCAAACTCAATTCTGAATCCAGCTTTCCCAGCTCAGGTCTGTGTAGTAACCACAGTGCTTTTCATCTAAATAGGTGAAGATGGCATAGCCTGAAAAATAGTTAGATGCTGCTTGGGAAGTGGTTTTGTTTGTTGCCATCTTTGACCTGTTTGCAGGTTGTATTCTGTACTGTTCCTTTTTTCCTGCAAATGGTGGCCTTTTACCCCCAGGGAGAGAATTTGTGCTGATGTTCCCTACTCAGCTCAGAAGCACTGATATTTAAATGAATTATGTCTGGAAACTAGTACGACTGTATTACTGAAAAGAAGTGGACAGAATAACAGAGGGGAAGGTGTCCGCCCTGGCAAATTGCGTTCTTAAAAGGCACTCTTCTTCCTAATCAAAGTTTCTTACAGACAAATGGCCCAGCTCTGTTCTTTCTATGTCATTATTTATTTAGTGCTGTTCTATTCCTGGAAGTCACCCCCATCTTCAGCAAGTTGTAAATATTTTAGTGATGCAGGTGGAAAGAGGTGGGGGAGGTGGCTGTGGGGCAGAGATGAGCTGGAACATTAGCTGCAACCAAAGCAAAGGAGGGTCCAGGGGAATGGGGAAAGGCCAGCATTTGCTAAGTGGGAGATAGATGCAGGGAATTTGTAGGGCTGGGAAGGAAGGGGTTTCTGGATTGAAAAGACTGGGAAATGGGAGGAACAAAGAGGGGAGGGACAGCTGGTGCCAAGGAAAAAATGGGTTCATCCTGTCAGTAAAGCGAATGGAGGCATGAGCACAGGACTGGCAGCGTGCACGAGTGATGGCACCCTCCAGACATACTGTCATGAGAGGCCAGAGAAGGCCTCAAGCTACCTGGGGATGTCACTAATATATATATAGGCTGTTCTGCAACCTCAGCTTTGGGCTCTGGGCCCTCTGGGCTCTTGAAAGCCAACAGGCTGGTAGACACGGTGGCCTCTAGGCCTTGCTGGACTGTGACTGTGTATGTGCGCATTGGTGCCAACTGCAGGGTGCTGCTTTTCTGACACGTCATGTCTTGGGACACATAGTGGGTGTTCAGCCCTTGTGCCTCTGACTGCTGCCTAAAGAGGAAGCTCTTGAATATTCACTGAAACTCATCAGTTCCCTCTGAAACCAGTGATTTTTTTTGAGGGGGTGGTGGGGAGGAGGGAGGCAGAAAGAATTTGCCGTAACATCAAAAATCTTGCATATTATTATAAATCAGTCATTATGGGGGGGATAAGGAGCAATCCATCCTTTCCCTGCCCCCCACTCCCATGCCCAACATGACACAGCTGGTCAAATGCATTATTTTATGAAAAGGGGAAGAAAGGTTTCCCACTCCAGTTAAATTAAGGAAAAAAATTCACAACTGCTAGATACAGGTGAGGATCTGATCTCTCAAGCAATGTAGGTTTTGTCCTGAAATCTTGGTTTACTACTTTTTGTATGTTTAATATTTAGGGGTAGCATCTTAAATGGGGAAGAACTTAGAAATAGAAAATAGAAATACTCCGTGCCCTGAGGAAAGTCCAAGCTTAGGGAGATACAAGAGCACATAACAGGAGGATTGATCACATCAGGCCACCAGTTGTGGACGAGTTTGCGTGGCTGTTAGAGATGCATCATCCTTACTGGCTTGGTCCTATTTAATTGGCTGTAGTTACAGTGCAGCTGGAGACACTGAGAAGAAAAACAAGCTGTTAAGGGAAGGATGGAGGCTGATTGGATAACAAATCAGGTGTAAAAAAAAAAAAAAAAAAAAAGTCCAGGCACAGGTCCAATGCTTTGTTGGCAGGCTTTGTGATTTGGCAGCAGCAGAGGGTATGCTAAGAGCAGGGAAGGGCAGCAGAGCCTTGTTTTAGTCAGACCAGGTTGCGATGGCACCTGTGAGGACCACAAGACTTGACATGAAGCAGTTGCATTTGGAGTGCTTTCGCTCCTTTCCCTTGCCCATAAAATGATCTGTCCTGCCACCTAAGCTTTTGTGGGCTGCCTCAGATACTGACCAAGAGTGCGGTGGATATTTCTGGCACTGGACCAAGGTGGTTGCATTTCTCAGGGCTGATATCTGAACATGCTGCCTTTTGGAGCATTATTTTGAAATGCCATTAGCAGCACCTTATCTCTCCAAGAGAAGAAGTTCTCTTCATTGGTTAATGTAATTCCCCCATGTAAAGTGATATCCCTTCAAGAGAGAAGCAACCGTCTTTCAAGCTTGCTGGTGCTTTTGACTGGTGCAGTCTAAGCTTGGGTTACTGCTGGAGCAGCTTTGGAAAGCTGTATTCTCTGTCCCTGATTATGATCCCGCCCTCACCCCAAAGCTACACCCCACTCTTCCTCCCAATACAGCAAACAGTTTAGCCTCTTTCTTCCAACAGCARTGGCATCTGACTGGCATGAAGCCAGGAATGAAATGCACGAGGTATGTAGCTGCACTGAGTGTGGCATTAACAGGGCAGCACTGTAGCTTTGCAGGTAGGAAGTGACATACACCTCTATGTCCTGAGTAATTCCAGCCTCACATAGCAATGTCATGCTCTGGGCTGACCATTACCACTCAGGTGCGAGACTTGGGGCTGTGAGGGAAAGTCACATGGGGACATCTGCTCAGTGGTCAGCTGTAGTCAGAAAAGCAAGGTGAATGTGAGGAATGAAAAGGAAAAGAGTAGAGAACAAAACACAAAACATGCTTATACCTCAGAGTAAATCCATCAGAGGTGCCAGGTTGCTGCTGAGGGGAAGAAACGCGATAGAGCCAGGTCTGGTCCAGGACAAGGTAAAATTTCTCTCTTAACTCTATCATTGTTAAGTGTGCACATAACCTTGCTTTCCAGCAGAATGGCTACCAACAGTCACTGAATCTGTCATAGGACAGGTAGAAGGGATAATTGTTTAGGGCTGTCCTCTGCTCTAAAAAGGAGAGAAAACATGTCGCATGGTTCCTGCCGAAGAGCACAGTGTGTGCGTGCAGCATGTGGGCCATAGAAACTGCTGAGGAAATGGGGATCTGAGTCAAACTGACTGTGTTGCTTCTCTCCTTTCCTTGTAAGCTTCCCATTTGGTTTGTTGCGGCCAGGAAGCATCCACCTCTTCCTGGTCCCAGCCCATGCTGGGAGCTTCTCCAGCTGCGAGGCGCCAGGACAGAAGATGGACAGGAAAGTCTGAAATTGGCATCAGAGGAAGAGTGAATGACAGGTACTGCAGTCTCTGAGCAGACCTGCTGATTAAAGCTCATTTTTCCCATAGTTTTCCTGAGCTGTCCCTAGGGTGAGAGAACTGGGCTGATCTAACAACTGGGATTTGCTGTGAGTGCTCCTGGACTGGTGCCCAGAAAACCACTGTTAGACAGAAGGACCTGTGACAATGCTGCAGTTTTACAATGTAAACACTTAACATGGGCCATTGTTGCTTCAAAAAGTTTTACAAAGATTAGCTAATTAATCCCATCAGCCATCTGTGACGGAAAAAAAGCATTTTATCCCCAGAGAGCAGGTATCTCCACTTGCCCGATATGGAGCTGCTGTGTCTAATTCTGGCAGATCACACCTCTGGCATAATATCCAAGTCACTCTGTTACTGTTCCTCCTTTATTCTGTTTAATTCCAATATGGTTTTAGTGGTTTCTTAAGAACAACTATAGCATGAGGGACCAGCCTACCTGATGCTACAAAGTACTACAATCTTCATGTGGTAGAGACGTGAATCAGGATGGATGAGCTCTCTAGAGAAATGAAATGGGGAAGAAGAGGCTCTGGGAAGCCCAAAGAGAGCAGAGAGTGGTTCCTTGTGTGGCCAGACACAGGGTGGGATGGCTGTGTGGCAGGGTCAGTCCCAGCAGCTCCAGGCTGGAGTCCTCCCTCAGCTGGGTTTTGGGTTATGTGACAGCTCTGGTGTCGGTGTAACCCCAGTGCTGGTTGTGTGACATGACAGGCGTTTGCTTCCCTGAATTCATTTCAGGCTTGTTGTTCTCCAGCAGTAAAGCTGGCCTGTTTGTGGTGACTCCAGTGACAGGGCCATAAAATGAGGAAAATAGGCAATGAAAATATGGGTGGTGTGGGTGTAAGCATCAGCCCCTCAGTCTCTGAGCTGTGGTGTGGATTTAAGAAACAGGCTTGTTGGATGCATGCAGCATGGGATCTAATGACAGGGGATGGATAGCCCAAAGGGGTGGACCATGCATGAATGGTTCTTGTATCCCTTGTGCTGCTTGCTCAAAGTGTGCGTAGCTGTGCCAGTGTTGTCTCACCTTTCTCACCTTGCTAGWGCTCTCCTGCTTTTTTAAGTGCTGCTCTGTTTTTTCTCCCTTTTCTTCCTGAGTTGCTTATTTCACTATTTCCAGCACTCCCTCTTCTTTCCCTGGCATGCCTATGCCTAATTCTGACATGTGCTCCTTGTTTCCAGCATTTCAGTCCCAAACCTTCCTTGGGCCTCTCTCCCTGTTCCCCCTTGGCCCTCTTAGCCTTTCCTGCTCCTGCTGACCTGGGCACTGCTCCAGGCTCTTCACCAGCTTGCTCCTGAGTCTTGCAGTTTCTTCTCCTCCACCCCTTCATCCCTCTACATGTTGTGCTGCTTCAATTGTTCTTGCATCATTATAGGAAGACTTTGTCCCAAAAGTTGAAGTTATAAAGTGGTAATCTTATTGCTTAAGTGTAGCACCCTAGGTAAGGACAGATGAGGGAATATGGTATGAGTGTAAATACAAGGACATGCCCAACAGCTAACCAGATTTTCAGTGTTTTTCCTTCATTATTTGATTGCAGGTTTTTTTCCATTATTTATTATTTTAACTCTATTTTGTATATTTTCATTCCAAATCCCCACAGATTCTTATCATGTCTGTGAGGTCAGAGATACATAATTTCATTAATCTGCCAGAGGCACAGCAATTCTCAGAGATCAGTACTATGCTTTGTTCTCGTTTTTGTTTTACTTTTTCACTGGAGCATAATCTCAAGCATGAGGATTTTCAGGAACACTGACCAGCCAGAAAGTAAGTAAACTGTAGAGCCTGGATTTAAAGCAGGTCATTTAGATTAACAATCATACATAGTCAAAGATCAGTATATTTACTTGTCTTGCAAATGTTTCTGAGGTTGTTCTGACTGAAAGGACTGTTGAAAGCAATCAATAGACTTTCTGCAGTTTGTGTTGTTTTTCATATTCTTCAGTTTCTCATTTGTGCTGAGTATCTGGTTCACTGTCTGACCCACTGGTCCCAGCACAGTCCATGGGCCAAAGAGGATCTGTTGTTTAAAGATGTTTTTTCTGCTTATTGGGCAGATGAAGCATGAGTTTCCAGTAAGAAGTCAAGTCCTTGTTGAACTAGGTGCTAGAAACATAGTGAAGGCACAAACCCTCATGTGAAGACTTTACTGTTGAGTTAATGACAAGAGGTGGGAGGAGAAGTAAAMAAGAAGGCACCGTTCACAGAAACAGAGTGGACAGGAGGGATTGGGAACAAGCCCTGTCTGCTCTCTGGAGATCTTTCTGATGTCCTGAACAGGGTGTCAGGTGGCTCCAGTTTATGGAGACTGAGTGACTCCCATGGGGCCAGCTCTGAGGCTGCTCAGGAGATGTGGCAGCATTTTCCATTAATGCAAATGTACTGGAAAATACCAATTTTTGTCTCACATGGGGTGGAACCTACATGGATCCCCTCTTTCAGAAGCGCGTACCACAGACTTGTCCAATGTGTTGAGTGGGCTTTGTTTGCCAGTGTCTTAAAGTTGTGGGAACAGTCCAGCCCTTCACCTTCTCTGGGATGCTCCTTGCCTTCCCTGCCCACTCTCATGAGGAAACTGTTCTGGTCCTGGCCTGTGATGCTGGTAAGAGGTTTGGGATGGTGGTTCCCATTGCAGGGAAAGCATATTGTGCCACAGGGACAGTCCAACTGCCTGTGCATGTTAGGCACTTTTCACAGTAATATGGAAAGAGTAGTCGCCCTGCGTCCTGTGCTTGTGGTCACAGGCCGTGCCAGCATATTCAGGCCAGTTAAGACTTTTAACTTCAGTTCTAATTGAGTGTAATGTCAATGGAAGGATATAAAAATGACTCTAGAAATAGTACACTGGAAGAGGGGACTCCTCCTTTGCTGTGTCTCGGTGATATTTCTGGACCAAATGGATGACATCGAGGAAGCTGGCCAATTCATTCCAGCTTGCCCCTTGGCCTCAGTCTGGCTTCACTGCATGAAGCTGCGTTTTTGCCTTCCAGTGCATCTCCACCACTGCAGGCTTTGTGCAGCCCTCCCGTCTCCCCCGACGTGTGTGGGTACATCTGCTGGGCACAGCTCCTTGGCTGGTCATCCCTGCTGAGGGAGGAGATCAGCACACCACTACATTGGTGAAGGCACGAAGGAGCACGGACAGCTGCTGCAAGAGAGGCCATGCGTTGCTTTACCAGCTGAGGGAACAGTTGCTGCGGCTCCTCTGGGAGGTGCACTGGGACACAAGTCGGGGCTGGGGGGGAGATGGGTCCCGTAGGTGAAAGGTGGGTAGTAAGCGTTCCTGCTCAGATAACTTGCTGAGCAGGCTGCACTTTGGGCCCTCTATTAACTAAATAAGCTCAGCGCTAAGCAGTGTTCTTTTTGCACTGAGCCATGCTGTTCTGTCCAGAGAAATTTTGCAAGACTGGTCAGAAACAAGCGGTGAGGTAGGCAGTCAACCATGATGTTCTTGGAGTATCAAGCAAGAGAAAAGTGTCCTGCTGAGACAGCAAACTGGTTTCTCCTCCCCATCTCTGCAGTCAACAGGGACAGGTATAGATGAGGGGGCAAAGAAGAGAAAAAACTTTAGCCATATGAATTGCTGCTGGCTTTTTTATATCCTGAAGATTTCTGGATGTGAAAATGCAGATGTTCAATGGCTGTCACTTAGAGATTTTATAGTGAGTGCACAGCAGGTCCAGAGCCCGAGCTTGCTACAGGCATTTGGGAGAAGCTTTCGCTCTCTCCCAGTCCTATGTCTTTCAGTCCCCCTGCGATGCTGGCATGGCACAGGTTCCCAGGGCATGGGGCAATTTCATCTATGTTGCCAGTGCCACAGCAGAAGCATGAGAGATAGGGGCTAATGGGAGTGCCAAAGCTTTCCTCCTGAGTCAGTCTGTACCTGATAATTCTCTTCCATCTTCAAACTCTTTCCTTTGCTTTATGAACTAAATTGCTACTGAATTGCTGTGCTCATCACAGCTGGAGGCAGTGCTCAGCTCCATCTGATGGGTGTCTGCTTTGGAAGAGGATTTGGGTGGGGATGGGGTTTGGGAGGTGTTGGAATTGCCCCCCTGGATCAGGCCTCTAGGCCCATATCCCATCTCTGACAGTGGCAACATTGGAGGCTTCAGAGGAGGGTGCAGGAAACCCCAGGCTGTGCAAATGGAAAGTGCTGCCTAGAGAAGTTTTGTCTTGATCCCTCTCAGTGGATGCTTTCTGCCCTGAAGCAGCAGGGCTGCCTGGCGAAGTTCTCATTATTCACTGAAATGCCGTATCCTCTCCAGAATACACAGCACTGCAAAAAGGCATGCTTTATAAATTTTCAGTGTATTGCCTCTCCGTTTTTTCCCCCAAAATCTCTTATGTCAGAGAAGATGTACAGAACAGTGCAAACTATTTTGTCATTCACTCTTTTGAAACCTCCCCACTAAACTAGTCCTCATCTTTTCAGCTACTCTTCAGCATTTTTTAGTGCTGCTGATATTTAGACCTAATTTCAGCTAAGTCAGATCTCTCTCCCCTGTTCCACTGCCTGCAGGGTAAATACAACCTTAATTTTCTGAGAGAAAAGGGACTCTCCCAGGGGTTTTATGGACATGCAAAATTTGCTCCTTTATTCACAATTTTGAGGACATGCTCCAGTAAATTAGAGGTTTGGTTTACAGCAGTTATGATATTTTGTGGCTACTATACAGTGTTCATCAGAGTATATCTAAGGTTAACTGAGCAGAACAAGACACATTGTTAATGTGATGCACATCAGAAAAAATTCAATTTCCTTTATATTTCCAGAGGTCAATGAGAGGAAACCTTGCCAGGAGCTCAGCTTAAAATTATCTCTGAAATTTATTTCTGCTCCTGAGTGCTATCATGCCAAATCTTTTGCCTCGAGAGTCGCTTGGAGATGCTATCCTGTGACCCTCCCTGTTGTATGATTCAGTGTACAGAGGGAACACTTGCTTTTTGGCTGTATGCTGGCAAGGGGTGAGAGGAAAGAGTGGCAGAGAGTGGATTGCAAAAATATTTTTAGTTGCTTTTAGCCCATATGAGAGAGATCCTTAAGAAAGGGAGCAGCTCTCTCCCAATAGGTTGAATCCAAAACAGTCCAGACTGAGCACCGACAAGTCAAGATGCCAAAACACTTTGCCTGTGATCCTGTCTTGAACACAGATCACTGCAATTCCCCTGTGAGTAAATGGTACTATGGTTTGTCTTCAACACAGGTGCATGCATGCTGTGGTAAACCAGAAGCACAAAGCACTTGAACTTAGTAGTTAGTGTTAAGCACTTAGCACTTGACTTTGAACATAAGTGAGGCACCTCTCCTTAGTTGTAGATGGGAATAATAAACCCTTCTGCTCAGAAAGCAGCTTTAGTTAGGTGGAGATTTTCTTGTGCTGTGATGAACCAAGATTTTTGTTCTAGTAGGATTTTATTTCTTTTTTCCCTCTTAAAGGTTCTTCATCATTAAGGAAAGTTTCCTGCTCTACTATGCTGAGAGTGAGAAAAAGAGTTTTGAAAGCAATAAATACTTCAATATCCACCCCAAGGTGAGCAGTGTCTGCAGGGGAGAGGGGAGGGTTATTCTGTTTCTAACTGTTTTTTCACAGGCCTAGCAAGTGAAGAAAAGGTAAGTATCACTCTCCTTGCAGATCCAGGGAAGCCTCAAAAGAGTGGGGATCAGGCCAGTACCTCTTTCAGGCTCCTTACTGCCTCATCAGGCACATGGCTCTATTACCTACTTTTTACCTGACAGTAGGCTCATCCCCTGGCTTGCCTGATTTCCTAACTGGCTAACGTTGTGGCTATGAGAGTAGCTGGTGGCAAAGCCAGCGGCAATGCCTACTGCTTTGACAATTGCTAGTTGTTCCTAACCTGTACTCATGTTCATAAGCAAGTGCAGCCACTGCCTGCTAATCCGTGTGTGCTCGGCACTGAGAAGCAGCCTCTGTAGCTCTGCCTCTGAGCTCTCCCAGGACAGCTTTGCTCTGAGTCTGCTTTTATCCTCTGTAGCCTGCAGTCTCTAGAGGCTGATGAAGCACGTGTGCTTCCAAAGGCTTTGATTTCATCCAGCCTGGTTAGGGGCAGCCGGCTGTCCCTCCATCAACACTGTGCATGTGGGGCTTTGACTTGCTGGTGGCTCTAAGGGTGCACCACCTCTCCCATGTTAACACATGTAAATCTGCATGGTTGATGCCATGTCAGCACCCATAGGGACATCACCTCCTTCGTGATGAAAGAGCTCTTATTTCCATGTCCCAGCTAGCAGCCTTCCCTCCAAGCTGAATGGAGGAGAGCCATCTTTATCCCCTCTCAGATACTGCAGCAAGGTCTCCTGATGGCAGGAGTGCCTCCGCTTTTCAGGAACTGTGTACAATTCCCAGCCTTCCTGGGATTTCCATGTCAGGGTGGGGGCCCAGAACTGTGTAAGGGTGAAAGTTCAGTTCCTGATCAGATGTTACTAGTTATACTTGGTAAGTTTTGCTAACTGACTGAAGTGTTCTGGTCCCTCCCTAGGGTGTCATACCTCTGGGAGGCTGCATCGTGGAACCCAAAGAAGAGCCCAGCATGCCTTATGCCATAAAGATCTCTCATGAAGACTTCCATGTAGGTAGACTCTTTTCTTCTCCCCCCCCAAAAAGGGGGGGGGCATTTATTGCACCATATAAGGTGAGCAGGGCTGGATTGGCAGTTTCTTCCCACCCCACCAATATATGCCAAACCTCTCTGGGCAGACCATCCTGAGAAAGGGCAGTTTAGTATCCCAAGTTCCCTCAAGGCTTTGTTACTGGTCCTGCTTTGACTACCGACATGGAAACTAGCACTTTCTGACAGCAGAACTTATGATATTTGCAGACCAGTAGAGAGATGTTTGGGAGCCCTCCTCAACTCTTTCCAGGCCCTGACTCATTCCCTCCCTATCATTTTATTCCTGCCATGGCCACCTTCTGTGTGAATCTCCTTCCAAGCAATAATGTATGGTAGGGCTAAGTCATATTTGCTCCCACGTGATGCCTCCTGCAGAGGTGGAAGTCTGTGGCAGGCTTTCCTCCTGCCCCAGCTCTGATAGCTGTGTCCAGTTTGCATCCTGCATGCACAGAGACATATACAGGCACCAGCCTCTCTCATCTGTTTTTGTTTTGTTTTGTTCCCCCTCCCCAGGGTAACATTGTTCTAGCAGCTGAATCGGAGTTTGAGCAGGCTCAGTGGCTGGAGATGCTACAGGAGTCTGGAAAAGTGTAAGCTCCTATTTTCCCCCCCCCTTTGATTTTTCTCTGTAGATGTATAATGGATGAAGAACACAAAGTATGACAAGGAGGTCTACAGGGAAGCAGAGAGGCTTCCTGAGACTAGTGAGACCCTTCCTTGCCCCTGGATCTGTCCTTCCACTAAACCTGAACACTGTAAAACTGGCACAAAGTGTCCTCTATTGGACTGACTTTTCATCACACCACTGATGACTCCTGGCTGTGATCTGCAAGTGCTGGGGTGGCTGTGTGCCCATGGGGTGTGACTGCTTCTCCCCACATCCCGGGGCACTCGGACCACATGTGAGTGGCAGGATTTGGCCTCCTGAGGCAGTTTGATCCTGAAATGGGGAGGCAGGCTAAATTTCAAGGGAAGGGGTGGTAGCACAGCATTTCCAGCCTATCGAAGAGGGGTGAGAGAGTTAGTGTATGGATATTGAGCTTATAGTCTGCTGGGAATACCGCAGAGGTTTGAAGTTCATAGGTCACCAGTCCTGCAGTCTCTCAGCACTCAAGAGCCTGACAGTCAAAAGAGCAGCTGTGCTGCAAAACTGGAGCAGGCAATTTCCTGAGTCTTTGCAGATGCAGGGAGAGGTAAGACTGGAAAAGGGATTTGACTTTCCCAAGCCAGATAGAAACTTCCAGAGTTGATAGGGCCTTGTATTCAGCTCTGAAACTTAAAAGTAATAAGCTCTTTGGCCTGCCCTTCCCAGCTGCATTACAATGTATCTGATCTCTTGTGACTGTAGAGAACAAACTTGTTCTTTCAGGCAGTTTTAGCTTGTAATGCCAGCATGGGCACACATGTATGCATGGTAAGGGAGGTATCTCAGTTAATTCCAGTTGAAGCTGGAAATGTTCGTGTATGATTAATGGGGAACACAGTGTTATGGTGGGTCCTTTGTCATGTAGGTGAATGTCAGGGGCTTCTCTCCCTCCCTATCTTGCCTCTCACATCCTGAACTTGGCCAAGTGGAAAGGAGATGCCACCAGTCTTGTTTTTCTCTTGCACTGGCAGATTGGTTATATTGTCCTTGTGGTCAGCTCAGCCTGTGCCAGCTGCAGCAAGAGTGTGAGGATAAACTGTGGCTTGTAACCACRCTGTTTTCTAACAGCTAAGTGCAGGGCTGGCCAGCAGAGAAATGAAGGGCTAGCAGAGGAGACTGAGGACAGGATCATGGGCATGGGAAACCCAGGCCAAGCTCTGTGCTGCTGCAGTGAGCCTGGTTCTGGCGCTGAAGCAAACTCCATTATCTCCATAGTGCGATATGGGCTGCGGCACAGAGCTGTCAATTAAAGCTTCATGGGAGGGCAAGCAGGGCATTAGATCGCCCCTGCTGTGCTCAGGGCCTGCTCAGTTTTGGCAGGACAAAGTGCAAGGGACACACGGCCCAAGGCAGGGTTCTGTCACCCACTCAGCTTGAGCAGGCTTGGTCTCTGCAGGAGAGGAGGGCCTGTGAGTAATTCAGAGGTTTTCCTTAGATAGCACAGGGCTGCGCTTGCTTACATCAGTGTCAAGTTTGGTCCCCAAATTCTTGCCCTGGGCACTGATCTATCTTTTGAACATGGAGGGAGGGAGTGTGGCTGCACAGCCCAGGAAGGTTCTTACAAGCAAGCCTTGGGTGGCTGCCTATTTCACAGAGCCAGCCCTTTTCTGGTCCTTGCCCCAATTTTCCAACCCTGATGTTCAAAACATCCACTTGTGTTGTTTGCTGTTGGCTTCTCTGGGATCAGATTCATCCTGTATCAGAGCACTTTACAGGGAAAACACACACTCACACCCACATGCTCTCACTCAGGCTGAATATGTCTACCTGTGGGCAAAACATCACCTTTTTAATTAGTTCTAATTTCCTCTGCATTTTAGAAATATCCTAGACTCTCATTAGTTGAAAAGAAACCCATCTGCTTGCAAAGACCACAAGGCAGCGCTTTGGCTGCTGGAATTGTGAGTTGTCTGGTCCTTAAGGTAATTTGTGTTAATATATTTGGCTGTTTTTTAAGAGACAAAGTACAGGCTGCCTTGAATTTGTTTTATAGGAGGTTGTCAGCTTACAGTTTAAACTATTCTTTCTGAAAAACTACAACTTGGGGGCTCACAAAGAGGCCTGATACAGGAAGGTTTACATGTATTTAATATTCATTAGCTCCCTTAAAGTCTGTATGGTTTAACAAAGGTGGCAAAATTCTGGGCAGCAACTGCTGTTCCTGTACATGCATCTGCATAAATAGACTAGGATGCACTTTATGTATGCATTTTATGTATTTTATGGGTGTAGAGACTATTTTCTAATGGATCAAAAATAGAGGTGAGCAGCAAACTTCATTTCTGGTTCTGTTTTTGATGTCCTTGTCCTTGGTTATTTAATCTCATATTAAAGCCTGCCCTGTCCATCAACTTGACCAGTAATGGGCATCTGTCCCACAGAACACTTTTGCAGCTTAGTTTCATAATGTTTGCAAGGGACTTTGAGATCTTCTGGCTGATGGTGCTACAATCATGCAAGGTACTCTTTTAACATGCCCATTTCCCTTAACTCTCCTTATTTGCCAGCAACTCATTTGGCTTTTATCTATGATTCGTCATTGTTTAGGCAGGGAGATGCACTTACCAGACAGTGAAGGGCAAGACACCAAATCATAGTGCCTTACTAGTTTAGCTGGGAAGTGATTCCTAGTTGGTTCCAGGGTAGATGGATGATGGATACCAGAAGGCTGAAGATACAAAACTCTGTGAAGAAGTCTACAAAGGGTTAATGTTTAAAGGGGAAGGGTGGCTGTAATGGAGCAAAATATTGGAAAGGCTGGAGAAGGAGATGCTGCTGGCAGATGGGAAGCATCATGGGAAGTTAGCCAAGTTAAAAACTAAAACCTGGTTCTTAGCAGTCTGTGAGGATCCATTTAATGGGTTCCAGGTATGTCCTGTTGCAGTTGGTGGCTACACAAGTGCTGGGTTGGCCTGGAGAACCTGTAAGATTCAATATAGCAATCTCCAAAACACTGGAGAAATATTTGAATAGCTGTACTGTGTTGATGTACAACTCCTGGAAAATCTTTCCTGAGTGTCAGGGAAATTTCTCTAAGTTATGTGTGTGTGCATGGAGGAAAAATTTAGAGACTCGTTGGCCCCACAGAGTGTCTCTGTGTTTGAATTATTTGGTAGATTTCTAGGCCAAGTCCCCCTACCTCTTTCTGTGGGAGTTTTAGCTCTCTTTTATTGCCTGCTTTGTGTCCGCTCCCCCTAGGACCTGGAAGAATGCCCAGCTGGGAGAAGCAATGATCGAGAGCTTGGAAGCTCAAGGACTTCAGCTGGCCAAAGAGAAACAGGAGTATTTGGGTAAGAAACCATCTTATTTCCAAAAACCACAAAATTCAAAATGGCCATTTGCTTTTCTGGAGTTGCCAGTGTAGTCAAGCCAAGCAAATACAGGTTTTTACCCATGGTTTTTACTGGATGAAGGCTTTGAATAGCCAGCAGTTGAAACTCAGGTTTTAAAGGGAGTCAAAACATGAGTGACTGTTACAGGGTAGGATTTGGATGGACATCAGTGTGGAGTACGAAAGAAAGTATGTTTCTTGGCCAGTGTGTTGTAATCCTGTAGCTCCTGATGGATGGACTGTACAACTGTTGCCTTTGGGAAGTTTGAATGTGCATATTTCAGCTTTCAGTTCCCAGGGAGCTGCCTACCAGGCAAACAGCCAGTACCTGTGTCACTGTGAATCACAGGAATGGTATTTCTTAGGCTGATCATGGCTGTTTGTACATGTGTTTTCCTCCCCTAGCTGGATTTTTCATCTTACTCTGCTTGGTCTTTGTCTGCATTGCCCACATTATCCATGTTGAAAGTAGGAGTATTTATACTGGCTCATTTGAGGTGTCTTGACAGAGGTGGCTAATTTCCCACTACTCTTTCTGTGGGCAATGAGAAGAGAACAATTGCTCCAGATGATTGTAGAGTAATTTAGGTTGGAAGAAACCTCAGGAGGCCATCTAGTCCAACTACCTACTTGAGAGCCAGCCTCTGGATAGCTGCACCTTGGGTGGTCTGACTGCTTTGGGAGCTCCCACTATCTCTCCCCACACTGCCTATTGCAAGAGCCAAGGAAGAGCAGCCTCTTTAATCCCAACGCCCCCTAAATTATGCCCAACTTGGGGATTGCTCTGCTTAACAATCCTTCTAGTCCAGGGGTTGATGGGTACATGGGTGAGCACAGTGATTTTGCATGGACAGTCATCCACTTTAAACCAGCTAGCAGTACCTTTGGGTGCTTCCAATTGGTGAGGCCTTAAGCAGCGGCTCCTGGTATCTACTCCTAATCATCAGGCCACAGGAGGAATCTTGAAGAGCCTTTTGCATTTCTGTGTGCATGCTGATCAAGGGTGATCTCAATATATGGTATCACTTTTAACAGTGGTCATTATTAAGTATCAAAGCATGCTCAGTCTAACCATCTCGGTGCCATTCAGACATGTGAGCTGATGCATTAGCTCATATTTGAGGTGGGGAAGAATGGTCCATAGTTTACAAAGAGACAAGAAGTACTGAGTGGAGGGCCAGGAGAGATAAGTGAAAAGATTAAAAACAGAAAAGTTCTGCTAAAACATTTCTTATGCAACTGACAGAGCAGACTGCAGAGCTCAGCACCACAGTCTGATAAATTCAAGCTGATGGGGGAATAGAGGAATAGGAGCTATATATACATATTATATATTTCACTGTGTTCTTGGTCCATGACAAGAATATTCACAGCTGGTGAATTGTCACAGTTGGTTACTTTCCTTTGACAGCTATTGTCTATTTATTCCTTCATAGCTGCTGAGACTTCTGTTGTATTATTAGCCTCACGTTCAGTGATCTGTGTCCCTCCTGTAGTTAAGTTTTGAGGTCAGCATCCTCCCCATCTGACATGGGCAAGACTGAATCATAAGGTGCTACGGTGACCTGTCTGTTTGTGCTTGCCTGGCGGCCGGATGGCAGAACTGAGAGTTAAACCCTAGGCTGAACTATGAGGAACTTGTCCCAGTCTATTTCCCTACCCCAGCACTCCTCATGGGCTGACAGTAACTCTGGGAAACCTCTTAGGAAGTGATAATAATACAAAATTCTATTACTTGCATGATTTTCTCTGAAGTTTCCAACACTGAAAGATTGCTAAAGGAACCAAACTCTGGGGGCAGGAACCATGACTACAAAGCGTTGCTGTTTAAGGTTAGTGTGCAGCACAGAGGAGGGGTATCAGGTCACAGGGTAAGCACTAGAATGGAGTTGCCGGTGCGCATGTCTCTTTCATGGAAATGAGCAACTGACGGTGATGGTTCCTGACTTCAGCTAAAAGTTAGGCAGCTAGGTTAGGTTGCTAGGTTGATTTCTTCAGGCTCTGTAGCTGTATCTAATCTATTTGTAGTCAGTTTTGTTTAAATATATTAGGTCCATCCTCCCCTATAGTTATGCACAAAGCTATTATAGAAACTTGTTTTTGCACAGTAAAAAATACAAAATACAAGCCATCCACCTTTATCACTAAAATCAAAGTCAGTTTTAACAAGCAAGCTCTACTCATAACGCCAGTGTAATGGAAACAAGAGGAGCAACAGCATTCAAGACTTCACTGTGGGGAAGAGCTCCTAAGAACTATTATTTAACACCTTTTTTTACTCTCCAAACCGTATAATGTAGCTGTTTGTTCATTCATAGGATCTGTGGCCCCATAATAAACTGACATTACCATCTTCTATTGACTTAGCACAACTCTCCTTACATTTATATCATAATAACAACATAATTATGACTTTGTCTTTACTTAACACTACATAGCATGTGCTCAGGACAACTTAGCTCTTAGTCCTGTCAAAACTACTTTTTTCCTGTTGGTTCAAAGTATATTTACTCTAACAGATTACAATGCTTTTTACCTTACAACTTGATAAAAATCCCAAATACCTCCCTTATCAAATGTAAATCAACCTCCCTTATCAAATGTAAATCAACCTCCCTTATCAAACGTAAATCAACCTCCCTTATCAAACGTAAATCAACCTCCCTTATCAAATGTAAATCACCTGTATGTCACTCTACTTCATATGTTTCATCAAGGGCCATACTGGCCTTTGGCTTTCCAGGCAAAGCTCTTCTCTTACTGATTTTAGTAAAGCAAGATTTAGTTAAGATCTAATAAATCTAGTGAGTTTTAGTAAAGTGAAATCTTTATTCAAATGGGCAACAGCTCCCCACACATCCAGCAGATTTTTTGCAGCATGCTTTGGAGGCCTCCATTGACTCTAGAGGGAAATTGGAAGACCTAGTCTCCTAGTAGTGAGAGAACTACTGACGTTGTGGAAAAAAATCAAGTGCTCTTGAATGATCATGAGGGGGCAGTGAGGGCTGGGTGTGTCTGGGATATTTTAATGTAACACGGGAGAGCTGGCAGTGACATCCCAAGGGCTGGAGGAGAGCGTGATGTGTGACGTGCTGGGAGGGAAGGATGGGGCAATGAACTGCATGAGAACTCCTGACGGGCCACTAAGCAGTGTGCAATCTTGTGCACCCACTTAACCTTTCTGTGCCTTTGTTTCCTTACGTGTGAAGCAGGGATAAGGATGTTTTCCTAACTCAGCTGGAAGATGGTGAAGGTTAGTTTGTTAATGCAATTTAAAAACCTTGCGAGGAAACCTTAGACAGAGTACACAGAATTGTTTACTTTATTAAGTTATTTCACAGGAGAGAGATTACAGAATATCCCATTAGTGTCATTTTAGCGTTTGTAACCTCCCAGACAGATACACACAGAGCAATAGAGAATGCTGTGTGTTCAAGCTCCAAACAGTCAGTGCTTCATGCTCATAAACATTCCCAGGATATAAATTGCTTTTCTTTGCATTTTGCCTTTGTGTGTGTGTGTGTGTGTGTTTGCAGATAAGCTGATGGAAGAAACAGAAGAGCTGTGTCTGCAGAGGGAGCAAAAAGAGGTGACTATTCCTCATAAGCCAATTCCCTTCAACCTCCAAGTGGTGGGCCTGGGAGTTAGGAGCCGTTGGTTTGAGGACACTCTGGGATTCGGGGCGGGAGGAGCTTGGGGAACAAAGGGAGAGTCTTCAGCCACTCTCTGGGTTCCCCATGGATGAAGAGAGAATTAAGAGCCATGCCATGGGATGGGTCCTGGAGGTTTATCCCTGCTCACTTTTCCAGGCACTTTCATTGAAGCATGCTATTTGCACCCTTTAACTGATTACGTCTCCAGGAGGCCAAGGGAAGTAGACTGGATTAAGTTCACATTCATTGGGGTGAATTTAATGCTTTTTATTTGGTAGATTCAAAAAGATTGTGGCCACAAAGTTGACTGCCTAAACAGTAAAACAAAACAAAAAACAGACCAAGAAACAAACAAACCCAGAACTGATGATGATCTAGTGTAGAAATCCCATCGTGACAAACAAGGAGCAACAAAGCAATGTGGTTGGTTCTTATAATAAACATTGACCTAGGGAAAGCCCCTAGGGAGTGCCCACTTAGATGTGGCTATCATACCTATTTTATCAAGCTTATTATTGTTTCCTGAGCTATATTATATTTGCTTAATATTGTAAATCTATCTCATTCTCACATATATTGGAACCAAATCTTTACCAGTTTTTATATCAGCCTCATAATATTATTGCAACATAACTTTGCAGGTGGGATGTCCTGTTACACAGTAGGAAAAACTGCACAGATGTAGAACATCACATTAGTCTTGCAGACTGCCACATACTCTCTTCTCCAGTTAATCCATAGTGACTGTCACCCATTTGGCAAAAGATGGCAATGCTTATCTAGGCTTGTCAGGCTTATGTTTTTCCTGTTTGCTTTTCTGCAGAGCTAAAGTCCAGAGATGGCCTGGCCACTTCTTTAGGGCTAACCTACTTCTCTCTTTACAGTGAGACATCCCTTTCTGGTGATGTAGGCTGATGCACAACCCACAAACACAGAGAGGAAAGTGTTCTTGTCCAAAGACCCTGGGACAAATCTCTGCTCTTACAAAGCTTGCTGGCAGTATCTTCTTTGCCCGCAAAGAGTGGATGGGACCAGGCTAGCTTTCAGGGGTTTGTTATCAATGAAGGAAAAAGCATATACCTCACTGAAATGTGATGGTCTGACCTGCCATGGGCCTGAAGGACTTCAGAGCAGTGTATTGGGAAAGCACTTTGTTTAAACTGTGCACCTGCTCCATGGAGCAGCACTCTTATCATGAATTTATCTGGTGTTAGTGCTGTTTTGGGACCTGCCTGGGCCTGCAGCAGGAGTTCTGCGTAGAGGCTAAGGCTGCATGTCTGCAGGGGATCTGGCTGGGAGCGGGGCCCTTGCTGTGCTTTGTCCTCAACTCCCCTTCTGCAGACAAGGGAAGCCTGGCAAAATGCCCCTGTTTGGTCTGGGTACAACTGCTGCTCCTAGACTAGGAGAAAAGACCCTTTTACCGCATCAAGCTAGTTGGTAGTAATAGCACAAAGACAGTGATAGGGCATGTTGGCTGGTGAAACTGTGCAAATCTAATTGTGCAGTTTGTGTTTTCCCATCTGAGTGGGATGAGAAGTGAGGCTGACTAGTAAAGCTGCTGCCCTTCAGGAGCAGCAGTGTTGGGGCTGTCACATCTGTCCAGGCTTTCTGTGTCTGCACATGTGGATGCCTGAGATGATATGTGCACTTTGAGTCCAACTTTCCCAGAAGGCTTTGGGCATTTTGTACATGTGCTGCACAGCTGATCTGTGCAAGGATCATGTCTGGAATTCCCAGATGCCTGATAGTCTGGCTGGGACTATTCAATGTCTGAAAATCCTCAGCCAGCCTTCAATCCTTCTAATTGCCCCTGGAGAAAAGTGTGGAGAAATCAGACATGGTGTTCTACATAGTGCGAATTAAAAGTCACGGGCGTTATCAAAAGGGAAGCCACTCCAAATTTGAACGTATCAGCAGGGTATGTTCCTCTCCTCCTTGCCTCCAGGAACTTGAGCGTCTAAACCAGGTACTGGAAGCAGAAAAGCACCAGTTTGAAGAGGTGGTACGGGAGCTGCGGCTGGAACAGGAACAAATCAGACGGTAAGGGAGGAAACTGGGCAGGACAGGAAAAGGACAGGAACTCCCACACTGAATGGTGGTGTGGTTGTGAACCAAAAAAGTGGGTAAAACATGCATGTTTTGTGTATGCAGGAAGGGGATAAATGCAATACTGGCCAAAACAGAAGTGGCCGAGACCTGTTTATTTGCATTTGAGATCAGTTGTGTGGCCAATAAAATACAGCTTAGTTCCATTTTGTGTTTAAGACTCCAGCAATCTCTTTTTCAAGGGGACTGGGACATGAGCAAACCCCAGAATAGTCAAGGTAGCATGACAACAGACAGGTGTTAAAGAAGGGTATTTCAGGGGGGCAGCTTCCTTACTCCTCTGACCAGCCAGGTGGGCTCCAGACATCTGAATATGGTTTTCTGCAATTGCTTGGGAATCAGCTGAATGACACTGGGTGGATGTGAAAGTTGCCTCACTGAGAATCATTTTCTCTTTTTAAGAGTTTTACTATCCAAAATACAAACAACAAATATATATAGAAGGGGAAAGATCCAAATGTTTTGCCCTAAATGTTGAAAGGGCATGTTTTGCTATTGCCCTTTTCTTTTTCCTTTTTTTCCCCTAAGTGACATCTCAGAAAAACTGGTGGGGTTTGCAAACTGCTTTTGTTCTGGTAGAAATATACCTGCTTACAGAAAACTACCCTGTCTGAGCTCTTCCAGTTGTAACCTTGGACCTGCTCTTGCTAGAGAAACACACTAACAGTTGGTTTTGATTTAATGGTCAGGAAGCACAGTTAAGTTCCTGGACACCTGTAGTGTGTTCAAGGCATAATGTTTTCTGGCACGCTCCTGCCTCAGATTTCTGACTCTTGTGGGCTGTCTGTACAAACCACTGCTAGCAGGTCCTGCGTTCAAAATCCACAGCCTGTGCAGTCTGAGTGCAGTTTGTGGGGCTACTGTTCCCCTCCAATAGCTATCACCATTTTTGCTTCTTTAGGGAGCTAGAGCTCACAGCCCACTCCCTTAAAGGAGTGGAGGAAGAAAAGAAAGCGTTGCGAAGCCTGTCACAGTCTTTACAGAAAACCCTGGAGGTGAGTGACCCCTTCTCTCCTCTGGTGACAGCATTTTGGGAAGAATCCTTGAGAAGTGAGCAGGGCTGAAAGCAATGCTGTCATATGGAATGAATCTCAAATCTGCTAGTGTCAGAGTTAAATTCTGTGCTGATTAATGGATTCATTCAGTAGCAGATATGAAGGGCAAAATACCCTTCAGAAAAGGGCTAGAGGTGTCAAGGAGTTCAGCAGAACTAAAGTCTTCTCAGCAGTGCCAGAGGATATGATGTGGGGTAATAACCATAAGCTGCAGCTTTCCATGCAGCTGGACTGCTGAAGCCTCAATCTCATCCTTAATGTTCTTATCAAATCCTGCAGGTTGGTCCAAAAATTTATTGCTGATGTTCCTCTGAAATCTCCTTGCCCACAGTTATGGGTATGAAAAAAGAACTGGAAAGTTTTGGAAGGGACATGCATGCTCTAGTTACACAATGTACTGAGCATTTCACAGGAAAACAGTACATGTCCTATTGCCCTGTAGTCAGAAGCACCACAGAGGGGATTCCTCTAGTCCATACATAAGACAAAGATGAGGAAAGACCTGAAGGGAAGAAGTGGAAAGGCAGGGAAGCTGCTTGCATAAGTGATGTACTAGGGAAGCACAAGCCTGCATTTTCTGAGCTGTGTCCTTACTAGCACATCACATCAAAAGAGCCTCCAAACTAATGCCCACTCACCTGCATAAGCAAAAGCTATGGTAGAAGTTTGCTCCCAGAGAGGCAGGTAGGGAGGGAAAACTAGATTTAGTTATTGTTGTTTTTAACCTGAGTGAGGAATATGGATTTAAGGATGGAAGGACTCTGCAGGGAGGAACTAGGCAGGAACAGGAGCAGAAATTTTAGACCTGGCTGGTACTCACAGTCTTTATTTGTCCTTCTTAAGGAACTCTCGGTAGAAAAGCAGCGAACACTGGAGATGCTGGAAGAGAATGAGAGCCAGCTCCCACCTCCAACCAGCCCCAGCAAAGCGCAAAGCCCCAGCTGGGGGCTGCATTGCAGCCTGCAACAGATTGAAGAGAAGATGCAGCAACTTCTGGAGGAGAAACTCCTGGCAGAGAAGAGGTGAAGTGAGGGCAGGGGCTCTTAGAGTGGTGCCAGGGACAGGGGCATGAAACAGGATGCCATACAGTGGGAAAGGGGTTGTGGGAAAAGAAGTTGTCCCTCCCTCTCTTGCAGATGAAAAGTAATCAGAAGGGGCAGGGCTAGATATTTCCAGTCTTAGAACTAGGATCACTTCAAAACTTTTCACCCATTTACCTGAGACCAGCACAGATGAGATCCTTTATAGTTTTCATTCATGGGTGTGATAAAGGGAAGAGGCCGATGTTACCCTGGTCTGGCTCTGTTGTGACAAATGACATGGCCATCTTGTTTTTTTGGCTGCCAACACAGAACAAGTCTGGAGGCCTATCTGATTCCCATGTCAGTAGTTCAGGTTACGAACACTTCATAGAAGGTGGGCAGAGTGAGGCAAGGCAGCTGAACCTGCTGGCACTTGGGCCTGCTCCTTTCACATCAGGGCTGAGGCACAGGAAACCATCTGGTGCTCCTGGACTTGTCCACAGGAAGTGTTTGGTGCTCATGGACCTGTTCTGGGGGTTGAGAATATCCCTTTCTAGAACTGTCCACCTGGCTCTTTCTCCAGCAATGCCTGCATAACTGATGTGAAACACAGATGACACTGAGGAAACTGTCCCTTTAGTCACTCTTTGCTGAGGCCAGCCAGGTAGTTAAGCACAGTCCATGAAGTTATTGAGCCCCTTCTTTCCTGTGAGTTGCGCTGGGCTGGGAATGGTGATCTTCCTTTGCTGTGCTCTAGGATGAAGGAGAATGAGGAGCGGTCCAGAGCCCTGGAGCAGGAGCGGGAGTTTTATTCTTCCCAGTCACAAGCACTGCAGAACTCGCTCTCAGAGCTGACTGCAGAAAAGCAGCAGACAGAGAGAGACCTCAAGGTATCACCCACATATGTCACAAATCACTTTCTATAGGCCCTGACTTCTCTCCCTTTCCCTTTCAGTTCATCCTCTATCAAGTGGGATAGACTTTTTAATTTTTTTTCATCCTGTGGTCACTGATCTTCTGCTACAGTTCATATCATGGTAACACATGAGGTTACCATGTCACACCTATGTTGCACTATTTATTTTCTCATTCTAATGGCTGATTAACTTGTTCAGTAAGATTCTTTCCATTTGTTACTGTGAAAGCATCATCTCAAGATGGGGAAAAAAAGTGAAAGAGAAGAGGTAGATGCAATCAAGAATACAGATTATTTCAGAGAAACATTAATATGGAAATTACAGAACGGGGCAGAAATCTTCTCTATCTTACTTATGTTCAGTGACTCAATCTGAACATCTCAGTTTGGGTATCTGTAGATGAGAACTTCTGTGTAACCTTGGATTCAAAAGCAGAAGAACATAGGCAGGGTGCCAGCCCTTTCTTTCATTATCCCAATAATGGAAAATACCTTAATCTATGCAAAGGTAATTTGACATAGTCATGCTATTTTATTTTAATCCAAACAAGGTAAAGTTATGCTTATTATTGGCGGTTTGATGCTCAATGTATTTTTTTTTTTTTTTTGGTCCAAACAACTGCAACTCATTTTTTTTGCTGCACCTCCAAGATTTTCTTATGCTGTAACCTTCCAGTTGGCCTAACTAAAGTTAAGGTAACCTAAGCTATACTAGTTACTCATAAAGGGTAAGCTACCACTCATATTACTGTTTATATCTAATTGCTATTGTATACTGTTTCCTAAACTATCTGATTCTAAGTACTGTGCAACCCTATGTGGAAATTCACTGCCTTTTATCTCATCTGCTTCAGCAAGAAAGAGGTCTTCCTATTCTTGCTCAGCTTCAAATACTTGCATAAGTACAAATTCATGTGTTGAAATACCATCTCTGATTCCACATGGTTCATACAATGAGGGGCAGTAATGAAACTGGAAGTTGGAGTAAAGGAGAATTACTAAAACAAGTCAATCAAGTTTAGATTCTGTCTGAAAACGTGAGGAACAACTTTCGTGTTTTCATATGTTGTTTCTGTTGTTTTTCTTTATTATTGTCTTTCCATCTTATCTACTTTGTTAGGTCCCTTAAAGACTTTGTGAATCAGCAAGACGCTTATGTTACGCAAGTTGTTTTTCAGGAATACTTATTTTCTTTCTCTTCCTCAGGCTGAGGTGAAAGTGCGCATGGATCTGGAGAAGAGACTGAGGGAAGCTGAGGAGGCACTGCAGAGCTTGGAGCAAGGCTTAAATTCTCTGGATCGCAACCAGGAGAAAGAGGAGAAAATGAAAGCAGATGTCAGTAACTTGAGAAGTAAGTCAGTCATCCATCTTCTCTATTGATGAACGAGTCCTGTGAGAGGAACCATTTCTACTCATCTTCCCAGATACAAAAAGGAGTTTCTAAACTAGCAAGGCTGCACCTAGTGCGCTCCCCAACACTTTGTACCTCTACCACACCTTCCCTTTGAGGAGTCCAAATGCGCCATATAGACACTTGGTGTTTTGCACTCCTTTGAGAAAGGTCATTATTATTCCAGCCTTGCCTGTTTGATGGAAAACAAAACTAGAGGCACAGGTGAGTAAATGGTTTCCAAAAGTTCAAACAGGAAAACTGTGGCAGAGCTGTGAAGACTGAATAGATCTGAGTTGTGAGAATCCTTTGATTCTCCTCAAGACAATCTTTTTTTTCTCAGCCTTCATTACTGAAACATCAGTGGTTAAAGGAGCACTGTGGTTGCTGTAGCAACATGTTGGTAGGTGACTGAGCAGGTGAAGCTTGGACTCTGACTCAGAGCTGAATCACTGCATTGGCCTAGCATTGCCATGGTGAGAGAACTGCAGTCTGCAGGTGAGATCTGAACCCAAGGTTTCACATGGCTTATTGCTGACATTCTGCCTTTTTTTCTTCTTTCTTTCTTTTTTTTTTAAGATGGGGCATTACTCTAGAATCTGGCTTGAGTCAGGTTTTGAAACTGATATTTGCAGCTTTAGATGAAATTTTGCTCTTTTGCTATCTTCAAGTACAGTGTAGGTGGAAGCTGTTAGAGAGATGCTGTATCTATATGGTTAGGGCTTCATTTCAGTGAAAGGTGGATGTCTTTGGCCATTATAGAAAAACTAATGTCCTGTGGGATTCTGAAGCACTAATTGATATACACACACACACACACACACACACACATATACATATATATATTTACTCATGCACAGACACACACATGCATAAAATAATCATTATTCAGTAGTTTCTACATCAGATTCTTAAACTGCAGCCAAGGGCATAATTCTGAACTTCATCACACCAGCTCAGAGCCAGGCTAAGGAAACAGAGTTAAAATGGACTCATTGAGCTCAGTGCTCTGCCAGAGCTGAGCTACCCACACAGAAGTAGAGCAGGTAACTTCTGGCACTGAATATCTCCCGACACTTGTTTCTGGTCATAGATTTTAGGGGATGTTTTCTTGTAAAGATTAAAAATGTGCTGATGAGCAGAACATTGGAGAAAGTGAGAGATGTTTAACATCAGCCCCAGCACAGATAGCATCTTCCACACAGCTCAGCCCTTCCAAGTGATTGCTGCAGCTCTATCCTGTGCTTTCACAGCAGAGCTGAGGTGCAGTCCTATGTGAGCCGTTTAAACAGCAAGGGACCAGGTGCAAGAAGGGATCTAGGAGGAAAGCAAAACCGGAAAGGCAGATGTTGGTTAGACCATAGGAGGGAAGTGGGCCAGGGACAGAAAAAGGAGCTTGTGTGGCAGGTTGAGGCAGAATATCATTATCAGAGTTTGGACATGGGGCTTTGAATGGGGCATGTTATTTGTGTATGTGCTATGGGTATGAAGAAATCCCTGGCCATGTATGGCCTGGATGCTCTCGCCCATGCCAGTGCAGCTAACCTTGCCATAGGTCTAGACTTGATTGACTTCAGAGTTCCTTGAAAGAGAGCAACAATAAGAAGGCTTCAGAGTACTTGTTTTTTAGAGAGCTGAAGAGAAGGCTTATTCTAATATCAGAGGAGAGTAACTTGGCTTTGTCTATTGAATCAGTTATGGGAATGGCTGAGGGGGAATGGGTGACTGCCATTCTTCGCATAATTTGAGTATGCGTCCATGTGTTGGGAACTGGAGGCTTCTATGATTATGAACTTGATCATCTTGGTGATATTCTGGAGCTTTGTGGGTTGCTGTTTGTGAAGAAGTTGTAGGGAAGTATCAAATGTCATTTCCTGGCTCAGCCTATCAGCAAGCGCAACCTCTGGTGACCGGTTCATTGCTTGAAGCGTCTCTCCTGTTACCACTCAGTGTTGTCCTCTCCTCAGGGTTCTTTGAAGAGTGCATCCGCAATGCTGAGCTGGAGGCCAAGATGCCCGTGATCATGAAGAACTCCGTGTACATCCATAAGGCCGCCACTCGACGCATAAAGAGCTGCCGCCTCCACCGCCGGAGAGCTAGTGCTTCATGGAATGACTGTAGGTGTTGGGCAGCTTCTTCCTTTATATCCAGCAGGAGCAGAGATGTGCAGATGGGGCTGAAAGAGCAGTAAGGTCTGAAAATGGTTTACATTTTTATTCCTTAGCAGTACCACAGAGCTACAGAAAGAAAAGCTTGTTGCTTCTCTGTCCAGAGAGCAGGCACTGAGTGCATACTAGTTGCTCTCTCTTCACGTATGCAGAAAGGTATGCATTAACTGCTGTGATGCCATTGGGCCCCAGCATAAACATGCTAAAAGTTGATTTCATCTTACTGCTTAATCATAGAATCATAGACTGATTTTGGTTGGAAGGATCATCTGGACATTATGTAGTCCAATGCAATGCTCAAAGCAGGCAGACTTCAAGGTTAGATCAGGTTCTACAAGAAACCTTACCTCAGAACTGTAAAGAGGAAAGATGTGTTTCCATGCTGTCAGCCTTCTCCTCCTCTGAAAAGAATGATGTGAAGCTGTTTGAGAGCAACAGTTAGCTTGTCCCTTGCCAAGCCCTTGTGATGACTGCATGGCTCAGGTGCTCTAAAACTTTGTATTGATTTGGAGTATGTGTCCTTTCTTCAGAGCATTGACCTTTCTGTGCTGCTCTCGTTTCAGTGAAGCAGTCCCAGTCCTTCATCTTTTCCCAGGCAGAAGCTGATAGCATTCAGGAGCTGAAGGAAGCAGCCAAAAGACTGAGCCGGGACCAGCACTTCCGGGAAACTCTCTATCAAATCATGAGGTCACAAAAAGATTCTGCCTCAGGGGATGACAAGTGACAACTGTTGGGAGGGAGCTTCTGATCTCAACTTGCCATTCAGCTCTGCAAACGTTAAGTCAATTGGCACTAGGGTCAGAAAGGAGATTTGCCATTTGGTGAGGAAATAGGGGGAAAGTTTTGTGTGTAGGCAATTCCCTCAGTAGACAGTGACTTTGCTTTAGTTTGAATGCTCCCTGTAGCCTGGCAGCCCTGCTCTGCCATTCACTCCAGATCACACCCATTTGCTTCAGCTGCTTATGTTAGGCTATGTTTTGCCAAGATACCACAGTCGGTGTTAAAGTGAACCACAGACCTTAGTGTAAAAAGTGCCTCTTCCTTTCTTTCCTGTCTAATTTGTCTGCCAAACACAAGTGCTTCTGAGAAACTTTATTAGCCTATGGTCCAGGTAGTGTAACCATCCCAATCATACGCAGCTTACCTGTTTTGCCTGATCCCCTCCAAGGAATGGCATGCTGCATAGCTCCAATTATCAGCACTTTGAAGGAGCATATTTCCTGAAGACTGCAGCAATCCCAGCCTCCCAAGCATAGGCAATGATGTCAAACACAGGACAGCCTCCTGATGCAAAGCGTTTCAAGCAAATGATAGCAGTGCAAGACGGAGACAACCTGATGATGCTGTGAATTTGGCCCAAAGAAGGATCATACGTAGAGAAGAGCTTTTAGGTAACTCAGCAGCTTTGATGCAAACTGGAGGGGGGTTGTGTTGTGCTGCCTGTGGCTTCTCACACCAGGGCAGCTGGTTGTGTCGCAGCCAGAGGAGGAGCAAAGTTGTGTGGGGAAGGCGTTACCTACAGACAGGATGGTGGAGCCTTTGATTCAGCTCTGATGGCTTCCTCATCTCCTCTGGAAAACCAGCTTTAGGACAGGTGGGTGAAGAGTGCCCAGCAGTGAAACCCACTGCTGCTTTGAGAATTAAACATTGTCCACAGCAAGCTGTGAGGCAGTACAGCTGTGGAGATGTGGGAAGCCACCTCTGTGTGTGCTGTGGTAAATAGCCCATATCCAAGGCTTTGTACTGCTCTCTACCAGTCCTCTTAATGGCAGCCTAGGCTATCTTGGTCAAACCTGGACCTCTGGCAAGTCAAGCCATAGTCAGGCTGGAATAGGAGAGGTGCTGTGCGCAGCTTATTCAGAGGGGGGCTCCTGGCTGGCCTCCGTCCATTTCCAAGTGCTCACCATGTGGTTACTGCAGGGGAGGATTTGCCCTGCTCATGGTTATCTTGTATGTTACAAAAGAGGAATCATTTTATTGTGCAAACCTTACAGCCTCTCCCACCTTCTTTAAGCAAGTAGCTGTCTATTAATTATCCATGCCATAGTAACAGCACTATTTAGTGCTTATAGATCACATGACAAGCATGCTCAGTAGAGTGACACCGTTATTCCTGAGACATAAATCGGGAAACAAAGGTATAAAAGATACAAAGGTGACAAAGTTAGCAGCAGAGGTACAAGTAGGGCTCAGAGGATCTTAAGTGAAGATTTACTGGGGCTTTGGGGGTGGGCTGCATGCCTCACTAGTACCCCTGGTTGTTGCATATACCCTCTGTGTCAAGTGACACTGGGGTGGCTGCTTAGCCACCCATGCAGACTGTGACTCTGTCCAGCCTCAGGCTTTGGCTTCTTGCCGCCTGTCTCTTCCTACCACTCCAGTGCTGTTTCTGGGGAGGAACTGGGGATGAGGCTGGGAAGGGAGCCCTGAGTTGCCAGCCAGGGAAGAGGTGGAGGAGTGTTCAGGGAGGGTACGCTGCCCAGAAGAGCATGCCGAGAGCCCCTGGCAGGTGCATGTGGCCAGAGGAAGAGCACTGAAGGCATGGCCTGTGCGTTACTGTTCGCTTCAATCAGTTACTGCCCGGTATCCTTCTGCCAGGCAACAGGATGTTGAAGGCTGACATTTTGTAATGACAAAGGATGCAGTAGGAAAAGGGAAATTTGCATCTGTCCTTAACACTCCTGATTCTTCTGTGTTTTTCACTCATGTTTGCCTGCTAGAATGCCACAAGCAAATTCTTGCTCCTACAGGGCTAAATAGCTATTAGAAAACCATCCAGAGCCTGTTTTCCCCTTTACACCTTTCTATCAACATTCTGGTTATTTTCCAGTTACAAGATCTTTATTATGTAATGCTGGAAGGGACAGCCAGGGAACACATCTGTAATTCAGGCAGTTAAGAAAATCGCCTTGTGACTTGTGTATGCAGCACCTTTGATCTGTTACCATCAAATGTCACAATATCAGATTTATAGAGGTATTGTACTCAGGAGACAGCCATATCGGCTCTTCCTTTACTGTGCATATTAATAGCAATAAATAAATAAAAGTTACACTAACACTAGAGTGAATTCCTGTGTTTTTGATACACTGTTCCTGAACTGATATTGAATTGCCCCTGCAGGAGTCAAGAGAAATTGTTGTGACAAACTCATTTACTGCGTGTACACTTGTTCGGCTTCACTGGGTGGTGGTTGTGTTACATGCTGAACATCACCTCTGAAAGGACTGTATGTAAAATGCTTTCACCCTTGCCGCCCACTTCCACTCACTTTATTTACTACACCAAGTCTATTTCCACCTTTAAAATGTCTGTAATGGTAAAGACAGGATGTATCAAATGTAAAGAAATCATCTGTCCTTTGCTTACCTGGAGCCAGTGAGCTATCCCCAAGCCATGCCCTAAGCTGTATGTGGCAGTGTGCCAGCCACCAGTCCTTCCTTACTGCAGATATGGGTCCTGCAAAGGGATCTACTGGCCCAGACCCCGTCAGCTCCCCGGCAGAATCAGCACAGAGCTGGGCCTATGCACTGTAGCATCTTCATTGTGTGGCGCTCTCCTTATTCTGTTCAAAAAGACAGGGAAGTATTGATTTCGATGTTACATTGATTTGTGTGTTTTTAATACCATACAGTAACAGGAAGACGGCTGAATGAGCAACCCACRTCTGCTCAAATGTGCTCCATTTGTAATTCTGGGCCAGATCGTTTTCTTCTACTGGGAATACTTGGGAGGGAATGAGAACTCCCTGTCTTGAGGAGAATTGCCTAAATTGTTCCCTTATGTCCAAGGATAGCAGATGATATGGGATTGTTTACACTTCTAAGAGATTTTTCCTTAGAAACTGCAGAAGAGCTAGATGGGCTCTGAAAAGCCTGTGGCCCTTCTTCCATTATCTGCACTTTCTGGCTGTCAGCTAGGAGCTTTTCGGCTCTCTGGAGACTTTCCCAGTTGTCCTCTTCAGAGATGCCTTAAAACGTTTCATTTGCAAATGCTGCCAAATGTGGAGCCCACTGATTCTCTTCTGTTTCTTGCTGGCTTTTCCACAGTGTGAACAGTGGCTCCCCCTAAGGTTTATTTCAAGGGTTAATTTTGGTCTCAGCATAAGATGTGTAAAGTCTCTGGACTGTTTCTCTCCATGGTGTAGAAGAGTGGTTCCTGCTCCATGGATGGGGTTTGGCAGCTCTGGTGCTGACTCCCCCAAGGCTTTGCTATTGCATGGAAGTAAATGACAGAGAAAAGCAAGCAGCACCATCCCAGCTGCTGCTTCTAAAGCAGAGAAAGTGAAGAAATGGAAACTGCCCTCAGGGTCAGAAGTCAGTAATAAAGGATAAATTGCTGGTGTGCGTTATGTGTTGCTGTGCATGACACAACACAGGCTGGTAGCAACTTTCAGCTCCAGAGCACAGCTTTTTTTAGCTCAAGATGGTAGGCGATCAGGCTTTCAGCTTAGGAAGTTAGTGTGTCAATCTTCAGTGTTAGATAAGATGATAGTTTTTCACAGAAACAGTCTGTTTTAAATGCTTTTTCATGCAGTTGCTTCCTGTGGTTACTGGAGGGACAGACAATGGCTCATGTTGTTTTCAGCAGGGAGAAGTTTGTTCTCAGGAAGATGGCTGCGCTCTGAAAGTTTTGTCCAAGGCTTAGCTTCAGGCAGGTACTACAGCTTACATGCCCTTTTCTGCCAGTGTGACAGCTAATGATGCTATTATTTTTAGCACCTTCTAGCTGATATTCTTGACACAAAGATAATTCTGCAATGTTGCACCTAGTCCACACAAGACTTGTTATCCATCTAGTGTCCACAAGTGTGGCTATGAACAGGAGAAATGACTGAGCTAGAGGAATCGGCTGTAATCAGTCACTCGAGAGCAGTGATGCTGGGTCAAGCCTGGAGGTGTGACAGGCACCAAGAGCTGGGCCAGGCAAGACTGTAAGTTTGGCAACCACATGGGATATTTCCATGCAGTATTCTGCCAACTACCAACCGTTTGTGGTTCAAGGCTTTCCTGGCTAGATGTTTGTTGAACAGCCTGCGGTGTCTTTCTGCCCACTGAGGTAACATCTCTTCTGCATTAAGTAACTCATTTACTTCTGACTTTAGGCTTAACTCCAAAGACAAAACGGGGGAAGGCCCAGCTGAGGGTTCAGTCAAGTCTATGAATCCTGTCTGCTCTTTTTGCCTTCGGTAGGAACTACGAGACTTAGCAGTAGCGCTGGAACTGACATTTCTTTTTCGGTAATGGCATTTCTGGCACTTCAGAGGGAGAAAAAATATGAAGGCCATTTTGTGGGAGTAGCAAAGGTACCTTTTGCTAGGTCAGAGGTGTTGCAATAAATAGCACATCAGTATCGAGTGTGTTCTGCTGTATTACAAAAAGTGCGAAGTTTGAAATGCCTAAAATAAGTAAACTCTGCTTGCCTTGAGTTCTTCCTAACTGCATCCCTGCCTCAAATCTCTCCATGGAAAACACCCAAGAGCAGAGGAGCAGGCCCTTTTCTAGATCTGTTGCTGCTGTTTCTACGCTATTAATCCTGTGGGTCAGGAGAAAGCTCCTGTTTTCTCCGTACATCAGCTGCTACCTCCAGGAGATGCCAGCCCCTGCTCTTCTGGCATGAGGAAAACAGGTTCTCTTCTTTGTTTTGTTTTAAGCTCTGCAAAACAGGAATAAATAGTTTTAACATCTCCACTTTAACAAGGGGGCTTGAAAACAAACTATTTATGGTGGATTTGAGAAAATTGCCTCACTGCAAAGGGATTAGGCCCAGTGCAAAAAAGGGTATTTGGCTCTGTAAACCTTCATGTAAGTGCAGCTGGGAGGCTTGTGTTAAAGTCACTGCTGAAAGCATGCAGTCATGAGCAGGCCAAGGACAGCATTAACGTGGCAGCAGAGACATCAGGTTGTGCTGGAACATGTACAGCAAAGCTCTGTCTTCGACAAGGTTCACGAGTACTTGAGGGCACTGCGTGACTGAGGTAGGTTGCACTGTTAGCTAGATGCACTGATCTCAGCAGCATGTGTGGCAGTGAGGGCAATTAAAACCACATGGCAAGAAGGCGGGAATGCTGTGGCTCTTGTAGCAAGATACAGGAACAGGCTTATTGCAAAGGTTACCTGAGAGAAGAGACKGTAACTCTCTCGGGAAAAGCTGATGCTTTCATTTCTCCTTTCCTTTCTTGATTCCACTAGAGGTGCAAACCTCCTGCTCACTGCAAGCAGGGAGGAGGCAAGGAGGAGGCTTCACCAGGAACAGGATTGAAAGGTAGAAGTGTGACAGAAGTGCCTACAAGCACTCTTGAGAGTGGATTAGTGTATTTGTAAAGACACCTGGGCTATGGCATGTGTACCTCAGCAAGCAAAAGACAGCTGTCCTATTTCTCAGCTAGTGTGCTTTCAGTGAACAGGGAGATAAAACCTGCCTGTTCAGGTCTCATGGTCCAGTCCCGGGTGCCCTGAGAAAAGGGACTGAAGCCAAGCTCCCCTTTCCCTCTTTTACTGCTCCTGGGCAATACCTCATGGAGAAAACACAACTGAGCTTGCACTAGTAGGGCCTGGCTGGGTGTTGTGGGGATGTGGCTTCCTGATGTTCTCCCTTGGAGGTAGCTGTGCTTCTGCAGTGGCTGCTCAGGGAGGTGGAAGTGAGCCTTTTGGTGCTGGAAAGGCTGTTGGGTGCCTATATAATGACTTTTAGAGGCTGGAAACCCCTGCAGCTCTCAATGGATTTCAGTCTTCTGGAATTCCTCTGTCCTGGGGCAGCAGCACTCTAGATCCCTCTCTGATCAAGTGCACAGTAGTTCAGACTTGCTTTGACCCAGGAAGGGATGAGGGGAATAGCAACAAAGCCAGGGGCTCGATTTCCCTCCTGCCTCTCTCTCCTCTCCTGTTGCTGGCATTGGAGCGCTCTCCGACACCGGCACACTTGCACAGTGCTCTTGCCTCTGGCACAGGCTCTTCAAATCCTGGCCCTCCCCATACCAGTGAGATGGACCAGCTTCTCTGGCCAATCTGAGGCCTCGGTGCTTGCAGGCAAAAAGCAATGAAAATTGTCCTCATGTTCCTGCTCTCTCCTCTGCTTCTGCTCTTGAATTTCTCTCTTGTCATCTTTCCTCCCCACGCACATGTACAGAGCAGGTGCAGTTTAACATGGACTAAGACAACATAGATTAAGAAAAACAACGTAGGCTCCCTGTGCAAGCAGAGCTGGCTTTGTTCCCTGTGTAGGGGTGACATGGGCTCCAAATTGAGGATAGAAAATTCCCAGCCCTTTAAAGGTACCGTGGATGGGTAAAATAAGTATGCTCATCACATGTGCCAAACTTGGATGAGGAGGAGTAGCAGGATACACTGCATTCAGATTTTGAAGCCAAGCTGCAGTAAGTGAAAATGATTCTGTTTGGAGAAGGAGCCATTTCAGTCCATTGCTTTGACTGAAGCTGAAGGAGCTAGAAAAGAACATGTCCACTAAGCCCATGTTCTCATTTTAACTTGTGGTTGGCTCCTGATGACATCAAGGGGTTAGATTTGGGGGCTGCCCACTACAAAGAAAACCCCTCAGCCTCAGTGGCTGTGATTTCCGCTGCTAATTAACAGCCTTGTTCAAAGCAATAGCAGTGGTCGTGGCTCTAGGGAACACTCTCAGACGTGTATGCAGCCAGCGAAGGACGTGCACAACACCCTTCCCAGCGTTTCTCCCAGCAGTAATCCCCTGGGGCCCAGGAACGCTGCAGGCTTTGGCTTTCCCTTGCAGCCAGGCATGGGACCAGCTCACGCCTCTGTGCTGCTGCACAGGAGCAGAGAGCCACAGGTAAGCCGTTCAGCTCTTAAGTGCAGTGCAGGCAGGATCCAGAGGCCGGTTGTAAAAGGAGCCTCGGGGGAGTTTTATGTGGGCTCTGTTTCACACCCAGACTAGGACAGGAGAAAAGAGGAAGGGAGAACAGTTGCTTTTGTGGTGAACTGGAAAGAAAAACAGACCTGGCAGGGAAGCAAAGAATAATTTTTGTGGATTAAAGTGCTCTGCAAAGGAGTAAAATGTCCTGATAATCTTTTTCTTGTCCAGGTGGGAGACAAACACTGAAAGATGTTTCTGTGCTGTGGTTCTGGTGTGTTCCCTGCACTGGAAGTTTTGGTCCTGTCCACACTGGGAGAGGGGTCCAAAGCTAGCAAAACACATTGCCGTGCACAGCAAACTAGTAAGTACAAGCATCTGTAAGATGAGGAATATTTTCTCTGTCTCTGTTTACTTACCTAATTAAAACAGGTGAGAGAGGCTGTTTTTAAGAAACTTCTTCCACTGAAGAGATGTAGAAGAACGTACCTAATGTACTTATAAGCCCCCCAGATGAGCTGCCCTTCGCGTCTTTGGCAGCTGAGTCCCTCTCAGGGAGCAGGGGCCGGCGCTGGGTGCTCCCTGCAGCGTGCGGGAGCGCTGCTGCCCCGGGGCGGGCAGCCAGCTGGGGAGAGCAGCTGGCCCCAGCAGCTCTTGGGCCACTTCAGGACCTCTTTATGAGCACCAGGAAGGAGCAAAAGTTTTAATTCCAGTTAGAAAGCAGTAAGGTTGTGGGGCGGGGGGTCTTTTGCAGCTAATCATGTTCAGCACCAGTATATGTATTCAGTGACATTTACACCAGCTTTCCAGACCGGTTCCTCCAAGGCTGCAGCAGTGTGTATGAAGGAGGAGTTACTGTGGATTTATTCTCTGAGGGAACACACCGAATATTTGCAGAGACAAATTGCTGAGGAGCTAAGATGGGAAGATACTGTGTGTTTGTTTTTATGGCTGCATGTGAATCACAGCAGCCCATGTCTCTTACATATACTGCCACAGGGAGTCTTTCCTGCAAGCAGATGAGGATCATGAAAAATGTTATTTTCTTGGGAATGTCAGGTACTGCAGATGCTTTTTGAATAGCAACTTGAGAGCCTGTGTTTATTTTCTTACCCACTCAAGCACACACTCATCTCTGCACAGGAAGGAGAGGGCACTTTTCTAGCTGGAGGGGGTGGATGATGGAAGAATTGCCAATGCTGTCTTAATAAACACGGGGTGGGTTCCCTCTCCTGCTCGGTGAATGGTAATACTGATGAGTCAGGGACTGACTGCTCCAGCAGGATTGAGGTACAAGAGCCCACCCTCTCCCTCCCCAAGCCCTGCACGCTCCAGCTCCAATACACCTTGTTGTTCGTAAGCTCCCCTTCCTCCTCGTCCATCATCTTCACTCCCTCCCACACAGCCCCATTTAGAGCTGTTATTTCCCTTCACTTCAAGGCTGGAGGTGTCTCTCCCCACCGCTGTGCCTGTGAACATGCAGGTTTCTAGCTCAACACTGTTTCAGCTGTGTTTGCTCCCTGCCTCTGCTGGCACGAGGCAGCTGGAAGCAGCCAGGCTGCCCTGCTGCGGGAATGGGGAAGCCAGTCCTTGCCACTCCCCTCCATCCACCCCAGTTCCCCAGTGTCACTCGCTCCTCCAGTCTGGTGACTGGTGCAGCTGGGGCTGATGGTGTGGCTGGTTTGCAAAGGTTTCAGACCCTTCTGTTTGTTTTGGCCACATTACCAATGTGTTTGGCTTTTTAACATTCTCCCTGCTCCTGGGGAAAGGGCAGAGTGTGATCCCCAGATCTGAGATGGAGAATGAATAATGGGAGTGGGCACATTGTCCATGGCAGGATATAGGATTGTCCAGCCCTTAGTGTCTGGAACCTTTCCCAACCAATATTACCAAAAAAAAAAAAAAAGCTGTTTGGATTTTTTTTTCCTTTTCCTGGCTATTTTTGGAGCCATTTGAATTAATCCCTGCTCCTCTTCAGCCAACGCTGTTTTGCAGACAGTCCAGCACAGCATCGTGACTGTGCAACACATGGGACTCCCAGGGGAGTCCATTCGCATGGAGGCCGCAATCATGATTTGCTTCTTTCAGTGCGTCATTCTCCTCCCTGCATAATGCCGTTGGCATTTCCGCCGTGCCTTGCTCTCTCCGCCTGTCTCTTCAGGCTCTGAGGTACATTGCACCGATTTCTGCCTGCGATTAACTTAATTACTATTCCCAGGCTGCGAGCAAAATCCTAACAGCTGCAATCACTTTGTGAGCAGTCACTGGAGTGCTGGGACTCGCAGGTATGAAGGTCTTTCCCATCAAAGGGAGCACCTGTGGCAGGTTCAACATCCCACAAAACCTGTCCATGGGGCAGAGGGTTTATCCCTGCCTGGGCCAGAGAGATGGCTGGAGAGTGAAGCTGTGCCTTGGGGGGGATTCAGGGCAAATTCTCCCTGGTTGCCCTCCTGCTGGGACAATGTTTTTTTGCCCGCTGTGTTGTTAGATCAGCCTAAGTCAGCTGGCTGCGCAGCCCTGGGCGGGTCCCTGTGCCCCACACCAGCCCGGATGGCCTGCGCTCCCAGAAAAGTCGGCTCAGCCTCTCCCTTCGCCCTTCACCAGCCCTCCCCAGTGCAGAGAGAGGTTGAAAAGCACAAGTCAGCTTTTCTCTGCCTTTCCCCCCAGCCCTCTCCCTCAACTTTATATTTGTTCTTCCTTTGCTAATTGTGACTATCTCCCTGAGGTTGAAATTAATGTCACCTTGGCATGTTTTGCTGCATATAGGAAATTGTAACAGACATGAGAGCACAGAGCTGCTTCTAGACAGAACGGGGAAGCCCGTCCATCTGCAGAGCTTAAGAGCTGCTCAGCTTGTGAGGTGCAAAGGAGATAAGGCATGGCCTATAGAAAATCGTATATAGCCACTCATGCATTTTTCATAACACTGGATTTCTGTCTAGAAAATATTATTCACTCAACTTACAAAGTCTTTCTGTTTTGAGTGTTTCATGCAGAAAATGCACAGAAATGCCCAGTGAACATCCTGGGGTGTTAACCAGGCACCTTTTTTAACTGTTTCATAGCTTATCTCACGCATCACCTTGGTCAAGTCTTGCCCATGTTAAGGCACTGGGAGCTGCTGTGCTCCCACATTGCCTAGCACGGGCCCTTTTTGGGGATCCATGTGGCAGGTTCGGTCTGAGCATATTTCATAGGTTGCCAGTCGAAAGAACTAGTAACTCTATGAAATCAGTCCAAGTCTTCACTCGGAGACTCAAAATGAACTGTGCTTTAGTGAGTCAGTAGGCTTCATGGTTCCTTTTCAAACTGCTAACTAGCACTGAATCTGACTCATGTCTCCCTCCCCCTGCACCATATATACATATAGAAAGAGAGAGAGAGATGTATATGTAAAGGGATGGTGTGTATTAAATGCATTTGATATATATAGCAAATGTATATCATCTATCAAGGGAAATAGTTCATTATGAGTTTATATATATTTTATTGTTTTGTTTTGCTTTTATTTTTCCACCCCCGAAATGGCTAAACAATTTCTGTTTTTTTCCCAGACGTCCTCCTCTCAGGCAGAGACCAGACTAGAGAGTATCAGCTTCAGATGAAACATGGTGTGTTTTATCACGGAAGGTCATCCTTGAGGCTGTAACTGTATTGCAGTTCTTGCTCCTGTTGTGACAGATAAAAGGTCAGGCCCAGTGAGAGCTGCGCTCAGGCGAACAGCCCTGGCAATGGCAACGGCCAATTAATTCTGCTTATAGGATCCTTTCTGTTCCTCTTCCTTGCAGCAATTTCTGGCTGGCCAGGTCAGCTGTGCCCTCAGTTTTTTTCTAGTCTTCCAGTGACCTGCTTAAAATGAGCAGCCGAGTATCTTCCCCATCGTGGAGGGATGGTGGTGGCAGCGCCCCAGAGGAGCATTGCTGGCAAAGCCAGGGCTAACTGCTGAGTTGCTGTAGCAGCAATGCAGAGAGGAAGAGGCTGTGTTATAAAGAAAGATTTCCTGATTTAAGACACTGAGTAGATTTGAACTGTTTTGAAATATAAGTGGCTTGTGCCTATCACTGCCGTAATGAGATAGCGAGTGAAGCAGAAGCTGTGGCTGCTTCTGCAGCAGGAGACGTCAACTATGGAGGAAGAAGGACATGCCGTGTAAGGTCAGGAGGCGACAGGACTGATAGGACCATACGCTGCTTTTTTTTCTGCCCGTCCAGGTGATGTTTGCCTCAGTAGACTGAGAGTTCCCAAGGTAACATAAAATGAATTCTGCCTCCTTTCTAAGAAGTGGGTCAGTATTTGGCAAACCTACAGTAATAGTAAAACAGCCTGCCACGTTATAGATGCTAATTATAGTGGTAGGTCATGGCATTAGCACTTTCTCTTGTCTGATTCACCTGAAATGTGAGTTATGCAGAAGCGGGGTGTGGGTGAAAAGGCCATTCATCTTTTTAGAGACAGCAGATCTAAAGACAAATCAGATATTATTTTATGGAATTGCCTCTCTTATTAATCTTCAGAGATTTAGGAAGAAGCTTAAGGTTAGGAAAGACCACTGTGGCCTCCAATATGATCTCCTGTCTGCCCCACACTAGCATGGTTCACTCACTCACCCCTCCGTGAATTTTAGTGTTGTTCTGATTTATGACAAGTAAGCCTGGGAAGTGGATCTGGGACATGTCGTCTCTGGCACTCATTGAGGATCCCCCCACTGACATTAATGACAACCAGACCAACACACAGCTAGACAAGCCCCAACATGGACCCCCCGGGAGGTGTGCAGGAACAGCAGCTGGCTGGGGAACGCGTGGGCTGGGCAGCCATGGAGAATTAGCTGTGTACGGACGGGCTGCGAGGCATAGTCCCTGACGGGAAACCTTGCAAACTGAGTCATCAGCACCAGAGTAATGGGAAGGTTAAGAAACCGTGGTGCTGGATGAGGGAACCCATTTGATATAGCAGGAAAGATCTTTGGGCCACACCAGTTTTTGTGGAGTTGGCAACAGTAATGGAGGAAAGAAGGAAAGTGTTGACTGGTCCAGGTTCTTCACACTCACTGCTGGAAGAATTGCATTTAATTACATGCATTTGCCAAGGGCTCTTTATATATGAACATATACAGACCACTTTTTTAGGGAAGATGTATTGTTACCCGGGTTAGTCACTGTAACTTTTTGAGGCTGGGCGGATGCTGAAGCTACTGAAAGAGACAATCCTAAAGAAACTGTTCGTGGTGGCTGTGCTGTCATTTGGAGCAGGGCAGAGGCATTGAGAAGTCATGAGTAAAATCTACTCACAGAAAAGAGGTGGCAGTCAATGAAATGGGAGAACTAGTCGAAGTGGAGGAGCCAGGCTGGAGCTTTGTGAGGGAAGAAGGTAGCTCACACCATCGCCCACCTGGCCTGGTGACTTGTATAGCCCTTATGCCTCCCGGGAAAGGGGCCTTTTCTCATTCAGCTAGAGTTAGTTCCAGCAGCCTGGCAGCAGCATCCCTGTGCAAGAAGTACACGAAGGAAAGGTAAAGCAGTGCTTGGTTTCCACATGGTAAAAGGGGTCCTTTGCACATGTGTTTAAACCTGTGCTCTAGTGCCAACATACAGTTTTGTGAAGGAGTTGTCCAGCTTTCCAGTATGGCCAAAGTGACTTTGAGCCTCGGGTCGCAGTGGCTACAGATCCTGGGTTGCAAGGGCAGTGGCCAGGAGGGTGGCGCTGAGTCAGGGACTCCGGCAGGCTGCAAGGCAGACAGCTCTCAAATGCAAGATCACCCATGTCTCTGCTCTTGAGATTCACTTAATGGAGAGGTTGTAGCCAAATAAGGCTATATCAAGTTGACAAATCTGACTCTTGGAGCCCAAAGTGAAATTGCCAAGGATTTATAAGTAAAACTGTTAACTGCCACATGAGTATAAATTAATTTTGAAAGGACTCTATCAGATTTTTCCGGGTGCGGGAAGTGAGAGTGTTTGCTCTCAGGAGGGATGGGTGGTGTGCACGTGGGAGGCAGGAAGGCTTTGCTCCTTGCCCTGGCCTGGGTGCAGGGCAGGAGGCAAAGGGAGTCTGTGTCTCCAGGTGAGGGGACCTGCACTCAGTGCCCCCCTGGCTTTGCGTACAGCCCTGACAGCAAGGGAAGGGGCTTGTTCCAGCCCACATGGAAAATTGTTATGGCCACACAGTCCAGTTCTAGGGTGATCTGTCCAGTGCTACTTCACTGGGGATTTTTGGTTTTCTGAGGAAACCTACCCTGGTTTCCTAAGGAAACGAAGTGTTCATGGTTGTTCTGTTTCTCCCACCTCCCCACAGTTTTGACCCCTGCCAATCAAACTTAGCAGAGATCTTAAAGATAAACTGACCCTCCATGGTTCTGAGTTGGAAGTAACAAAAACACTTTTATTTTCATTTAAAGCTGAAGGAAGGTGGAATTTGCCAAGCAAGCTCTGTGCAAAGCTTGTACCTTGACACGGGAGCTGCTTCTCTTGAGTCCTACGCCAGTGCTACAGAGAGGTGGAAGCATCTCCTGATGGGGAGGGTGTGGAGACCGGTGCCTCTGGCTGCAGAGTCACCCTTGCCACTCACAGGTAGGGCACCGGGATGTTGCATGGTGTGGGAATTTCACAGACAAATGATAACAATACTCTTTGGGGAGCAGCTGGGCTGAAAAGGGTGAGACATTATGTCTAGGGAGGTACGAAAATGCTATTTGATTTTTTTATCTGCATTGACAGACATAATAAGGAAGATTTATGATGTGTATAATTTCAGCTGGGGAGTCTTAGGGGCCTCGGCACTTGGCTAATGTGGAGAGATGGGGGATTCCTCATCTGCTATTATTGTCACATATGTGACCTTGAAAAAGTCACTTGGGGAAGGGGGAGCTATTTGTATCACCCAATTTTGGCCACAGAGGCTCATCTTCTCAGGCTTTTTCTGTAATGCAAGCTTACATTTTCCCCATTTACAAAATGGGGCTGATCTCAGGCAGCTGTTGCGGAGAAGAATATAACACATCCTGCCTGCATGTGTGCAGAAGGCCCTGAGACTGACAGAGCAAAGCTGTGGGAGTTGATGCCCCTGTTATTTCTTAGTAAGAATCTGGTTTCATGGCTGCTCTGAGTCACAAGTGCTCCTTGCTCTTTTCTGGTGGCAGCTGCAGACCTGGGTTCTTTACACTGAAATCTCTAAGAAAGGGTTTCATCTCTGATCTCCCTCTAGGAGCTCAGTGCGGCTTCCCTTGTGTGCCCTGACCTCTGAGACTGACAGGCCTGCAGCTCTGCCCTGGCAGGTGAGCTTACGTGGGAGCGTGAATTCACACCTTCTGCTGAGGTTAATGCATAGCACCTTTGCTCTCTGAAGCCATGTTTCTAGAAATATGTGTTTCCCCTTAGGGCATTGGGTATCATTTCTTCTCTGTCCCAGATTTAGTGCTTGATTAGTTTTTTGCAGTCTGTTAACAGCTCTTCCTGAATAACATCCTCTCTTCAGTACAGGGAGCCAAATGTATGCAACTACCAAAGCCTCTTACTCCTAGAGGGACAGATTTGGCATGGGGGGGGGGGGTGTTTTGTGGGAGGGGGCATGTATATAGAAGGCTGAATTTCTTTTTTTCCTGTGTTTATCTTCCCCTGCCATCAAGAGGCATCTGAGGGCAAATGGCGAAAGTCACAGCACACTTCCAGGGCATCTTAGTGGCGTCATGCTCTCAGCAATAAATCTGTCGCCTGTGGGCTGGCAATGACAGTCTGGCTTTTCATTTGCGTTCCAAGCACTGGCTGCGTTATCTGTCGGGTAGATAATTCCCTGACCTTGCGGTCAGGGGATGGGTGCTTTGCTTAGAGATTAAGCTACTGCACTGGATAACACGCTGTTTAATCCCTTTGGTAGCTGCTCCCTCTGTGGGGGGTCACAAGAATACAGTGGCTTGCAGTAGGTCTAGAGGCCTCAGAAGCTGTGATAACAGTGCAGAAACTGTATGTGCCCATCCTCCCAAGTTAATTTGGTGGCAGACCGGAAAACAACCAGCATATCTAGGGCAGTATTTTATCAAGTGATGTAGCCATATGGTGGAAAAAATACTGTCGTCTGAGGGCTTAGACGTGTCAGAAATCAGGCAGTCCCTTTGTGTATTGACCATGTCTGCTAGTGGGCATATATAAAAAGAAAGTTTATAATTATTTTTCTTCCCCCCTGCTGATGGGGGGACTACTGAATAATTAATCTTGCTGACTTGAGCTGGGGAGGGATGAAAGAAGGCTGCTCTTCCTGAACCCAAATCCTGAGGTATTGTTCATACCCGAGGCTCCCAGGCAGTGCTTCTTCCACACCAAATATTGCTCAGAGCTCTCTGACTCAACTTCTCACCAAGGTCCCCCTGTGTGCACAGGACTGCCCCGTTGCTATGCATATCCCACCCCATGCCTGAGCCTGCCGCGTGACTTGAAGTCTAGCCTCCCTGTAACAAAAGCCCAGCACTCTTCCCCACTTCCACCGGTCCTTTGCAGACTGTGTAGTATCATGCAGACAAGAACCTTGGGTCGTCCAGTCCATAAAAAGCTACTTTCTCTGCTCTTTTCCTCCATTCTGTTCTGCACTTTTGCTATTGCGGTCCCCATCTCTTTACCAGCCTGCCAACAGCTCGCAAACCTGAAAAAGCAGCCTTTTCTGCTGCTTCAAGGCTGTGGCTGGGACACAGCTCTGAAGCATCCAGCTGGCATGTTTGAAAGCCACAGAAGCCTGTGTTAATGTCCAAGTAAGTGCAGCAAATGCATTAGAGTTGGATGCACAGCCAGGTCTTAGGCTCACACAAGGCATCCAGGGACCAAACCCTGTTCCCTGGTAATATTTAGGGTCCTGCCTGCAAGTGAAATCAATATGAGAGCTTTGACTGACAAGCTCTGATTTAGGATGTTTCAGCCCCCCAACCAGCTGTCTGCCCCTGCTGTCTGCTGAGAGCGTTTCCTTCCCCCACCAGAGAAGGAGACGATGGGAGCCTGTGCTCACATCCAGCCTGTCAGGGGTGATACCGTATCTTTCTTTTGGAGAGCCCAGTTTACTGAGCAGCATCCTCTTCCCATGCTGTCACTGCTTATTTGAGGATTACAATACCTCTTGGATCTGTCTTTTCCCTCTTAGAAGAGCTCTGCTCTCCTTGGAGATAGCCCCAGGCTCAGGGCTCCTCTGGCCGTGGTGTTCCCTCTGCTCCATCACAGAAATGTGCCAGTTGTCACCATGTGCTCACTTTTGGGTGACCCACCTTGCCAGGAATAACCCTGGCTCTGAGGTCTGGTGACTGAATCCAAACAACTGCTTGCAAATCAAGTTGTGTGAGAAACYGGCCTTTGTGAGAAACTCCCAGACATCACCCTGCTTTCCTAATGATAACTGGGCTGAKGGCATGTCATGGATCTCTACCAGCCCCTGGAAGTTTGATGTTAAGTTGGGTCCATAAGAAAAAAATCTGAAAAAGCATAATTCAAACAAGCCTCAGCAGAAACATGCTTCCTTATCCTGTCCTCTTGAGCTAGGTACCCTTCCCACAGCTCATCCTGCTGATCTTAGCACTGACACTCAGGCTAATCCTTGTAGTGCCAGCTCATATTCAAACACTGAAAAGAGAATCACCCCTCATCAGCCTCTGCTTTGCAGGAGCCTCCTGGGCACCCCAGCTGCTGTCCCAGAGCCTGAGCAGCTGTGGTTAATTCAGATACCTCCCACTCTAACACTCAGGCGTTGGCTGGCTGCAGGCCTCCTTGGAGCAGGGCCTGGCACGCAGGAAGCCCCCAGCCACCGGGCTGGGGTGCTCCAGCGGACATTGCTCTGCTACTACAAGAGTGGATCCTTCAACAGCAAGGAGCCCTTAAATTCAAAATCTGTCACGATTCTGTCAGCCACGTAGGATCCCAGTCCTATTTTCATTAAATTCATTTAAGTCCTCCATAAACTTATCCCAGCCAGGTCTATGGAGCTTGCATCTCTTCTTCCTCCTTATTTCCACCACTCATTCAGAGCATGTTTCTTTGCTGTACTAGTGTGAGAGCCATGTTCTTTGCAGAAGAATAGCTTTCCCACATTGCTCCACTCATTTTCCACAGCTTTCCAGACACTCACAAATCCTGTTGGAAAATGCCTCTCTGTTCTTACCTATGATTCTAAGTATCTTCTGCCATTCTTCATTCTGTGATCTTATCCAAAATGTTATGTGGAAGGAACTGTTTGGCCATGTACATTTTTGTTGCATGAGACCTATAAACTGCATACCCTATGATCTGAAGGCTATTTAAATCTCTCATGCTTCAGTTTATTTCATCTCCCTAGTGCTCAGCAATTCTTTTCCTTCCTCCCGGGAAACATTTTGTCCTTTTACATTTGCACCTCCAATTCCCCCCCCTAGAAGTGGCTTATACAAAAATTATACTCTATACAGTTGACATATTGACTCCCTGGAGAGCCTTCCCTGCTTACAGGATGTCTTTCTATACCAGAGGACATTGCAGTGTGATGTCATGGAGAGGATTCAAAAAGTATTGCTACATCAGCAGGTATCGTACCGCATGGGAGTTTACAGAGCGCTGGTATTGAGATGAATGGAAACGGGCCCTGTGGATTTCAGAAGATTCTGCAGAAAATCCCCTGGTAGCTACATTACAGTAAAATATCTGTGCAGTTGAGGACTTGCAGACTGTGTTTGAATCACGTGGCATCTGCATCATAGTACAGTGTCTTTGCAGGGAAGGATCTGCGGGTTCCCAGAGACTGTGGGAACCACAAGAAATCTGTAGAGTGCCCAGAGTAGAGGCAGCTGTAGCTGTGAAAGTCGCTGCCTTCGAGAATCTCTGCTTCCACAATTTTTTGCTGGAACCACAGAGAAAATGCATTGGAATATCTGCCCTGAACAAAGAGGGATGTGCAGGTTCTTTGAGATGTTGCAGGAATCACAGGAAACTTCTGTTACAAGACAGAGTCCCTTCTGCCTAGAAATTATTAGGACTTGCAGCACCCAAGAGATGTGAGCTGAAGTGACAGCTACCATGCCTAGAGATGTGGAGTGTATCCACAGCAAACCTAAGATCTCAGTGCTCTAGCTAGTGTTGCAGAAAGCTCTGAAGGTTCTTCCTCTGCCCTCCTGCCTTGCATTTTCTGAAAGCAGACAGGTCAGCTCTGATTTTTGTGAAACAGTCCTCCCTGGCTTTACTTCCTCCTGTGCAGCAGTAGGAGTCYGTGCTGAAACACTGCAGTGCACCAGCAGAAAAGGCAATGTCAGGGCTCAGAGCTCTTAAGATATGTCTAAAATTCCAGTCTGTCATGACAGGTCACACAGACCTATACGAACTAACTATAAACTTATTAGTGGTGCTCGGATGGGTTGCAAAACCTGTAAGGAGAAGCTGGCGAATACTGGAGCAGTTAGCCAATCCTAGGCTCTACACTGCTGCAGTTAAACTGCTAGTGGTGACTGAGCTACTGTGTTTAAAACTGGGTTGGATGTATCCACATCTTTCTGGCAGTCACTGCAGTGATGACAGGGTGGACGTATATCAGGCAGAACTCCCCCCCACCCCATAGCACAGGCAACATTGATGACTGCAAAAAGGAAACTTTCCCTCTTGTGCAAGAAGGGGCACTACTTCTCATGTCAGGCACTGGTCTAAGCATGGAGGGGAAACACCTAGTGACTTCCTGACCAGAGTCATTTGCATCCTGCAGGACCTCATCTTTTTTTATATCATTCCTTCTACTTCTGTAACGCCTCTTCTAAAGGTGAATGAAGCAAGGTGCTCTGTCTGAACCCTTTATAGCACCCAGAGAGCAAAGTCCCCCATCCCATGTCATCTCTGGCTTGCCTAGCACCAGTGGTTCAGCTACGTTCCCAGTTCCTGTGGTCTAGGGCACAGGGACTGGGATCCTTTCACAGCTTCCCAAAAACATAAAATAAGTACACACACATATTCCAGCCTTCATGCTCTGAGGGCCATTCCTGAGCTCACTGACTGCCGCAAGGGAAAAACTCCTACTGACTTGAACAGGCTTTTCAACATCCCCTTCCTCARACCAGTGTGCAAGACTCACCTTCCTACTGGTTTTAGCACCACTGATTCCTGGTTTTGTGTTTTGGGAAATGGTTTCTGGTGCTGTTAGTTTCCTCCTCATTTATGATATGCTGTCTGGGAAAACAGTTAATGCAAGGGAATAAAATTAGCACTGGTTCTGCTACTTAAAAAACAAACAGTAGCATCACTTTGCTCCTCTGCAGCATCCTAATTCTTTTGTCAGTTCTCACTCTGTTTCAGGCAAAGGCCCAAAGCCCTGCTTCAGTCGCTTGCTGGAATTGCTTGTTCACAGGCATGTCTCAGTTTAAGGAAGAGCAGAGTAAATTGGTTGGCTTGAAGCCCTTGCAGACAAGTGGCTGTTCTGTGTCTGGCTCAGGCGCCTCCCTGGGTACTGAGCTGTGGGGTGAAGAYGACGGCAGGGAGAGCCTCAGGACCGAACTGGCTAGGAAACAAGGGCAGCTTGAATCTGCTGGGAGCTGAAAAYGGTGCGGAGACTCCTGGATAGCATCTGGGTGAGGACCATGGAAATCTCCTGGTGAGAGCACAGCACCACTTGTTTGCTGGACTGGCCGGCCCTTGTGGCAGACACGGGGTGAATTCGCCCAGGACAGTTGTGTTGTTTTCCTGCTACAGTGAAAATTTTGCCTTTCTGTTCATGGTTCTCATCTTGTGTTTCTTTAGTCTCACTTTTTCCCTGAGGTCTGAGAAGATGGCTGGTTCTGAGTGGTAAATGTGAAGCGTCTCTCATTCAGAGTGCACAGGTAGCAAAGCTTGTGATCAGAGTGGACCTCCCTTCTAGGGTCTAACAAAGTGCATGCAACCTGGCACGTAACAAAACTCTCAACTGCTGGCATAATGTTCAGAATTTCTTTAGCAGGGAAAGGAAAATGTCTTTCTGTTTTACCTACACATCTTTGTTTTGAGCTCCCTTCCTCATTTGTTTTTCCACCTCTCACAAATCATTAAATAAAAGTAAAAAATAGCAGAGCTTATTTTGGAAGTGATTAAAAATGAGGAGAAATTATCCCATCACCTTCTTACAAACCAAAACATATCCTGTAACATCTGACAGACACAGAGCCAAATCTCTTATTCCCCACTGTTTAGCTTGCTGTCTGACAAGGTGCCTCCGTGCCAGCCTCTCTTCCCCTCAGCTGTGCCAAGCTGTTTAGGCAGACACTGTTTGCTTTCTGCAAACACCCAGGAACACTGTGTGCAGCACAGGGTATTGACAAACTCATCACTGCGCCTAAAAATACAAATGGGTATGTGACCGTATCATCCCTTTGCCCGRGCACAGCCCAGGCAGGGCGAAATTTCCAACAGGTTCTTGGAAGTATAGCCTGTCCTAAGCTACTGTGATTTACAGCAATAATAATAAGGCTAATGTACCTACGCTGTATTCATTCCTGGAGTAACTCTGCTGGTTCCAGTGTGGCACCTAAAGGGATGAACCAGGCACTGTAATGTTACTGTGCTGAAAGAAAGAATGGTGTTACTGTATGCTGTCATACATACAGATATAACTGATCCTAGCCCACCAGGATGGTATAAGGAGTCTCAGTCCACATCTGCTCTATTCTTTACCATTTCCATCTGCAGCCACTGCCTAGTTCTGCTAATGCACCTTCCTCCTGCCCCTGGACTCCCTGTGCAGCCTTATCAGTGGCATTCACTTTTGGGCCCTCTGTCTGAAAGCCTAAAAAGAAATTTTAGAGGTCCTTCAAATGCTTCAAAGTTTGGGGACCATATAGAGAAGTGGAGGCCGGCAGCTTCATTCTCCAGGAAAAGACAGCGGGAGAGCAGGAGTCAGAGGAACTGCCACAGCAGGGGTGCAGGGATATCCTTCCCCTACGATCAGGAGATTAATTAGAGCACTACTCTGGGAACGGTGAGGACCTGAGTGAGCTCCAGCTACACCACTGAGTCTAGCGTGGCCCAGGGCAAGTCACATCAGTTCTTTCCGCTTCAGTTTTCTTGTACTGAAACTAGGGGTGATAACTAGTTTACCTCACAGTCAGGTCCTGAGATTGGATGTAGGGAGCTGTGTAAAGCACAGAAGAAGAAAATAGCAGTGGTAGTGTGATTTTGTAATGTAGGCTATTCCTTACTGAATGGCAGGGAGGCAGGAGTGCAAAACTACAGAAAGATTTGAGTCTTTTTGGACTAGAGTCTTACAACAACAGTCATGTTTCACAGCAAAGAGCTATGCTCAAAGGAAGGGGCTCAGGACAAAGAACTCAGACCTAGAACTGCATTTTTTTATGCCCTAGCCTTAAGAGGCATTTGGGATAGGGGTCTTATCCCATTACAAAGGCTCCAAACAGGAAGTCGTTCCCCAGGGAGTGCTGGTTGCTGTGCATAAATGCAAAATCCATTTCTAAGCATCTTGTACAGAAAAGCTTCACATATTTTCCTCTTCCCAGTGTGTTTTCCTTTCAGAGCACCATCTAGTAACATTGTCCTACCCAAGAGGGGCAGAGCTGCTTCTTGCCTCAATAGCAGCGGAAGCATTTTGATTTTCTCACCATGCCCCAGCTTTGGCTCTTTATGGTGTGTGGTATTTGCTTGCAAAGGGCTTGCGGGGCTGCACTCCCACAAGGAGTTGTATTACGGCTCTATCAGCTCATATTAAAACATGCCTGTACTATGTTGCAAAGTAAATGTCACAGGGCTCGTTGCCAGAGGGACTGAGATAAGCCAGTATCTTCCTGTTCTTTGCCTATGACCATATTCTCTTACAATACTTTGACAGCTGAGTCCATTTCTAACAAACTTAATTCCCTAGGACCTTGTCTCAGCAGAGCATTAAATGAGCTTAAACTTGTATGCTTTGAAGGGGGCCTGTGTGATCTGAGAACAGGCAGATCCATCCCAGGACACCTCTGCTCTCCTAGACGTGGCAGCTGCTCTACTAGAGAACAGCACCAGCCCCAAGACTGCAAGCAGGACCGTGTGTGAAGAGAGCTGCAGTTGTCAGCCACAGTGTGCTGCATCTAATTAGTTTTGTGTGTTGTGCTTCTACCTCCTGACACCTGCTTTAAGGAAAAAAAAAAAAAGGAAAAAAAGAAAAGAAAACAAGACTACAACAAAATGGCATTCTAACAATTATGTTTCATCTTAACTGACAGGAGCAAGAACAGCCATGGCTGAAAGCAAATCTCTTATTTTGGTGTTATGACTGGTGGTGATGAGAAGAACCCTCCTCAGGTAGAGATGTGATCAGCCTGGCTCTGTCTGAGGTCAGTAGGGGATGAAAAAATGTCACTTCTCTGAAGCAGTCATGTCCCTGATGACAGCTAGCAGGGCATCTCTGGGAACTTTTTCAGAAGAACCTCTAGAAAACTAGTGGCTGACAGACTCTGCATTGCATATTCTGTATTCTCCAAGCCTCCCTATCCAGGCTGGGCTTAGTAAAGACATGCACACTGAAAAAGCCTCCTCCTGGTGAGCGAGATTCCCCTGGCATGGGGAGAAATTTTATCACAGAATGAGCAGAAAGCTACATAAACACCATATGAGAACCATTGTAGGCAAGCACAGAGAGAAATGTAATCCTTGCATCTCTCTCATCATCGCAGTGCAAGTGTTTATGATAAACTGGGTCAAAAATACATTGTAAAATGTTAGCTAGTGGTAGTACAGCTGTTCTTCCTAATAGTTTTTGAACACATCAGCCAAATTCAACCTTGACAGAGAAAGCATRGCTCAGTGATAAATTTTGTGTGAAGAGGCAGGCTGCAGAAGAGACAAATTGTTGGCACTGTCACTGGTGCTGAAAGGCTCCATCTTGAGCCCAGCCACTCTTAAAAAACTAGATAATCCTCATAAATGAGATAATCTATGAATGCCCAAAATGTGCAAAAGCTTCACCCAGAGTTCATGCCAAAGAAACTGCTCTTTAGTCAGTGGTTCTCCCTGACATGTGAATTCTCTGATGTCTAATACAAGATGAATTCATCTTGCAGCCTTGGTTTCATTGCAGTAAGAATCACAGGGCACCAGCCCAAGGAAATCAGGCTGCATAGTTCTGGGGGCTCTGAAATTACTTGGTTTATTTTGTCATAGACAACAGTGTGACAGTTTCTTCTTTCTTGTTATTATGTGCTTGATCATGTTGTCTCACTATGCAAACCATCAGTCTATAATGGTTGGAATTTACCTAAAAATGAATCTTAGGACTTGGACCTGTAATTCTTCTTTGAACATCTAAATGTTAATGGAGTCTTTCTCCATAGTGTTTTAATATCTCAACTTCAGAAACCCTTTAAGCATTCAGAGTGGTTTCTAGACAGGTCAAGGCAGGAGCAGTTCTAGCCATCTGGCAGTAGTAATCAGTAAAGTGCTTCTCAAGTGGGGGTTGGAGGTGTGTCCACATCTCAGGGTTTGGCTTTGAATTTGAAAGTTTAGTGTCATTTGGATCGAGATTTTGGGTTGTCCCATTAGATCTATAGATCCAGTGTGAAATCTGGAGCTAGGCTTTCCAAATGTTTAGGAAGTAAAAACTGGGAATTTGATTCCAGCAGTAGCTAAGACATGCCATTGGTCACAGAAACTTCCTGGTAATTATCCTTTGGTTGTTGTTGCTTTTAAAATGCACTTATTTCAGTTTCAAGTAATCATTCTGCAGCATGAAAGTGGCCTAGAAGCAAAGTCTTTATTATAATCCTAGGATTATAATAGAACAATAGCCTAAATGTGTTTTCTAATCTTGGAAGAGGACCAACAGAAATCTGCAGGACCTGACCAAGATGTCAGCAGCTGTTCCTGTGCTCTACATAAGATGTGTTCTAGTTCTAAGCAGTTAGATAGCATGTTGCTGGCTTTGACTCTTAGCTCTCTCTGCCCTGCACCTTGGTAGCAAAAATACCAAGTAAGCCTCAACTAAAAAGACAATACTTTTTACATATGTCCCATGGGTTAAATTCTGTTCCCACCAAAATCCAGCAGTAAAACTTCCTCTCAAATAAACAGCAGCACAAACAGATTCAAGAAATCTCTCTCATGCTTCCACCCAACTTGCTGCCCTGTTTTTTGGTGCCACAAGTTTAAACAAGTTATAACCTCTATGACTCTCACAAGCTTTGGATTGAAACCACTACAGAATGAAAAAAATATCCATACGCAGTTATTCATTTTGAAAAAAATTATTTTTTTCTTAGATTGCACATTCAAAACTTGAGCTGCACACTGCACAGTACAGGAACAGCACTTAGCTAATCCAATTATCACCATGTTGGTGCCTTTTGATTAGTTTGGCTGTAGTCCCAAGGTGTCAAAATTGGTCAGTGGCAAGAGATGGACTCCAGGTTTAACTAGTCAGTGGCCACAACATTATTCCTGGGCTGTAAAATGTCCTCAGCATGCACTGCAAATGCCCCACAGAGGCAGGTTTGGACAAAGCCTTCAGGTAGAACTCAGTAGACCTTTAGGGAAGAGCTACTGTTTCAGTTAGTGACTGTGTATGTTCATTTGCCCATCACATTTTCATTCCTTACCCTGTTTCCCAGCTCTTTCCATTTGCTCTCTGCTGAATGGATCATGTCATGAACTTCAACCACAGTGCGATGGAGCAGGGAGCAAGAGCTCTCACAAGTGAGCCACTGCTTACCCCCACATCAGTGCTGGCAGGCTTGCTCTGCAGCCTTGAAGGCTACAGGCTAGATGAAATTTTGGCTATGCTGATGTCAGTGCAAGGTTTACCCCAACACCAGTGTTGCCAGGGAGAGAGGGAAGCTCTGTGCAGGCTGGATTTGGGCCACTGGGCATCTCTTTTCTAGGTCTTTACAGCTACAAGGGCAGCAGGATTGAAACCAACCTTGGTATCACTGCTCAAACTGATTGCTGTTTTGAGGACGAGGGTGAGGAGACAGGCTGCTAGCTGGCAGCAGTAACTCAGCTGTCCTTCCCACAGTTATGAATATTTTTAGATTTTGACGTTAATTAGTGCTTTTCTCCAACAGATATGTTTTACTTTAATAACCACCCATCCAAATAAACAAACAAAATAGCATTTTGCACTTTGTTGTCTCTTTTGTCCAAAGTCTTTGAAGCATTTTACCAAGCTGGGTGTTGTTATTTCCTGGGAGTCACAGCAATCCCAAGAGCCTGACTCTGCTTCCTTTTATATCAATGGGAGCAGGCCCAGCCCTCAAGGACTTACCTGGTGTCACACAGCGAGCCAATGACTGACAGTGAAAACATAACTCAGGTGCCCTAATTCCTACTTTCTGGCTGGCTGTTCTCAATAGCACCAATTGTTCTCTAATTCAAAGGGAGTATGTTCCATCAAAACCAAAGAAAATCCCTATTTCTTCATTTCCAACACTGGTTTTATAATGTTTTGAGGCTTGCAGGGTACCAGGGTGTACTTTGGTCTACAATTACCATCACTGCTAATGTAAGGAACCTTTTTTAAAACCTTCTAAGAGGTTTTAAACCTGCTGTCACCTCCTGTGAAGCTTTGGTAAGCAGTCTACACAGGAAGGCCTGTGTGCCTATTTCCTGTGTCAGTCTTCTTGTTTTGTCTTCTGTGTTATGTGTTAGAGACATCTGCAAGAAAACAGGATCTTGGCTGCTGCTTTTCCCCCGTGCGCCAGGTCCAACACCATCACCACAGCAACCCCACATGGCGTCACACATGGTCAAATGCACAGCTGGCACAGCCCTAAGTCGGAAGAAAACAGCAGAAAGTGCCTGCTTTCAGATGTGTGTTCATTACTATAACCTAGCAGACAGCAAATGTGGAAAACTGGAGCAGAACACTGTCTTATTTAAATGCTTTCCACAGGGCGTAGGCAGACATTTTCACATTTCCAGTGCATTAACAGCAGAAGGACTCATTTCCCTCTGTACAGTATTGAGTTAGAGTTATGAAAATGCTGTGATCCTCATTAAGAGAATCTACAACATAGCTTATTTTGTGCATCCACTCTTTCTTGTGCCCTAAAGTGAGAMTACAACTGTTAGCACCAGTGGACAGATAAATGCTTCCCTGCTTAGTAGACAATGATAAGAGCTGGGTGAACTTGTTATTGCAAGCAATTCATAGAATCACAGAATAATTCAGGTTGGAAGGGACCTTTGGAGGATATCTAGTCCAATCTCCTGCTCAAAGCAGGATTAGGTTGCTCAGGGCCTTGTCCAGTCAAGTTTTGAGTATTTCCAAGAGTGGAGACTCCACAGATCCTCTAGGGGGGCAAATAATCTGCAAGTCTGTGACAAAGGCCAGCTTCCACAAGTTCATTTTCTTAACTTACTGAACAAATGGGTCGCATAGATGCCTTTCAGTTTGTGGATGGCTCACAAGCTTCTCTTCCATTTTTCCTTCTCCAAAAGAAAAGAATTCTGCAGACTTTCATAACAGAAACTTGGAAAGGAGGAGGAGTGGTGAGGCTACCAGGGAGGGGAAACGGCTGCAAACAGCATAAGTGAAGTTGCTGTTTTTGTGAACAATTTTAACAGCTTCTGCCCAGCTCTGATCATAACATCTACTTACATGGTGCTATGAAATCTTGCTCTGTGCTTTTCTCCTCCCACATCAGATACCAGCAGTGGGTAAGGCGCACCCAAGGGCCAGGCATATGGAATTCCCTAATTCAGCCATCCTCATCTTTATCATGGAAGAGACAACAGCTTTGAGAATGCAACCCTGTAACTTAAACCAAGCTGAATTGCACTCAAACCAGAATGAGGTGAGTTGGTGTTGGTTCTTTTTTAGGCCTGTCATCTCTACTGCCTGCATTTCCACACTAAGGAAGAGTGTGGCTGCAGTCAGCTCCAGTTCAGGCAAATGACTGGTAACTCACAGGTTTCAAGCAAATTTCTTCTTCCTCTCTGAGAAAATGTGTGTGCTTGTGGGGTGGAGGACACAAAGGCTCACTTGCCCTCTGTAAAGATGACTGAGGTCAGTCCTTAAAACATGCCCCAAAACAAAAGCATATTTTAAAAAGTACGTGAAATAGCTGCCACGGTTTTTGTGCGGTACCCTGCTCCCCCTGCCAAAATAATAAATTAGGGTGGTTGTTGCTTGTTGTTGTTTTTAAATGTTCTAACGTAGAGGAGCTTTCTGATGCATTATGATGGTCAACCTTAGGTGACGTATCCCCACTTATCTGTGAAAAGACCTTTCATTTCTTATCCAGGTTGGCATGCAGTTCTGCTTCCAAGGCCATCTTGTCAAAGGTGCGCATGTTTGTCTCCTCCCGTACCTTTTCCCGGACATGGAAGGATGCCCGAGCGACAGATCTGGCGTTTTCTAAGACAGTCTTCTTCTCCTTGAAGATCTGCTCACTCCTCTCCAGCTTCCTCTCTATAGAGAGGAGGATCTCCCTGCGCCGTAAGTCCTCGTACTGCTCTACCTTTTGCTTGTTGATCTTTTGCACCTTCTCCTTCTCCAGCCGGCTCGTGACCACCTTGCGGGCTTTCTCCTGGACCACCTCTTCGGCCACCTGGGCAGCATGCTGGAGCTTTCTCTCTGTCTCTTTAGCCAGGGCCTCCAAGTGCTCCTTTTGCTCTCTTTCCTTCCTTTCTGCTGCCAGTCTGGCTCTCTGAATCTGCATCTCCTCCCGCCTGGCCTTTTCCCTCAGCTCCTGGTTCCTCTTCTCTATTAGCTGCTCGTAGTTCTCCTGAGCCTTTGTTAAACTCATCTCTAGGGAGGCCTTCAGCATCTCCTTCTCTTCTGCCTCTTGCTTGGCCAGTTCCTTGAGCAAGGCCTCGTGCTTCAGCTTCTCTGCTTGGTTGAGCAGTTTCTTCTCTTTCTGCAGCTGCACCTCCTTCCTCAGCCTCTTCTGTGCGGCTGTGGACAGCTTCTCTTGCAGAAGCTGCTCCTCTCGCTCTCGGTGCTCCTTCTTGCCATCCTCCTTTGCCTTCAAGTTGTGCTCTTGATGGAGTTTCTTCTGCTTGTCCTCCTGGATGGCCCTCTCCAGCTTCTCCCTCCGCAGCCGCTCCTGCTTCTCCGCTTGCTCCTGCCACCTCTCCTCACACACCAGGCGCTGCTTCTGCTTCAGCAGGGCGGCCTCCTGCTGCTCCTGGCTCAGCCTCCCTCGCCGCTTCTCCACTTGGCACTCCCACATCCGCTGGCCRTGCACGAGAGCCCTCTGCTTCTCCTTCTCCTCCTGCTCCTTCCGCTGCTCCGCCAGGCGCCGCTGGCTGTCCCACTGCAGGTGGGCCACCTGCCGCTGCTCCCGGAGGAGGCTGGCCTCCTGGTGCTTGGCGATCATTAGGGCCGCGATCTTCTTGTCCCTCTCGGGCACCTCCTTGAGGCCCTTCTTCCTCTTCACCTCCCTGACGATCCTCTCCACGCGCTGGGCGGTCTGCGGCGAGTGGCTGAGGTCGCCCAGGCTGAAGCTGCGCCCCAGCAGGGAGTTGGCAGCAGTGCTTGCCCGGTCGCGGGGGCGCCCCTTGTCCCCGCGCTCCCGCAGGCTCTCCCCGCTGTAGGAGGACGAGGCCCCGGACTCCGAGGAGGTCTTGCCCCAGGCGCCCTCCCGCCGCTTCTGCAGAGAGTCCAGGGAGTGGCTCTTGGTCTTGGCGCCCGCTGAGGCCCCAGCCTCCCTGCCGGGCCGGGGCCCCGCAGCGGCGGGGGYGGCCCTGGGGGCCAGGCGGGCGGCAGGCGAGGGCGGCAGGCTGCCGAGGGGCGTGAGGATCCTCCTCTTCTCCTCCCGGATGATCCTCTCCCGCTCCTCGCGGCACTGCTGCAGCTTCCGCCGGCGCTCCCTCTCGTAGGCCTCGTAGAGGCCGGCGGCCACCCGCATGGACCGCCCGGGGGCCTCCCGCAGCAGCTCGCCCAGGGCCCTCGGCAGCAGCTCCACGGGCCGCACTGCGCAGCGGGCGCAGGCCTCCAGCGACCGCGGGCTGGTCAGCACGTAGCGGCTGCCCTCCGCCGCCGCGCAGTCGAAGTTGTACAGGTCCAGGTGCAGCAGCGGGGACTGCTCGCCGGGCCGCGCCGGCTCCCCCGGCACTGCCGCGGCCCCCGCCCCGCCGGGCGCCGTGCAGGGCTGCGGGGGCGGCTCCGCTGCCGGCTCCACCATGGCTTGGCCTGCAAGGGAGACAGCGACGGCGGGGTCACCGGGGCACGCGCGGCGCCGCGGGTCAGGGACCCCGCTGCGTCTCCCCGGGGAGTTGCAAAGCCACGGGGGGTGCGGAAGAGAGGGGCTCCTGGGGCCCGCGGGGGGCAGGGCCTGGGGGTGTCTGGGCTACAGGTGGTGGAGCTTGGGGCTGGGGGCGTTTGGGTGGAGGGTGGTGGGCATTCAGGTGGTATGGGGTGCATTTGGGG
>NW_020448008.1:748496-758796 GCF_003343035.1 Apteryx rowi | reverse complement strand
GTGGGCACCTGTGCTGCCCTCGGGGGCCCCCGCACGCGTGTCCTGGCCCGCGCGTGTCCTGCCCTGCGTGCCTCCCTCCATGCATGTGTCCTTCTGTGCGTGCCTCCCTCCATGTGTATCTCCTTCCATACACGCACCCCTCCATGCACGTCTCTTTCTGTGCATGGGTCCCTTCATGCAAGTCTCCTTCCGTGCATGGATCTCTCCGTGCACGTGTTCTTTTGTGCATTCCTTCCTCTACGCACGTCCTTCAAAGAACGCATCCCTCTATGCACGTCCTTCAAAGAACGCATCCCTCTATGCACGTCCTTCCATGCACGCATCTCTCATATACGTATCTTCTATGCCTGCACCATGCAGGTGTCCTTCCATGCACATCTCCTTCCAGGAACATCTTCTTCCAGGCACGTGTGCCTCTGTGTACACATCTCTCCATGCACTTTGCCTTTCCAGTAGTATTTTTCAGCAATTTGTTATGTAACCACTACAGACACCGACTAATCTGCTTTGCTTTAATGAGGACATGGCACTCACCAAAGGACTTCCAGGCCTGCCCCAGGACAAGGATAAAGAGCCGCAGAAGGACACTGCACTGGCCTAGGAAGGGCAAGCTGAGGGCTGTGGATCGGTGGTGTTTACGCACCGTCCAGGCAAAGCCTCTGAACAGAGCTTGCCCCTGCGCACAGCCCTGATGCAGCCACAGTGAGCAGGCAAACTCCACCAGTAAAACCACATTGACTTACCTAATCTCATTCATTCATCATCATCAAAGTCTGTAGAGGACTGTTATAAAGCTTGGTAATTAGGTACGTGACAAACCCTCAGGCCACGCAACAGCTTTCTGCTGTCGGAAGAGCCCAGCTCACTGACTGATAGCACTAACCACTGTCGATGCTGGCTGCAGTGCCGTAGCCAGCGTGCCATGGCCATATTCCTGCCTCACGGATAATGTTAAGGCAGTAAATATATGTGCCAGGTAAGGTGTGGGCTTCTGTGGACTTCTGGCAAGTTGCTGTTTCAGCCTGCAGTGGGGCTGTATGTGGACCTTGATCTTCCAGATTTCCTTGTGGATCTTTAGGACTCCCATAAGTGGTCTCCCAATTGCAGCTGGAAGGGGATTTACCAGGAGATTTTTCAAAGCAACGGGATATGTTTTTAGAAGCCATTAACACACACGGAGTTGTATCCCTATCTTTTCAAAAGACTAAAGGAGATTTGGGGTGGGGCAGGAGAGGAGGTCTCTGGAGGAGCTGAAGAGGATCATTTCCATCAGTGAGTCACTTTTCCACACACGATTATAAAACCTAGTTCTCTGTTGGCATATACCTTGTCTGGAAATGCACACACTGGGGCAGAGCAGTGCTCTAAGGTCACGCTCCTGCTTTAATAAACAATTTCCAATGCAAAACTTTGCATTGCTGTCAGCGATAGCATGAGATGCAGGGCAGTGGAGATCGGAGTTACAGGTGGTGGTGGTGGAAATATTTGCATCATGTCAACAAATTCATCTGCCTGCTCTTAATTGCACATGTGTTAATTAATCTTTTCCAATCCAGCTTTAAAACTGCCCATACCTGAGTTTTCCTCCACTCCTCTTAGGAGAGTTATTTCACAACCTACTAGACCTCACTGGTAAAACATTATTAGTTATATTTGGCTTCAGTTTTTCCTCTCGGTTTTATCTTCTCTAAGAAGTTATCCCCCCATTTTTTGCTAAATACCTCCCTTCTGCTTGGGTTTATGCCTTACAAATGTTTGTGAGCTGTTTCCATACCCCCTCAGAGCCAAGCAAAACATATCATCATTATAAATCAATTCCCTGTAGCTGCACAACCCGATATCAGCTCTCTCCTAAATGCCCTTGAGCATGCCTGTCTGTCCCAGTAGCCGCAGGCTGCATGAGCAGTGGGCTCTGCACGGCGCTGCCGAGATGCCGCCTTCCTGCCGCGCGGCACAGGAGAGCTGCATACGCTGTCCTGGTGCTGGTACGGTGCCTTTCTCCTCTCTCCTGTCTCCTTATGGATTCTCTAGTTTGCTAACTCTCCTAAGGCTTGCTCAGTTCTGTTCCGCTTACCAGGACTGTTCCCCCTCCACCCTAGGAACAGGCTGATGGATTATTTCCTCCTTGGTAAATGACTTTTGTTTTCCTTAGTTTGTAATTGCTACTCGCTTTCTCATGCGGTGTTTACACTGCTGCTGGGAGGACCCCCAGGCTCTTGTGCAGCTCTCATCCTACTTTCTCCTTTCCTAGCTTTGGCCCAGTGTATTCCTGCTCCTTCCCGGAGTCCTGGAGGTTCAGGGGAAGGTGATAGCCCTGGGGACAAGAGCATAAGAAGCCCTCTGCCATAGTCTCCTGAGTGCAAGGCTGCTGGCATCTCCCAGGCATAGGGTCCTTCTCCTGCTCCCTGCCCGTGGGGCCCAGGCACCCAGAAGCCTCTCCAGGGCGGGGGTGGGCATATCCTTCCCAGGCAGAGGCAGCCTGCACCATGCCAGGACCCACCAGAGCCTCCAGCACTGCCCTCCTCTCTCAGCTGCGAGGTCTAAGTACTAGCTTAAAACTTTAATGAGGCACTGAGTGTAAGGTCACATGGATCCCCATGACACCTGTGGTCCCTTCCCTCCGGACAGGCCCTTGCCACATGCAGTAATCCTTCGTCTGCAGCCCTGCAGCCCATCCACCTGAGCGATGGTGCAGCCAGGCTGCGCTGAGCTAATGCTGAACACAAATCCCGTGGGGCTGTACACACAGGGCTTGTCCAGCAGCCAAGGGCTGAAACCCAACACGCCACAAAGTCGCTGTAACCACTTGACAAAAGCCAAGGTCCTGCTCCAGGATGTTTCAGTGGTGGCAGATGCAGAGGACAGGGAAGCGGAGGAGAGAGCAGAGCATGAGGACTGAGCCRGGGACAGCGACATATGGCGAGAGACAATGCAGAGAGCTACTGCCAGAAGCAAAATGCGTGGCAGCCGCTGGGGACAGGCTTACACTACAAATACTACATCCTGCTCTCTAATGTAAAGCAGGAGTTTAAGGCCGGATATGGCGGCGACTTCAGTCCGCATGAGCTGTGCTGACAGTGAGTTGTCATTACTGTTCATCTTATTAGGTCATGCTGTGGTGTGTGCAAACATTTGGCCCTCAGTAAAGAAAAGGGGTTTTTTGGTCCCTGACTGAAAGGCTCACTAGACTGTTGGCTCTGCCTGCACTGAGGACTACCACTACTGTTGCTGCACTGATGCTTTCTTTGGGTCACATTGAACAGTTGTCTGCTCTGCTTTGTGCAGGTCTAGCACATCTGCAGTAGTCTTTGTGTTTGGGTAAAAGCTATGGAGTTACTAGGGTTGGCTGAAAAATGTGGTGGGATGGCAGAGAAAATTTTGAAAATGAAGGAAAAAAGACTCGGCATTGCATGTTTCTGTGGAAACAAATGTAGGTGTGAGAGTGGGGTTTATTTGCTTTGGGGGATATTCTGTTACTGGTGGTTATTTCTTGGAGAAATTAGAATACTGACATATTTTGGCCTAAACCAAATCAGAGATGCTGCTGCTAAACCTCTTGCACTCAGTGCATCAGTTCTCCTGGTCACGCTTGGCTTATTATGGAGAACTCATGGGGCTGTGAGGGCATTATGGAGCCTCTGGACATGGTGAATCATGGAGGATAGGTATGGCCCCATGGTTTTAAGGCAAATTTAGAATAAAGATATGAGGTAAACAAATACATGAGCCAGCCAGAAATTAGTATGAGGAAATCTTTTGGTCTTTGCAATAAAGAGAGGTCAAACTGCACCACTGGAGTGGTCCTTCCAGGCTTTATAATTTAGGATTATAAACTGCATCTCCCATGAACGGCATATCCATACAGAAATACTGTTGTTTGCTTTCTTCATCAAAGAAAAAGAAAACTTTTCTGTTGTGTAGAGACAATTTTTATTATTTGTAATGTTCATCAAAGCCCAGCTTGGACAGACCTCATTGTGCAGAAATGTCCTTAATGTGGACAGGGCCATAGTCTGACAGCTTTGGGCAGGGAATGCCTTTATGACAGTTGTGTTCAGCACCTAGCACAGTAGGTTTCTGATTCCTGATCAGGGCCTCAATCACTACTCTCCCCCTCCCCCCCCCATTATTATTAAGATGAGCAATAACAGTAAATTTTGACCCAAAATCTTCTGTGTAAACTATGTAAACAAGTACTATTGAGTGTAAACTTGGTAAGAATATTACATGCTAACTCAGGTTACATTTTCAGGTTGAAGCTGAAATGTAATTAAGTTCCATTCATTTAACTGAAACTGTTAATTTTGAGCAAGTGATTGGTCTTCCAGGCCACTTTCAGTTTTCAAGCTGCACTATTTATTCTAGTGCAGCCAGGAAATCACAACAGGACTGTTGAAGAACAGTGGAAAAAAAATGACATTGCTGGTAACACTCTTCAGGGTGAGTAAAATGCAAAAAGTAATCAAACAGAATAAACTGTCAGATTAAGACTAGAAATTTTAAATTATTTTAGTTTTAGGCAGAATAAACAGAACAGTAAGGAATCCTTTCTCTTCCTGTATAATTCCTAACTTGACCATGGCATGGACATGATCAGTTAGGTATACTGCACTAATATTTGTAGGGGAGTTGCAAAAATCTCCCATCCCTCCTTTTCTCTATTAGAAGCTACACCGAAATTTAATTTTCCAGGGCAGAGTATTTGATGTTCCAATCTAAATATGAGCTGCTTTTGTTTTCCTACGTTGTAATTGTTCTTGCCCAGTGGTACTGCGGCAGGGGGGCATAGGCAGCAGGAAGCGATTAGCTGTTCACCGCTGCTCTCATCTGGGAGCGCAGCACAGCCGGGGTGCTATACAGGGTCAGCAGAAGGCAGCTGGGCTCTTCCTCACTTTGTTAGCATATAGCCACGTGCAGGGAGTGTAAAAGAGGTATATGGGAGTTTTGCACTCCGTCTGCATTCATGTAAATTGCTGCCTGAGGAGAAAGACAAAGCAGCGCTACTCCTGTGATGCCTGCTTCCTGAATTCGGGAGAACTGAAAGAAAAACACCATGTGTGCATAGGCAGAGTGACCGCACGCCAGCAGAGTCTCATCACGTGCCCACGTTATGCCCGGCCACATGGTCGCYCAGGGTTGCCCCTGCTGCTTAACACTGTCTAACAGTGTCCTGAGCTACCAGCTCTGCCTTGATACAGTCAAAACAACATTCAGGGACAAATGCCATTATGAATAATTCTGCTTAATTACAGACTAATGTTTGGAAGTGGAGCCTACTACCCATAAGGATCGGATTACATTTAAATTCCCAGAGACCGCTGCTGGGATTGGCATATTGTCATGCTGGCTCCTGGAAGATCATGAAGCAGATGAGTTTTCAATGAGTTGTAGGTGTTGGGTAAGTTTGGAGTATGAGTAGCAGAGCTAATCATTAGCAAGGGGGCGGGGGAAGGAAAATAGATGAAATTCATTTAAAAAGCCCTGTTATATCATCCATTTTAAATGAGTTTAAACTCTATTTAATGGATGCATTTATTTCCTGAAAATTAAATCGATACCTGTGTGTTTAGACTTTGGAGGGGATGAACTCTGCCATTCATCTGCAGCAAGAACTGGACTCCCTAGCTCTCTGGACATCACAGCCCATCCGTCCTGAACTCTGGAGGCTGTGCCAGTCCCAGCGTAACTCGGGTTCTGCCACACCTCGTGTCACCCAGACCTCTCAGGAAAGGGAAACCCATACCAGAACCTACTGTGTAATAGAAAGATTTTTACAGCTATCCTTCATTATGAAGAAGAATAAGTCAGATGCCTGACTTTTTAAATTTAATTTTCAAAGATGATACTCAAAGGAGAAGCTGAGAGTAAATCAGACTGTTTATTACAGGAGAACTGGGAACACAAAATTATCTTTGGAAAGAAAGAGTGGTTTAAGATGATAGGTTTTAGACAGGAGCTGGTTCAGTTCTCTGCTTTGTCACTTTGTTTACCTAAATAAATGCTATGACTGAGTATCTATAGGGATCTGGCCCTTTTCCATTTGTAAATAGGACTAATAGCTCTTTCCTAAGAGATGCTTAGCCAACGTGATAATGAGGCCATATATTAAGTATAATAGACACATTTGGCAGCAGGAGGACCTCAAGATGGTTGGAAGGTAATTTAAATTAATCACAGGAGTTTACAATGAAGGAGATCTTGTCCTTCAACCTCTTTCAAAGAGGGTCCCTCAGATAGATAAGCAAAAGTGGGGTTATCTCTATCTCTTTGTTCTAGCACACAGACAGTGACAAAGCTAGAAATGGTCTGCCTGGAAACACCAGCATTGTAGAATAGAAGGTAGAAGAGAGATGGCTATTTTCCAATTACAGTTCTGTAGAACTGGTATTGCACATAGTTGTGCATGTAGGTCTGATTCTGCAGTTTCTCTGCTTACACTGAGTTTCACTGGACTCAGTAATTTGGGGGTTGTTGTACCTTTTTTCTCCAGCTCTTATATTTTTTAGCACAGCGTTTTAGCAGAGATTCATGAGGAGATGCTGAACAAGGTGGTACAGGTCCATGGCACTGCAGAATACCATGCCAAGATACCAGCACAGGGTGGCTGCTTTACAGCAGGGCTGTGCCCAGTGAAACTTTCTGCTCGGATCTGGGAGCACCGCCCTTGGAAATGGGTGAGGTGGAGGGAGACCTGAGTACAGCAATGTATTGCAGGGTGACTCAGAGCTATCCATGTGATGCAAATGCTAAGAAGACCAATGTCATCTTGTGGTTTACTGGGCAAAGTGCTTCTGGCAGAGATGAGGCAGTACAAACACCAGTTTGCTAGTTAGTGATGAGACCCTGTCCAGAATGCTGTGTGTGGTTAATTCTAGTGTTAGGAAAGATTAAATCAAGTTTGAGACAGCAGAGCTAGTTAGGATGATCAGAGAACCAGAAAGCTGACCTTAGGACAGGACACTAAAAGAACTTGGATCTTTGAGCCTGTAAAAACAAAATCTGAGGCAGGATGTGGTAGATTTCTAAAAATATACAAGGGAACAGACAATTTGCTCAGCCAACGCCTTTAATGTGTCCTGCATCTTGCTCTGCTAACCCAGAGGCCTGTCACAGACAACCTCAGAAACGCAGGCGCTGAAGAAGCTGCTCCTGTGAAAACCAGTGGTGGTTTGGTTGCTGACTTCAGCATGAGCAAGATCTACAGGAAACTCCCCTTTTCTTGCTCTGAACAGTTAGCGCTAAAGTGAAGTTGAATTAATACTATTGTGCTGTGAGGCTTGAATCTAGCACAACTGGAGCAGAAGTCAATTTGCTGTATTTGAGAGAAAATTAATTAAGACCTCGTTTGTTTCCCTCGGAGAGACTAGCTCTGTGTAGTTTCCAGGAGATGGTGAATTTTTCTTTGAGCTGCTTTGGTGCAGGCCTGTCTGTACAGCTTCAAGGCCCAAATTCCTGTAAGTTCCCAGACTGTGAGCTGGGGCCTTTGGCTGCTGCAGCGGTGTGACAGTCTCTGTGGCTGCTCCACAACTGTGCACTGCATTTTGAACCACAGAAGGAGTAATTATCTAAGTGCAGTGAATACTGGCCGTAGTCTGAGAGGGAAATGTCATGGCATAGTCTGCATTACTCTTGCCTGTCTTCTGTCAGTGGACTATGAACTGTGCAGAGAGATAGCTAAAGGGAAGGGGAGAAGAGGGACTGAGTATTGCCTCCTCTGCTTCTGGAGTGCCCCAGCAAGGTACAAAGAGGGAAGGTGTGCCAAGTTTTTGTTTTGCTGTTGTTTTTCCATGTTGCTTCATCAGTCCTTAAGCAGATGAGTTTTTCTATTTCAGTCTGCCCTGAATATTAATTAACGAATAATAGCCTGCTAAAAATGAAAAAGATCTATGGATTCCAATGAATAATCCTGGGAGTGTAACAGAAGGCTGAGATGTGTGCAGAAGATAATGGGAGAAAACAAAGCAAAACAGGGGAGGGAAATTGTACAGGAGGCTTATGGGAACAGAAGACTTTGCATGGTCATGGAAGGAGAGGTAAAGAAGGTGGCCTCCTTGCGTTGTAGGAGATGGTTAGGGTTTAGGAATATTGTCAAAAACATTATAACCAATGGACTCTGACAGGCACCTGCCTGCAAACAGAGGGGCACTGCTAGACCTAACCTCCAGTAAGTCCTATGGGCTTTTGTGAGGTTGGCATGTAAGATTGAGTTTTGTTGTGCCACTGTAGTATAAAAGTCTGGCTGTTGGACCTAGTGACTATTCCTCAACTCTAGCGACTTCCAGAGGACAGGTACAACAGGTGTTAACAAGTAATGGCATTGAATGCACAAATGAAATGGCATGAAGGGTCAATTTTCTGGCAGGGAATCGAGCCAAGTTAAAAACATTGACATGCTCAGTGAAGGCTGTGGTGAAAATCTTTCTCACTGAAGAAAGGTCTCACTGAAGGCTGTAATAAAGCCCTTGACATGTAGGAGCTGATGTCCTGCCCAGGCTCCAGGAGGTCTGGGGTCTTCTGGGCTGGGCACTGAGAGTTTATGCAAAGGGATGAATGATCTGAATTTAGCTGAAGGCCAGCCACTAGTCTGGCTTTGCACAGCTTCTGGGGTGCTCTTGGTTCTGCTGGCTGTRGGTCATTGCTGTCCTACATAAAGTTCTTCAAAAAAACTCTGGCAAAAAGTGCTATGGAGGTGGGCAGTGTTGCAAGGGTCATAGTGTCATGTAGCAGAGTCAGGTCCTTGTCTCTTGCTTACAAAAAAAAATCAAGTGGGGATTTTTAGGTTTTTTGGGAGCACTTAAGCTGACTTATAGCAGTGTATTTGGGCTTGAGTCACGGCTGCTGCACAAATCCCATTTCAAACAAGTTGCCGGGGAATACATCACGTAGGTGTTATCAGCAAGGAGGCAATGGAGCAAGAGTGTGCATGGCTGTCATGTATACCCAAGTGGGAGATGCTGTTTGCTAGAGTCATCCTTGGCATGCTGCTGGCTCTGAGGAACAAAAAGCATCTCTGGTGTGATGCCAGCTACTTGCTTTCCCATTGGAGTGTGGACCAGAAGGATTCACGGAAGCAGCCAAAGGGGAGTAGTTGTCCTGCATCTTAATAGTAAGGATGTCAGAGCTGTCTCACCAGGAAGAAAAGGTTTGTGAGGGAACCCTATGAAATCAAAAGGTCTTTGGTGACAGCTGGGTGCTGAAAAGTCTCTGTGACAGCTTGGCCCTGGGGTGAAGTTGTTCCAGTCTTTTGACTTGCTTGGTGGGCAGCTCTGCAGAGGAGAGAGCAGATGGCATGAAGGAAGGTACAGCATTCCCTCCCTGTCTGCAGGAGCATGTAACACTGGGGATGAGGATGTAACACAGGACAGTAACATTATCAGGGGCTCAAGGGCAAAGATGGGTTTGTATCAYAGTGTGAGGTAACATTATCTCTTAGGCTATTTTTTCTCCTCTGATAGTGCTTAAACTGTCATGAGACCTTTTCCAACTGAGCACTACCTTCAGGACTCATATTTTATCGATTGCTTCTTCCTCAGGAGGGAGATTAACTTGAAATAGAGGTCGTGTTAGACATACAGAGCCTGGACAGACATTGATAACCTGTGCAGTCCATCTTGGGATGGAAGGGCTGGGTGGCTGTGTGTGTGAGGGTGAAAGGTGTCATTCACAAGGATGTGAAGGGTTTTCAGCAGTTTGAAGGAGAGGGTAAGAATTCCATGACTGGAATTTAGAAGGTTTTTCTTTAATCTGAATGATCCAGCATCAGATCTGGGTCTGGAGGGCAGCAGCTCTCCCTGTGGGTCTTATCGCCATGTGTGGAAGAGAGGGTGCTGGCTTGCATTTGCTGCACTGGGAAAGGTGGTTTGCACTGCTGAAACGGGGCTTCTCCCAACGGCGGCAGTGCTCTTGCTCTGGGCTGTAGACAAGCCCCAAGCCTTCATGCACAGAAAATGTCTACCTTTCCCACTGTCACAGAAACTTCCATGCAGTCTGATGTAGAGAGAGACTTGGCTGTGACAGATGCACTTCAATGTGACTTATCTCTGCTGGAAATTTTCAGGCATCCTGCCCTCTCCCCTACCAAAAACGGTGTTGCAGCATGTTGAGGACAGCCGGGGGGTGCCAGGTGTGGCTAAACTTTCATTGCTCCCGGGACTTCTCCCAGCTGGAGTAACTGGTGCTGCAGGGGGAGGGTGCACGCTGGGCCTTTGGGGTGCCGGCAGGAGCCCGGCAGAGCCGGGGGCTCGGGGCCGCCTTTCGCCGCCGGGGACGCGCTGCCGCCGCGTGGCGCTGCCGGATCGGC
>NW_020448008.1:745004-748411 GCF_003343035.1 Apteryx rowi | reverse complement strand
CGCTCCCCCGGGAGGGGGGCGGCCCCGGCGCGCACAGGGCACCGGCGGCTAAACGCGCCTTGCAGCGCACCCGCCTCGGCAGCAGCCGCGGCCGCGCTTGTGCAGGCTGCGCTCTCCCCTCCGCCTGCGTCGGCGGATCAGAGCTTGAGCAAATCCCACAGAAATCTCTGCCAGGAAGCAGTATATTGACAGACTAGGGCTGGAGTAATATTAATACTTCTGCTGAATAAAAGCAAAATCCATAACCACTGGATTAGAAATGAATAGTTTAATTAGGTAGGACTGCACAAAATAAATGTGCTTTGAGCTTCCAGTGATGTTTGGCTACTTTTGGTTGGAAGTTTCAGCTATTCAAAATGATATGTTTCAATGATTTGTTTTCTTTTGAATTTGAACAACCTAAAAGCTGTTGAACATCTTCACATACAGGCAGAAGGAAAATTGCACCAAAATACCTTGGTTGAGACAAAAACTTTTTGGTTTTGGGAGAGGTATTCTGATGCTGTACTAGGCAGAGCATGTCCTTGTCTTTGTCCTATGTCTTAAGAGTGGAAACGGAGAGTTTTTCCCATTCCATACTTTCCTTCCTGCTCCTCATAAATTCACTATGTCTTTACAAAATGGCCTTGCAAAAGAACATGCTTCAGCAAAGAATAGCCACAATTATTTAAGGCAGCTCCAGATCTCACTTTATTGCCACACTTGTTATAGAGGGAATGTATTTTACCTCCCTGTTCAGAGCCTGGAGCCTGGGGAAGAAAAGGGAACCAGTAGGTCATAGGCACTGGGCTGTGAAGAAGAGAAGCATTGGTTTTGACATCACCTGTTCTCTTGTGGTACTCTGTACGCTGTGTTTCAGAGACTGCTGGGTGACAGACTGGGACTACGTATGTACCTGATAGTAGGTTGGCTATGTGGGACCGTACTGCCTAAAATGATGATACTCAGATTATCAAGCTGTGGGTGTAAACGAACTGCTGGGAAGGTACCCAACCCTCCTCAAAGGTCAGGAACAAGGGGCTGAGAGTGCTGTGGGAGTGGCTGGTTGTTATTTACTTCCTCTGAAGCATGAGCTGTTGGCTAATGCTAGATATAGGATATTGGATTAGACAGATTGGTGGTCCAGTGTCGTATGGCAAATCCTATGTAAAAGGCATCAGTTGATGTCTGTGTGGTACTTTTAACATACAGCATAGTCCATAAAGGCTGACTCCTATTATTTCATGATAAACAAAAAATAAGTACAGTCACATAAGTGTGCCTGAGGCCCCAAAGGAAGAGTGTTGTGGTTTTTATTACAGCTTAACATGGTTACAGAAAGAAGTATGTATTAATGAGAATTAAGGAAACAAAATATAGCATAGCAATGACAAAGTACCATCAAATATTTAAAAACGTTAACTAGTTGAACCTGAGAATGTGAAACACAACAGTGGGAGGCCCTTTTAGGCTCCTCGGTGGGAGGATTTGACAGGAAATGTACCTTTTAAGGTACATTAATGCTCTGAGCACAAGGAGCAATGTGGTAGTCTTCTCACAGCTCTTTTCAGTGGTGTGTGGCTTTCTGACCTTTTCCTCCTGATTCAGGGGAGCTGTACCAATGAGTCAAAACAGAGCAGAAGGCAAACATGGAGGGGCCACGGTAAGAAATTAACTCACACAAGATGTCACAACAGAGCAGCTGTGTAAATATACAGGTTTTTGTGACTCTCCAGCTCCCACTTTCTTCCTTCCTGCCTTAAGGCATGTTTTCCGGACAACCACAGAGCTTTTTCCTGCTTTTTGGTTTTAAAGTGCTTATGAGGGGAGTATTATTTATAGGGAATGATTAGCATGTACAGTATTCATCTCTTACCTCAGATCAAGTGATGGTAAGCTATTTCTATAGCCTATTATGGGCTTTTACTAGGAATGATCAGTGTACTATTACAGCAAAACAGGAGGTAAAGTAACTGTCCTCCAATAAGGCTACTTATACTTCCTCCCCCCCGCCATGTAAAAGGGAGAAGAGCTCATTCTACATGGCAAAATATGATCTAATAGACCTACAGGAGACAAGTGTTAATCCAAGGAAGACAGAGGAAAACAGGGAAAGAGATCTGTCTTGATTCCCTGCATGTACTGTTGGATAAAGAAGTACTGCCTTGGAAGAGGCAAAGGGCCATAAACGACAGCTGGAGAGAGAGGAGCGGCAGGAAGGTGTATAACTTCCCTCCACCAGTGCACACACCAAACCCCATTAGTGTGCTCTCCCCCTCCTGTGCAATCCTCCAGCCGACGACCCAGTCTGTCCCTGCTGGTGATCCACCGCAGAAGGAGCTAGGTGTGGCTTGCGTTTCCAGAGGCCCGCCACCAGCAGGATCTCAGCTGGGGAGGAGCTGAAGGGGCTGTCAGCAGCTAAGTAGAAGAGATGGGACAAGAAATGGGCTGGCAGGTGGGCACCTTCTGAGATGGCAGCTGCTGAAGGGCTCAGCACAGCTTTTATGGCACTGTGGTATATTCACAATGACATACAATTCGCAGAGCCTCCCCCCTGTCCACGTTCTGATAAGATTCACAGCCACAGCAAACACTGCCCCTCCAGCAGTCTAACAGTCGACGCACTTTTCAGTTAACACATTCAGCCTGGGAATAAGGAGTTGCAAAAAAACAAACAACAGCTTGGTATATCTAACCCAGCATTGTCACCTGCTGCTGAAGAGATGTTTCTGCTTCCTGGAGAACAGCAACAGAAGGTCACGGAAAGGCTCTATCTGTGTTTAGGGACTTTGTTCATTGATTAACATGGGGGACAAGTGCCACGTTTATATGCAGCAATATAGCACATTGGGAAGTATGCAGCACACAACGCGGAAAAGTTTGCCTCTCTTTGCAGGCCTTGAACAATTTCGGTTGCCGTTTGCGGTTGGTTTCCATTGTTTTGCTGAGGCTGGTAAATCGGAAGTCACCGCTTCTGACTGATTTGCCCGGTCCCCTCCTGGAGGAGGTTCTTGCTCAGCTATATCCTCTCTACTTGTGCCTGCAGCCACTTACTGCTTCCATTTCCAGCGAGGGCAGTCTTTGCGAACTGCCCGCTTTTTACCTGCCCTTCTCGCCCCGCCGCTTTCGTCCCGAGCAGGTTCCTCGCGGCGCTACCCCGCTCCTCGCGCGCCCCGCTCCTCAGTGCTCGTGACCCCTTCCCTTCCCTTCCCTTCCCTTCCCTTCTCCTGCTTCTGCCGCCGCTTCGCCTCGCCCCAGCGCGCCAAATAAACCAACGAACCTACCCGAGGTCCACAAAAAACCCGTCCATATAAAAGGAAACGGTGCTGCGGCAGAGACCAGCAGCCCCCCCCACACCACCGCGAAGAGCACCGCCCGCGAGCGGGCGCACGAGGGAGCCGGGTCGCCGCGAGCAGGGAGGCGTGCCG
>NW_020448008.1:688243-744244 GCF_003343035.1 Apteryx rowi | reverse complement strand
TGCCGGCGGCGCTGCCCGCCCGTGCGGGGCCGCGCGGAGCCTGTCGCCGGCCCTGCGCCGCGGGCAGCGAGGAGGCTGCGTGAGTACCTCCTCGCCCCTGCGAAGGGAGATGGCGTTTGGCTTCCTTGAGATCCGAAGATAGATACAGATGTGTGTGTGTGTATATATAAAAATATAAATATAATGAAAAACTGTAATGGCAATCTGTTCCTGACTTAAGAAGTCTATATTTGGCTTTCTACCTAGTTCTGTTATGTAATGCCAGTTGTAGTACTGAAATATCTCTCTCTTCACACAAATGACTATGATCGATAATAGTAATTTAGTTGAATTTTCTTAGAGGGCTACAGCCTTTGCAGTGAATACTTATGTTTTTCGCTCCGCCTTGGTGTGGGATGAACCTCTAGGATTCTGAAACTCTGACAGTAAGAATCGAGAAATATCCGTTGCTTTTTTTCTATTTTTCCCTTCCACAGAGATTATGGATGCATACAGAGAGACACTGATGGAAAATACTATGTGAGATTACGGTATTACCAAAGGCATTACTGCAAAATGATTTAACATGAGAAACTTCTGTGTTCATTGGGGTGTCCTTTGGTTTCTTGTTTGTCGTGCTGTAATGTATTCGTGCCTAGAGGTCAGGACTCCCCTGCCTTTGCTGGAGTGCAGTGCTTAGGCTGAATCTGTACGTGTGTATAACAAGTCGGTCATAAATCCTCTGAAGAGGATCTTCTGAAGAATCTGGTACTCAAATATAACAACCCTGTGCTTCTGAGAACTGAAAAGCAAAAGCTGTGGTAAGCTTACCTAAGRCTAACAGATACCATAATAAATAGTTCACATTTCTAATAATTTCCTTAATGTAAGTAGTGACACTCTTTAAAAAACTGATAGTGTTCTTTTAAAGCAGATTAATGCAAATACAGTAGTTCTGACTAGGCTTATTCTCAAGGGGATTACGTTATTATTGCGAATGTACTGGGTCTTAATGGTTACTGGAATGTGGATTTTGCTTGATGGTGGAAGGATGTGGGAGAAGGTAAACATGTAAATTAAAAATATCCTCAAGTTGTCTTTGGTATTGTCAAGAGCTAAACTGAGCTGACAAACAGAGAGGATTTGCACTTGTCTGGTTGCGCTTCTTAGTGCCTTTTTGTGCGTGTTCCCATGAATGCTATTATGTAATGGTGCTTCTCTTGGCAGGAGTCTCTATTGTCACAGTAATTCCTGAGGTTTCTGGAGAGATGCAGTTTGTTCAGGAGAGGCGCAGTAAGAACAATGGGAAGAAAAGTTCTTGGGAGGTTTTAACCTCTTTAATTTTTTATGTAGTAGGACTAAGCTCAAAGCATCTGAATCTCTTCCAAAATATCTTTACTGTCCTCTGTTCAGCCTTTTCTTTTCCTCCTAGGCTGCGCTATAGATATCAGACACCAGCTTGCTGCTTGTATCCTGCATCACATTGCCTCTCATTTAATAATGGTAATTTTTATACTTCCCTTTTTTGCTTTTTTCCCCCTCTTCCTCTGAATAAAAGCAGAAGTGAAATAGTTATTTTTTCAGAACAACTTAACTGTTGCTCAGAAATTGGAGATAATGAGGAAAGGGGATTCTCCCTGGTCTGCACCTCTAGCTAGGACTTGTCTGTATACATCAAAGAGAGGCAAAATACCTAAGCAGAAAATAATTTGCGTGTTAAACACCAGTGCTCTAGGGTCAGTGGTTTTGTGTCTGCAGTTTATAGTTGATTCGTTCCTCCCTTCCCCATACAGGTGTCTGTCTTAAATCTGTTTGCATATCTGCCTCCTTTTCTTCTATTTCTTTCCATGTCCCACTACATTTTTCTGTATATTTCTATRCAGAGTTAACAGCTCTTTACAGTAGCATAGTCTGTTGGCTAGCTGTGACACTGGAAGTTTTACTGATCACACTTCTGTCTTTTTATAACTTGTAYAGTGTTTCTGGTAATGATTCTGTAAACAGAAGGTTAAAGAAGAAAGTAACTTTTTTAGCTTGGAGATTCACCTGCCCTCTTAAATCAGCCTGTCTTGTAATCTAAATCAGTGTTAAATGAATCAATAGAGAAGAGATTATCATTTGAATGTAGGAAGGTATGTTTCTTTACAGTGGAACTGGGGTGAAGGAAGTATGCCTGAAAGACCTGCAATCTCATCTAACTTGCTTTTAAAATTGGAGGTGATTGTCATTGCTTTATGGTATTGCACCTCATTGTAGATAGCACATGACAAGGAAGCCATAACCTGCTATTAGAAAAGTCACTGTCAAAACCCAGGTACCCTCATGTTCCTACTTTCAAAGGAAGTATTTTTATATGCAAATGCTTCAGTGAAGTCTGGGTCTGGGAAAGTACTGAGCTGGAGGTTGAGATTTCCCAACCACAGCATGATGATAGCACAGACTTGGGTTCTGTCACCTTCTCACTGCTTGTGATGCAAATTGGCCACCTGTGGTCTTTGAGGAGGGCCCAGTGTCCTTGAGCTGTTCAGTGTGCTGTGTCTCTGCTGAAATAGTTTCCAGGCAGCTATCAGCAGAGTTTATATTTAGTGCAGCATGTGAAGGTGGACTGAAATGGTTGTTTCAGCTCACATGAGCTGCTTGGGGAACCAGCAAGCAGTAGTTACTGAAGTTACTAAATGTTTGTTCTGCTTGTAGTGGCTTCGACTGGATTAGCTCTGTCTTGTGATTGTACTTGTTTTCAACTGTCCTATTCCTGCCTGGAGAGTTGCTTCAGCCCTCAGAGCAATATGCAGTGGTCTTAAAAACCTCAGTTCCTCAGCTGTGCAACCTCTTAGCTGCAGGCTTGGGTGTCTGTGTCTGTTCCTGTTGCATCACTTCTCCTTTTATCAGCATACAAACCACAACTACCTACTGCCATACCACCCAAATACATTTCTCAGTTGGTGTGCTCTTATGAGAAAACAGGTGTAAGCTGCTGGCCTCTGTCTGTCCAGGAAGGTTTGACACTGCACCCAGTGTCTGTGTCAGGCCACTGCTGTTTTTTCCTCTTTCAGAAGTTGTATGTCTTCTTGCTAATTTGAGGTCTTCCAAGAGAAGCCTGTTACCTGCAGATGCCTGTATGAAAGGTCAGTTACTTGGAAGTCCTGCCCTAGTATTTGCCAATCTGCTTCCTGTAGCTCACCCTGCCTGTAGCTCCCCTGCCTGCTGAGCCACTTGTTGGCTGTTATAACCAGCTGATCCCAGCTGATCAGGCTTAGCTGGAAGGGAGATGATCTTTCACTAGCAGGGCTGGGCTCACTCTCTTTAAAGACCAGGGAGGCAGCAGGGATTGAATCCTATTTTAGGAGTATGTAAATAGAAACACGCAGGCATTTCCTAGAACAGGAAAAGGGAAAACAACCCATATGTAGCAAAGCTGTTTGCTTATAATGTGGTACCAGTTACAGAACAGACTTTTTCTTGCTAGAAATACAATAGTCTGTAATCATATTTATCCAATCATCTTCACAAGTGCCATGTCTTTAGAAATAACATCATACATCTTAATCTCAGTTATGAAGCTATTCTGGGTGTAGACAGATTACTCCAGGTATCTTGAATTAACCCTCAACACGGGAGAACTAGTCAGGGACAGGTAGATGACTTTGAAATGCTGTGTATCTTTGGGTCCTTTTGTGTAGTTCACCAGGCTTTGCTTTTCAGGTCTTACACAGAGTTTTCTCTGACTCTGGCAGTCTTGTTTGCTGAGGAGCTGAAAAAATTGGTTGTAAGTTTAACCAGTGGAAATGCTTTTTATGAATTTTAGGAAGTGAGCTTTTGTACGTAGTAAAAAATATTTTCACCCAGTGTTTGGATGCTGTTGGTTTTGGTACTGAATAGTAGAAGCCAGTGTTGTCTCACAGGAAGCGTAGTGTTCTCTCATGTGGCTTACTTTTTGATGCAGTCTGCAAACGGAGTATTTTTGGACTGAGCCTAATGATGCTAATAAAGGGAATTTCTCTTGTAGTAATGCACCAAGCATTCTTTGGGGACTGGTGACTTCCAGGCTGACCCAGGCATGTATTTTTTTGAAAGCACCTTATTTCCTCTGCTCGGAGACCAATGGAAGCCTGGCCTGTTTTTTTTGTTGTTGTTGTTTTGTTTGTTTGTCTCTTTAACTGATGGTATTTGTGTGTGATAATTCAGGACTGTTTAATGAAGAGGATCACGCTATTGAAGAGGTGCAGGATCAGAAGCTAGAGATAGAAAACTCCCACCTCATCCCCTCTGCTTCGGTTGTCCCCTTCCCCCCCGCTTGTGGCTTTCTCTGCCTACGTGTTGAACAATGGGCAGCTCTGAAAGCGGAGCGTGCGCTGAGAGCCTTCTCCTCAGCAAAAAGGATCAATGTGTCTCATGTCACTCTGGTAATTCCCCAAGGGGAACTGCTATCCTGGCAACCAGCCCACCCAGCAGTAAATCTGCTTCCCCAGTATGACTGAGCATAAATGGAATGGGATGGTCATCACCTCTACAGCCTAACCTTGTAGATGAGGCAAAATGCAGCTCTTTGAGCTGATAGAGCACGGTAAAGTGAAACAAGCTCCTGGAAGCACTTGTATGTGGAAAAACAAAGGCCACGTCGTCTTTGTGCTATGTTCTCTGTTCCTAGGAAAGCTTGCAGTCCTGCAATGTAAACTCGCTTTCTACAGGAATGACTTTGATTTGTTGTGGGTACTTGAACTTGCTGGAGTGAAATATGCACCATTTTAACATCATTCTCAGAAGTGAACCAGTTTTACTATCCTGTGTCTCCATCCCAATTTATACTTTAGAAGCTCCAGAAATGTTTTGAAAACTTTATAAACACTTTCCCTCAACTTATTTTGCTCTTGGAGTTAAATGTCTATGTGGCTTGCTGCTGTTCCTGTTTTTTTCCTTCATTGGTTTAGTGGAGTTTTATAACAAAATAGAAAGTGAAAATATCTCTGGTCACAACTAAGCTTTCATCTTGCTTGTTTGGGGACTAAGATAGCTGAGCAAAGAAAGTTAAACTGGAATATTGGCTCTCTTTCTGCAGGACTGTAAAGAAGTGTAAGTTTTAGGAGGGAAATCCTATTGATATGAGTCTGTTTAAAAAAAAAAAGGCACTAATTTCTGTACATGAGAGGTGAGAGCGATGTTCTTATGCTATGTAAAAACAGACCTTTCATTGGCTAAATTTGCAACTTACCTCTGATTTTTTTCAAGAGCATCTGTTATGGCAGCTTACCTTGAAAGGAGCTGTAATTTGTATTTAAAGCTCTAAATGTTAATTAATTGCTTAAATGTCTCTGACATGTTTAGGATGCGTGGGGTTTTTTTACTTTTTTTTTTCCTTCTCCTTCTGGGGTAAATAACTTCTGAAAAGTTTGCAAGGAATAGATATTGGAACAGCTTGCACTAACACAATTATAATGTGTGATCTCCTTTGGATTTTGGAGCCCACTTGTGCCAATCATTCTCAAAAGGCATTTTATTTTTCTGACCTAGAAAGGTGCACTAATGTTAATTAAAATTCCTTCAGATGAGAAAGGGGGGGGGGAGAAGAGGAGTATACTGGATATATGTGACTCTCTAATGATACTCCAAAATTCAAAAGAAAATTGATGTACAGTGAAAAAGACTTAACAGTAATGTATCCTCTGGTGTGTGAGGTTTCAAGCTAAGACAGAAACTGCCCCTAAAATAGCCTGTATAGCTTATTCCTCAGTGTTAGTTACAAGACATGAGGAGAATCCCTTCTACGCAGTAGCACCAGCCTGGAAGGGTGATTGATGTCCCTGCTTTTCAGAAGTGTCAAAATTCTAGAACATTGCTCTGAGGATGTAAAACCTTCACTTCTCTTTGCTGCTGCTGCATATGCCATTGATGACCCAGTGGCCATATGTGGGATCTTCTTGAAAGGTTTAAACCCAGCTCCTCTCAAAGGGCCCCTCACTCCTTTTGAAAGTGTAAAAAGGACATACTGCTTGCTTCAGGAGATGAAAGCTCCTATCTTTCTCTTAGGAAAATCTAGTGGTACTTCTTTGTAATACCAGGGCAGGATTGCAAAGAGCTGAAATGCTGCAAACTGATTTCTATGTAATATGCAATAAAAACATTCTGGAGACTTATCATAGGCTTTGCCCTGGCTTTCTTAGCAGAAACTATAAAACCATACAAGCCTCATAAGAGATCCATTAAAAGCCTCTTCATGGGTATGGGGAGCAAGGTTGTATGCTCAGGGGTTGTGTGTTTTGGTAAGCATGTGATTGCTTCATTTGAATGAGAGACACTAAGACGAGCTTGCTAGCATTATTTTTAATTTCATTAGTTGTGAAGACCTCCATCTCAAGTCTGTTTATGTTTTTGCTGGATGACTGGCTTGCAAGGCTTGTACGCTTTTGAGTCTCAAAAAAAGACATTTAAATATGATAATGAAAAATTTAACAACAGGGAGATCTTTAGGTTAGACAAAAATTCCATCATTCAGCTGCACAGCTTTTACTTTCATTTTTTGGTTATCCTAATTTGCCTAGTGCTCAGTTGGTTGCCTTGCTTTCCAAAAAGCAGGTTGCCGTATTAGCAGGCGTAACTCTTTGACTTTTAGTATTAATGCTGAATAAAATGTGGGTGGGGGGCAGGCAGGAGAAGAGAGAATAAAACATGTCTGTTTTTCTGGTACTATTGAAATAAATGTGCCTTCTTCCTCTGCTTGTTTGAAAAGCATACAATATTTATGGCCACTAGATTTTTTTTAATTTGTGAAAGTGTATGTGTCCATCTGGTAGCTGGACTTGATGCAATTCTATTSTGTGTTTCAGGTAACTTTTTCAGAAGTTTGTCAGTCCCATCAAAAAAAATCCCCCAAACCTCAGAGCTTAAGTACTGCTGAAAAACTTTATCTCAGTAATGCTTGAAACTGCAATTCTTGTACCTGAGATTTTTTAATGGGATATGTGAGGTTAGTTTTGAACACTCTTTGTGAGTAACTTGTGCAGTGTGTCTTGAAGGTAGATATGAATTCTGCAAGTAGGCCTGCACCTGAACTGTATCTGTATGCCTGGGTCCTAACAACAAAATAGAACGGCTTCTACCTTCAGCCTTATGGTTCTTTTATATAACAGAGTGCATTTCTTATCCCTTGTGTATTCACAGCTGATACATACTTTTTTGTACATCCCTGGGTGTGTGAATCAACCTATTGTCACTGAATCATCACTTTCATCTTACTAACTTGAAAACTTTTGTGTGCCAACTTGTTAGTGTTGACACCAGGTAAGATAAAAACTAATGTAGTTATCTTATTTTTCCTGAATCTCTGCTTTTTAAACTAGTATTTTGTCCAAATGCCAGTGACTTTCCTGTAGACTAAAATCAGAATGTGTTGCTTTCCGTGTTCTTCTCCAGTAACAAGATCACCAGTGACTGTTAGCAGTCCTTCCTGTATCAAAATCTAATATTTTAAAATATTTTTCTTAGGTTCTGACTGCTTTATAACCATGCCTCAGCCTTTATCCTGATATCTCTCTGTAACCTATTTTTTGTGGTGTTGAGATAAGACAAGCTGTTTTTCTTTCTTCACGCTCTTGCTACTTCTGCATTTATTATAGAAACTGTTAGAACTCCTCTACCTTCCGAAGTTGAGCTTACATGATAAACCACCTGTACTGTCTGTTCTTCACTCCTGAACAGAAAATGTTTTTCTTTCCCCTTCCTGCTCCTAAATGTTACCTTTGAAAACCAATCACAGAAGGGTCTTACTTGTATATTTTATGCTTCGGTGGTAAGAAATCACTTGGAAACTTCTTTCAAAGAACAAAGTATCAAGCTGTTTTTTTGGACCTCACTTTTCTTCCCACCTGTAGAGGAGGGATGTAGAATAAAAAACCCATCCCTCTAATGCTTTCAACAAGGTTATCATTATCCAGTACTCTAGGGGAGTCCTACTGCTGATGGAGCTAGTGCGAGTGTTAGTTCTGATGATATTCATAATGGAGATAATTCCTCTCTCTACCCCTCCTTTGCCTCAGTGATGAGGTCTTTAAGCTCCTTGGCTGCTGCTCATCCTACTGTGCTGGCCTGTTGTCCGTGTTTCCTGCAACTGCTACTAGAGTGCAGAAACTTAGTTTGAGTTTTGAGGTCTGTCATGAGGAGTTGTCACTTAATTGTTTTGAGTTTTTTTCCAAATGTGCCTGATTTGTACACTTCGGTTGAATTAGATACTTTGGTGGATGTGTGTATACGTGCTTTTCATATCATTAAGTAAAGAAATTGGAATTGGAAAAAGTATAGTGGCATCTCTTGCTATATGTTTGTGTGAGTAACTGGAAGAAATGCAGGTAGGCATGTAGATGAAACTTAAATGGAAGGTATTTTTCCTGCTGTCTCTCCTTTCCTCCTTCTTTGGCCAGAACAAACAGAAGTACTGGTTCTCAAATGTTTTTAAATATCCTTCTGTTCTGATCACTACTCTTAAGAGTTCTGAAGGTTTTCTARGGTGAATGCATGTGTGCATGCATAGGATAGTGTGGTGTATTTTTTTCTCCTAACACAATTGCAAAAGCTTGAAGTATCAGCTTTTGCAGTATCAAAACTTTTTTTTGTAAATTGCACAATTTTTATCTATGCAGATGTGATGTTTAGATCACCTGAGCTCAAAAAAAATGTAAAAAGGTATTGTGGAGGGGAGAGAAAGGCTCCATCGGATGGTCCCCATCTGAGGAGATTGATTTTTAAAGTGTGTGGGGTAAGGTGTCTAGACCTGAGACTTATTTTTCTGCTAGTGACTGTATAACACAACTAGCCTTACAAAGGCAATCCAGCATGGCTTTCTGATATGAACCTGCATGGAAGCACAAACTGTGGGAAGGGGGTTTATGAGTACTTCTAAACAAGAGGTTTTTTGGTAGCTGCTTCTCTGATTCTGTTAACCTTATCCTGAAGGGACATCAGTATTAATTGCAGTGTGAAGCATTTTATGGCGGTTAAATGATGGGCTGGGCATAACTGCCTTTGCCTAGCACCATTAACCCCACAGTTGTTAAATGCCAGGAAATGCTCATTTTCAAGACTGTTTTTATGACCTGAAAATAAAAACTGGAAGGCGTGTGTGTTGTTGGATTTTATCTTTTCATTTTTTTATACTCATTGGCACTTGGAGGACATTTCCTGAGCATGAATGCCCTGTACCTAGAGGTATTCATATACTGTCACTTCCCAGCACTCTGTTCATCTTCTGTTGTTTGAAACAATTATCCTAAAATGTTACATCTGTGTGTGTGTGTGAGAGGGACAAACTGGAGAAGTTGCGGAAGATGGGATTCCTCTCCTCCATTAGTTTTATCCTGGGAGTAATAAGGAGCAAGAACAGGAGGACTGCAGAAGCATTTCTGAACAGATTCAGTTCAAAGTTTCCCATAAGACCCTGAATGTTCTCTGAACTGTGCTTTCATCCATAAATATTTATGTCTGTTTCCCACTTGTCTGCTCGAACAGTTTGGAATGTGGAAAGCCTAATACCTGAGTGCTTGTAATACTGATGTCTGCTCTGGTGTGGGCCAGTGTTCACTGTGCCTCTTCACAGATGCCTGGGATTCTCCTTTGTGTGTGTGTTGATATTTTTTTTTTGTCATGGTTGTTATTTCCTTTTTCAAATTGTGTGCTATAGCATGGAACTCCAGGGCATGTGTCTTTGATATTAAAAAACAAAGAAACCAATACAGAATATTCAAAATTGATCTGTTTTTCTCCCCAAATATTTTTTTTCTGTTCCACTGATCAGAGGCCAGAGGAGACTTCTCTGCCTGTTTATGCATGAACTGAGGGTTTGGATTCGAGATGGGATTGGCTTGGGGTTTTTGCAGTATATTTTTTCTTTTAATTTTAAGGTAATATGAAGACCAGCTAATGACTGTGACTCTCTAATTTAGAGACTGATAGAGAGGAAGATGGGGTTTTGGTGGCTGCCATATCCTGGGTAGAGCGTACTGTTTCATTTAAACTATGATCATTTCTCTTCTCTCCCCCCTGCGCTGTTGCCCCTCCCCCCGACACACACATTCTGTGGAACAGACTCATCTTAATCTAATTTTTTAGTTATATTTATCCCTCATTGTGCTAGAGTTTCAAATTAGTATTGCTTAATCATTAACTAATAGATTATCTTAAGAATGCTGTTTGACTTTTCCTGTGACACACAATGTGCTGCATGTAAGGCTAGGAAAGAAGAATCCCTCCCACGCTGCTGTCTCTGATAGCCTTCTGTACCTTGCCTGATACCTCCTGGCTCTGCTCTGTAAAAGCCGGTTGTGTTTTTTGTAAAGCTTGATGTCCTGGGGAGCGCTTGGGTAAGGTAGTTAGTAACTGGATATCTCACCTAACCTTTGGGTTGCAGGTTGGAATTCAGCATTACCTGAAGGTGGTATTTCCCCTCTGATTGTAGCTGAAAGTCAGCTGTCAGTAGGATGTCAGGCTTCCAACTATATGCTCCTTAAACAGGAGTTGCAGTGAGGTGACCAGGGTTTAAATGAGATACATAGATTGATTTCCTTCTCCTTTACAAGGATGCATCCTTCAGATGAAAATGAATGCATGCCTAGGAGAATGGGTGTTGCTAATATCCTCACTGTGTCTGTTCAAGGAAATTACCAATACAGCTAGCCTACCCTTTCACTTAACTCACTTGCATCCTCATGTCTCTGCCTTTCCAATTGGAAGGGCCCTGCAGTTCATGATAGAAAGCAGACTTTGGATTCCTGCAGCCTCTAGCTCAGCAAAGCTGTCCTAAGAGTCCCAAGAAAAGACAGCTATTTGTTTATTGGCAGACTAGCTATTGGTGTGTAACTTAGAGCTTTTGGGGGCAGGAACTTGCTTCTATGTTGGTAGAATGACATGCTTATGGCAGCGTGATTCAGGGATGAATTCATCAGCACAAAATATTCATCTGAAAAGGAACACTTGCTACAGAAATCTGTCTTTGTAAATCTCCTGCTTGGGAGGTGTGTCACCTGAAGATAAACTTGTTGCAGAATAGGTTGAAATCTGTCAATGCCTCTGTTTTTGTTTCAAGTGATTTGCAGGAAACTGCTAGGTTCTCCAGAAGAACTTGAGATTTTGAACTGAAAACAGACTGCTCTGCATAAAGTGTGAGGCAACACAGAGCTGTGGGAAAGGAGACACATATTGTACTGGCAAGACTTTTGAAGGGGCCTGAACGTAATGGAGTCAGAAAAAAACGGAGTGTTTGAGCCATTGAATGTTAAACAGATAGGAGTGATATACACCTGGACTCTGGCAATGTGGGTGAGAATGCTTTTAAGAAGGGCCTGGTTGCCCTGTGTAAGCCACTCTCCATTCCCTTAGTGTTTGCATGTTGTTTTGTGTACCTGTGCCCAGTCTTCGCCATCTCCAGTGCTGTGCTAATGCATTGGGCAAGTGACAACTGAAGATGGAGACTTGAACCAGAAATACTGCTTCTTGCTGTGGTTCATGTGCTGTAGCCTCTCCAAGTGCTGTTTCAGACAAGCCTTGCTGAACTTGAGATATGTGATGGTTCGCGTACCATGTTCTCTGAGGTACCTGGTGACAGTAATGCCTCATGTTCTGTGAGGTACTTAGTGACAAGTAGCCCTACTCATTAAAGCAAGCTGGTATTTTATGGTCCTTCCTGCACTGTGCATTTGTCTGCTGCATAACTGATTCCTGCTGTCTCAAGTCTACATTGATTTTATTTTTTATGCCGACTGTTTAACAGGTTCCGAGTACTTGGAGGAAGTTTACACCCTCTTTCTATTTATAGTAGTTTGAGCTGTTGTGGGGCAACACGAGGCTCATTATTCAGCTTAAGCAATGCAGTCCTGTGTCTTAACAAGAGCACGTGTGTATCTTGAATTTTAGGCAGATGTAGCTGGGCACTATTTAGCTGCTTGAAGAAGCTCAAAGCATCACTTTCTTCACTTCTACTGCCTCACACTGGGTGCTGTGTTTAATTCCCACAGGTGGTGAATTTTACAGAATGGATGCTGTAATGAGGGTGTTTTTTGTCTTTGCATGAAGATCAATATTAACTGTAAAACTGGTAAACTTCATCTAGAATTTTTTCTCTAGGACTTGGGATTACCTTCAACTTTCTTGTCTTCCTTTGAGTTCTCTGTCTCCTCTTTGGATATGGAGCCAAAGATGATGTATGTGATGGTAGTGGAATTTGCTGTAAGTGTTAAAGACAGCCTGTCTTTCAAGTTGAAGCAACTTTTTCTGCAGATAGGTGAGGCTAAGGAGGAGCCAGAAAGATATTTTAAGTAGGCATTTTGAAGCTGGCTTAATTCATTAGTTATGCTGGGATAAGCCTATGAATTCAAAGTTGTTCCACACTTGTACTGTGAGGGTGGTTGCTATTACACCCTCAGTGCCTGATGCTTGAAGAACTGCTGCAGAGATCTCCCCTTTTTGGTGAAGGAAAGAAAAGTAAGAGTGTTGTAGATAGAGTATGTGGAGTCACTTAGTGAGTGTGCTCATTGGTGTGTGACACCATCCATTCCACCCAGGAATCTGACACTAAGAAAGGTATTTGAGCTGCAGTACCTGTGAAGGTGGAGATTTAACAGCTCTGGAGGCTGAGGTCACCTATTAACCCTTTTTTTTTAAAGGGGGGGGAGGGAGGAGTTAGGAAAAGTGATCAATGCAGGCAGCAGTAATGCAAGCTTTGTATGGTGTCATAAATGTTGTGTCATTGTCTGGCCTTCTCTCCATGCTTCGTGCTTCTCAAAGCTCCTAGCATCTGCAGAAAATGGAGCAGTGGACCAGGGAAGCTTGTTTTGATCACATACGTGAATTTTTCCACATAGGTATTTGTGCAACTTTTGAGGAAAGATCAGTTTCCTTAGCTGTGTGTTGGTCTTAATTAACATGTCATCTACTGTGTGCTAGATGGTTCTCTCAGGTGGGGGCACAAATCACAATTAAAGGCCAGTAACATGCAACAGCGTAGGAAAACGCTGGTAGGAAAAAAGAATATGGGGAAAAAGTAATTAAGGGGGAACTAGCTAGTTTCCATTATGTGAAGCCACTCTTAGGAAGAAGGTGATTTGAGTGCATTTTGGGGAGACAAACCTGGCAACAATCTGCCAGTCTCCTGGTGTCCAGGAGGATCCATTGGGTTGTGCAGTAATTGATTGAAGGTTTCATGTGAACAAACCTGATGCAACCTGGCCACATTGGACTTGCTTGTGTCAATTGTGCTGCTTGGCGTGTGTGCCTGGCACAGGATGTGCCTACATGTGGCATCTCAGGATGGACCTAAGAGAGACAGAGATTCCTGACAACTCTATTTAGGGTGGGTGATCAGTTCCTGCATGTTGGTATGAGAAAAGGGTAAGGGCTAGTATGGGAGTAGTAGTTAGGTGGGTGGCAATGTTTGCTTGATTGGAGATCCTGTGAAATGGGGAAGGACCGGGTCAACAAACTTGAATTTGATGTGCTTGAAGAGAAAGGGTGCGGTAATTGAGACAGTGACATGGTGTGTATAAGCAAGGTGGCCTTAGCAACTGTTTTTCAGCCATTGTGCAGGAAGTGGTAGAAGAGGCAACAGTAATCTGGTCAGGAGCGGTGCAGACACTAAGTGAGAGCTCTTACGGCACATGCCAGAAATAAGTTTTGACTCTTAAGTGCCACAAAGAAGAAGGTATACCAAGAGGAGTATGTATGTGGGGGAATAGGCARAAAAACTCTCCTTGAAATTCTGTTCTCCTTTTCTTTAAATGGGAACTTCCCAAGGTTTCCAAACCCAGACCACTTCAGTCAGTCATCCTGGCAGCACTGAGCTGCTGGTTCCACTGAATGTCAAAGCCAAAGTGGAACTGAAATGGGGGCTGGTGCTATGTTGGCAGAGAGCAGGACTGAGACCACCAGAGGTATGTACTGTTTCTCTCACCATGATCACTAGGCATAATATAGCTTATTTAACTCTTGCGCCTTTGTGAAAGGTTTTCTATCGGAAGACTAGGAGCCTAGGGACTTCTGTAAAGTTGTCCACTTCTGTAAAGCCCCATGTTGGTGGGGCATGGGCTTACTTAGTTTGTCTAGCGTAGATGACTGCTGAAAACTCGTATAAAAGTGATTGAATGAAACATGAATATGTGGAATAGCAGACTCTGGTCATGCAATGTTTTTGGGGTTGTGATATTTCAACAGGTGAAATATAAATCTTAGGTGAACCTCAAAGAAATGTATTTTCCCCTCCATTCTTCACTATTTTTTTCTTTTTAAAAATGTTCATTATCATGCTAGAAATTAAGAGTGTCACTGCTGGTGGAGTTTGACCTGGCTCTCAGAAGAGATGGAATGTTCCTTGAGAGAGGAGGTAGTTTTAGTTGTGAAAAGTCAGAGTAATTCAGGTTGGAAGGGACCTCTGGAGGCCCTCTTGACTCAACCTCCTGCTCAGAGCAGGTACTCAGGTTATGTTAATCTGGATACAAGAGATGGACGTGGATGTCTCGTATAAGGGTTTGGGTACCTATAATGGGTGAGTGCCCCCTAGGAGACCTCCCTTCAGGAGAAGTGCCAGTTTTGGTTCCCAGCTAGCCAAATCATTGCTATTGGCCAGAGAAGAGCAGAAGCCTGGGAGGATTGGAATGGCTTCTTTGCTCAAATGCACATGTTTTGAGGTGAAAAGCAAATATTCCAGGATATACCTGCCTTTCAACAGTTAAAATGCTTCTATTCATATGAATATGATGTTTTCAAACACCACTGCAGTCTGTCATCCTTTCAACTATAAGACCTGATGTGGAAGTAGGATTATTGTTTGGCTGTAGGTTTTTGTCTTTAGGATGTGTTCAGCAAAAGAAATTCTAAGTGAGTTCAACAGTGTTTAATTTGTATTGCAATTGGAAAAAAGCTTAAATCCGTATTCCCCCACCCCTAGTATTTCTGTGGAGGAGACATTACTGTGGTGAGACTTGCATTTGGATAACTTAGCTGGATTTTATAGGTAATCCTTTTGTAGCACAGGATGAGATTCTCTGTCTTCTGGAATAAAAACAGCTGAAATACAGAAGCTAAAACTTTTTTTTTTACTTCTATTAATGACCATTTCTAGTGTAATAAGGTGTAATGTGTGGCTGCTGCACGCCTTGTACTGTGGTGTGCAACTCAGTTGTGTTGTGGTTTCTCCAGTATGGGCTGTAAGGCTGCCAAGTTTTCAGCTGTTTATGTAGGATTGTGCGAGCTATTCCTCGTGGACTGAGTGGCACATGGGAACTTATGACCTTGTACACATGTAGGGTGGGGAGGGCTGCAGGGAGGATGAGAGTTTATGTACCATGGGTATGCCGGAGGTTGGGGGGTAGCAGACATTGACATTAGTGTAACTGGATATAGAACTCTATTCATTTAGCCATCCAGTCTCAGATAAGTGTCAAACCCAAGAATGTGGGGCTGCTACCTGACTTGGAAAGAAAAATAGGCTTAATGTGGAAATGTTGCTCTCAATTTGAAAGTGTTCAGGTAGAAGGAAACAGAGAGGGGTCTCTACTGCTGCTGCTCAGCCAGTGACAGCCTCTGGAGCGCCTTACTTTGCTTTTGGTGGTGTTGCAGACTGTGGAGGTGCATGTTTTGCTGCAGCTGGAGTTAGATAAATCCAGTGCTGTACTTAGGATGCAAATATGCAGTGGTAGCTATTCCAGAGGAAAACTTACATGAGTCTCTATTGAACAAAAACAGAGGATAATTTCTATTTTTTTGGCTTGAAATGTGAGCTGCCTGAGGCTCAGGATGTACTTGTCTTTATGTTGGGGGAAGGTAAATTTGGGGATCTCTTCCTACAGTAGCATTGAGCTAGACATAGTCTTTTTTAGCATCAAAGAGAATGGCTTCCTCTCAGAGCTTCATCAGGCAATATTTCAGAGCTGAAATACCTGGCGTTCAGAAAATAAAAAGGGCCCTTTGCTTTGGGATTTCTGAATGCCTAATGGGTAGTGACTACTCAAAGGGACTTGCTCAACTGGGAAATTCTACCTTTGGCTGAAAAACTTCTCTACATCTGTTAATGTAAGCTTATGAAAAGTTTGGAGGGTAAAATGCTACTTTCTCCTTTCAGTTCATAGTGTACCCATTGACATGGGTACATTGATATTCCACAGAATAAATCCACTCCTTAGGGATGGAGGCTTGGCTGTGCTTCTGTTTGTCTCTTCTTCACACTGCATGAGGTATGTGAGTAACAGAGCTACCGTGAGTCTAAAATTCAGACTGTGGCAGAGCAGCTTGGCTGCATCTGTGATACCTGAAGCTCTTCTTAATCTATGAAAAAAAAAAATCCTGAACTAATTACTGGATAGATGACAAAAATGAGGATCCAAGTGGGACTCTTTGAGGCAAAGCTTAACTGCTTTTAAGCAGGGGGTAATTGTGGCTGTCCTTGCTAATGAAGTTTAATGTTGGGTCTGCGAAGCTGAGAAAGCGGGCTTGGGGAAAAAGTGTTTGAGACTCATTTTTCATCTCTCCTGTGAAAGACAAGGCCTTTCCCTCTCTGCTGCCTTACCTTTGCCAGGGGCAAGTGTCACATGCAGAATCATTTTGGCCTCTGCCACTTCCTGCAGTCTTGTGCGCCTGTGTTAAGGTTACCCATAAAAGTGCCGTTTTGCTCTGACCTTTCTTTGTTCTAAGGCTTCCGTTGCTGCCCAACTCAGGGAGATAGGGGCACCCTGTGCTGTACTGGATTCAGTTAATACTAAAAAGGATAGGATGCCCAAGTTCCACATAGTTTAAAAATAGATTTTGTGTTTATTTTCTCCACAAAATCTTCCCTCTCTGAGGAAAAGTAACAAGGTTGCTGTGGTTTGGATCACTGTTTGCCGCAAGCAGAATTAATGATGCTAGACAGAAAGGGGACTGTAGAAAAGTTTGTTGTGGAATTCTCTAATCTTTCCCAGTGGTTTTTGCTTAAAGCTGAGCTATAACCTTTCTGATGTCCAAGACTATCAATTTTTGTCTCCCTAGGAATTGAAAATGCATTTAATTGTGATGCTCTGGCCAGCATAAGTATTCCTCTCCACATGGAAAAAAACTAGATAGAGGATCTTACAGGACTTTGGGTAACCTCTGGTGCCATGGAAAACCTTATAGAAGGATAACTTAAGCTCTGTGTGATTCCTGAATTGAGGAAGGCCTTAGAGTCAGAAGTGTGCATCCAGTTTTCAGCCTCCATAGCAGGTTAGTACATCACACAAGTGTGTTGTTTCTGATGCTCTCTGGGGAATTGTGTGTCCTTTTCTAGCGGGATCATCAGTAAATGGTATATGACATATGTATGGGAGGGGGGGAAACACAGAAGAAAATGACACTTCATGCTGCAGATGTCAAAAGCTGACTTTTTTAAGCATAAAGATGAGGTTTCTGGTCTTAGGATGAGACTGATGCCCACCTTCCTCAGTAAATACTTTGCTTGGGAAGAGCTGAAAGTTAAATGAAACTCATCTCTGGGTTTCTCATCTGAGCTATTCCACAGGTAGAGAGCTAACACCAGGCTAGATATGTGGGTGAGGGGTGCCTTTCTGCAAATCTGTTCTGAAAGAAAAGACAGCCTGCACTTGATCAACAGGGTGGTGAAAGAATATACCTGGACTCAGACTGGAGTGTTTTAAAAGTATGGGGAGGGGAGACTGGGATACATCATGACCTGGGTGGATCTGGGAACTAATGCTGGCACTGGTTAATCTGGCCTGTCATTTTCCATTTTACTTTTGGCACTTGGTTGTCAGAGCAGGCTTTCATACAGTGTTCTCTTTGTGGCTTAGGCTGCTCAGCACTGCTGCAGAATCCTACTAATCCTTTTTGCCATCCATCTCCTGCAATGAAAACTCAATTGACAAACTGAACACTTGAATTTCAGAGAGCAATTGGGGATTCAGATTTGGGAAGAATGAAGAACTAGCAAATATGACAGGACCTTATTAGTGCTGAAGGAGTCTTACAATAGGTGAAATAACTTACATGTTATATCTTGACAGCTGTTGAGGGACTCTGCTAGTACCRAGGGCCTTACTGCCTTGCAAATGACTTGCACAGCCAAATGATACCTACTGACAGGTGCTCAAATGAAAAAAGACCTATTGTTTTTCTAAGAGGGAATGAGGATGCACTGAGATTGTATTGTTTGACATTTAAATGTTTAAATAAATAAATGTTTGACAATACTGTATCCTGTATTAGAACTTGGCTGTGTGGCAGACCCATATTGGATAGCACGGATGGAGTAGAAACATTCTCAGCTGGTGTGGCTGTGTTCTGCAAGATATTAGAAAACATTGCTGCCATGTGTCTGGCCTCACCTTTTTTGTAGCAAGATGTGTACTTCGGTGCTCAGATCTGAACCAACTGTATTGGTTACAATTCTGAGCAATGCTTTTAGGAACTCAGGATGAACTCAGGGTAGCAGTTGAGACTGTGCTAACCATCCCTACTGCTGCCAAATGCCTTACAGCTCCAGAGTATTGCTGTAATCTGCTAGTAACAAAACTAGTCTTTCAGTGCTGCAACTCTGGCTGTGCTGTGAATGAAACAGGCTTGTGTTAGAGCTAAACAAAAATGCTAAAGCAGTGTTTTTATCCTCCTCATTCTGGCATCCTGTCTTGAAAAGTGCTCTGAGCTTGACTGTCCGGTCCAGAGTACTGGCAGCACTGGCAGCACTGGCAGCTGGTTCATCATAAAGCCAAATTTGAATTGGGAATGGTAGTGGAAGGGGAAGAGGAATAGGCATTTTCCTTCTTATCTTGGAAAGAATGCCCTATTACTTTTGCTTTAAAAAATGAATGAACTCATTCTTTGTACCTCAGATATAGATCATATGGCATTCCTGGTAAACGTAGCAGATGTTCCTCTTGCTCTGTTTTGCTCGTTGCACAATTTTTCTTTTTCTTTCTAGCCTGTTTGCAATGAGCTGTAATGCTACAGCTCCAGTATATCAGATTATTGCCCTGAAACTGTGAATTTGTGTTTAAAAAAGAAGGCTGGATGAAGTGCCACTTGGATTGTGGATCTGAAGCCTGAGCATGTATATGTAGGTGGTCACTGAACCCTGTGTTCTGGGTCAGTGTGCTCAGTTGAATAGTTTCTCCTTCTGTTTCATGATTACTTCTGGCCTCTGAACTTTGTTCTTCCATGTGAAACAATGTTCTACTCCACCTTCCTTGTGGTAGTTTGTTTTGTGTTAGTTYTGCTGGTGAATGCAATTTCTTTGCAAATCTGTATCACTTTGTATTCCAGAGCAGTGGTGTTTTAGTGAGAGAATAGAGATATTTTTGCCTGTAAGTGATTGTTTTTTTTATGTTCTCCCTGCCAGTGTAATTGTTCTCTTGTGTACATGTGAGCTGCTGCTTCAGTTCAGTAAGGGAGAGTAGGCATATGGTGGACTGCAGTAGACAAACATCTATGAGTGCCAAATAGACTCCAGCATCCCCCAGTCTGGTATGCAGGAAATAGATGATCACACCCCTAAAGAGTTGTTCTCTGTTGTGTCTTTGTTTACATGAGGGTTTTGTTTGTTTAAAGCATTTGACATGACAGTAGGAGAAACTTTAGTGTTTGCTGTTGAGAATGACTCAGCTGTTCATAAATCAAGTTTCAGGTAGTCTTAGGAATTGTCAGGTGGAAAGGGGCACCTTTCTTAGCCACCAGAGATCTGTTGCCTCAAGGCGGGGTCAGAGGTTCTCTGTGAGCCTGCACTGCTGGCTGACCTGCGTGTCCTCTCCTGCACATGCAGCTACAACAGGGCAGGGTTATAAATTGTGTGCTTCTGAGGGCTTGTTGTCTAGGCATGGAGAAAGATGACTCCTTCCCTTTTTCCTGTAAGTCTAGCCTTGGTCAAAATTTTTTTCTCCTTTCCAGGAGTGCTTCCTGCTAGTTTTCTGTGTGTAAAGATAAATGTTTGACACTATTGATGTATTTGCTGGGGGGGAGACGGTCAGACAAAGAAGAATGTGGTGGTAAATTTTTATTTTAAAAGTTCCTGGAACTGTGTGTGTGTGTGGGGGGGTGCTGTTAACATCAAAGAAGCTGCTGTGGCTTGACAAGAAAATACCTTCCCATGGTTCTGTGAGGTGCAGGGTGATGGGGATCCTTTAAGGTGAAACAGGAATATTAAATAAGTAGTTTTGTTTTTTTCCTTTTTGAGAGAAAGTAGGTACTGGCTTTTTCATGTAAGTGATTGTGCAACAGTTGAAGAGGGAGATGGGGTGTTTGTGCTCATTGTTTAATGTAATACGCAGAAAATGTAACAGACTCTAGCTCAGTCTTTTTGACCAGGCTGTTGGTATGAAAGATGCAGTACTTTAGAAGGCTTATGGCAAAGGCGTGGTTTGATTCCCCAATGGGGGAACCACGGACCTCTAGAGGAGGGATTCTTTCTGTCCTTCTGGTGAACGAAATAGAGGCAGGAAATAGCTGATTATTGCAGGCACTGAGGGATTTTCCTCAGACCATCTTCTAAAGAAAGATGCCGTACAGAACTGCCCTTCCCCTCTGTACTCAAAAACCAATAGTCCACTGTGGAAAAACTAGTTTTTGGGTACTCTTGGACTAGGTGACTAACTGTTTTCTGCATGGCCTGTAAGCTGCCTGTGATGGGGCCTCCCTTTTGGCACCTTTGTACAGTGCTTAGCACTTGAGCACTTGTAAGTGCTACCTTATTGAGACTAGGTGGTCTTGCATGCCACTTAACTGCAAAATACTGTAACTTGCAGGTAGTTCCAAACTTAGTGTGGCTCCTTGGTCAGGCCACTTGGCACAGCCAGGCAAGGGACTACGCTGTTTTAAGTATCTGGTCATGTAGGAGACTAGCTTAGAGGACTCTTCATCAGAGGGAAGAGGAGTGCATCTGGGGACATCAGGATTAACAGTATAGAGTGATTCAGTTATCTTAGATTTCTCTAAAATTTTAATGTTCTCCTTAGTAGAGAAGAAAACCACACAAAGTGAAACCTACTGATAGCTGTGATTTGGAGCAGACTCAGGTTGTCCTGAGAATTCCCCTGGGGCCAGTTACAAAAATGCAAGGAAGTAGTATTTCATCCTTGTCCTTAATCCAAAGAGAAGGAGACACACTGTGGGTGGTGAAGTGCACTGCAGGTGCAAGTGGAGGCCTGAAAAATGTTAAGAGATCAAGAAGAGATACAGAGGTCTCCTCTTAATGTTCTTGTTTGTATAAAAAAAAATTTCCCACAGTCTTTGAGGTGCTGTCAAAATGTACGTGGGTAGAAGCTCTTTCCCAAAACAGCTTAAACTCTGAATAAATGATGGATGAGAACAATGTCCAAGATGACTGGAGCTGTTATGCAGTGAACCTGCTCTGTCTAGTTGCTCTCAGTAGCTTGCTTGCCATTGTCATTGCAGTACCCTACTGTCCGTGCTGCACAGGCTTTGGCTTAATATCAAGCCTTGAAAGATATGTTCAGCAGCAACTCTTTGCAGGTTCCCGGCCAAGGAGGAGGGTATAGGCTTGTGGATAGGTTTTGCCTAAATCGGRGAACAGTTCTCCTCCCCTCCCCCCCCAAATAAATAAATAAAAGCTTTCTGAAAGCATTGGAGAGGAGCCAGTTGGTTCCTTTTCCCCTGGAGCAGGAGATTCTTGTGTTCCCAGTTGTGGTTTCGGAAAATCTCATGCAGATATTTATATGATGGTGATAACCCCTTGCATGAAGGAATGCCGCCTCTGCTCAGAGTATGCAGTTCATCTCTTCATTGTGCTTCAAAAAGTGAGAGCACAAATCAGCCCCCGTTGAAAGGGAGGTGTGCACACAAGTCTCACTAGATATAACTTGCTAATGCAGCAGCCACACAGAACCTTTGCAAAATACACAGAGTAACTGCCCTCAAAACCTTACCAACTCATTCCTGTGTGCCCTGGGGCATTTCAGGCATGGGAAGTCTTGGAGACATTGTTAATAAGTTCAGCTGAGGAAATGGCACAAGGAACTGCGGGAGAGGGAAGGTTCATTGTGTGTGAAGTGTGAATTGAAGTTTGTGCAGAGAGGGTAAGGAGGTGTGGTGGTAGTTCCTTGAGAAGGAACATGAGAAATGAAAGCAGAGGTTAGGCTGTGTTAAGCCTTGAAGATGAGGGAGGAGAACTGGGAACTAGAATGGGGAAGAGCAAGTGGCAAGGGAAGTAATGAATATGCAGTCTTAGTCTGTACTACTTTCATAAATCTGGTTCTATAAATTAACAAGTATCAAGTCCAATGTCAGTGTAGCTGCAAAAATAAAAATGGAGTTAAATATTTACTGATAAGAATTTGAGGGAAGTGTTTTCCTTAGCCTGTTTCCAAGCAGTCTAGCTCTCTGATCCTTGCTTCTGTGCCAAATTATTGGCATGTTCTGTGACAGAAATAGCTCACATATCTCAGTGACCTTTTAATTTCCTTTTCAATTCTGATTCCACTGTAATGAACAGGGAAAGCATTAAAAACAGGCATGGTACAGATCTTTATTGCATGCTTGCAGGTGATCAAATAGCTCTGGATTTCACTGGGTGCGAAAACTGCAAGAACCTGCTGAGAATAAGATCCCAGGGAACCAGTCATGGCTCAGATTAAAAAGGCAGTTTCTCCCAGTCTGTCTCTTTGTGTTGTGCTACCTTATAATGTTGCTGTAGCAGTGGTCTTTTTTGCTCTGTGTTCATAGAGCACCTAGCGCAGTGTGGTCTGTTCCTGGGCTCAGCCTTCTGCCTCCTGTGGCTCTGCAAATACTAATGAAGCAAGAAGTGTTTGTGAGATCTGTTTGCCTAGGCACATGCTTTTCTGATGGAAAAGTTTATCCTCTGGCATGTGCCCCAGGTTTCTTGTGTGCATCTCTTCCATTGCACAGACTTCCATAGTGAGTCAGAACAATTAGCTGTAATGTATCAAAAAGAATATTAAAATGCATGTGCCAAAGAGAGAATGGGATAAGAAATGACATTTCTGCCAAAAGGCTTTCTTTGGGGGGTGGGGCTGGAGAGGGTGTACATGCAGAGGAAGAAAAGGCAGTGTGAGAGATCTGTGGGGTTTTTTATTGCACAGCATGGAAAGGTCTTGCAGCTAAAATGCCTTCTTAACCTTTTTTTCCTATGTTTGACAGCCAGTGTGTCTTATACTAAGTGTGGTCCATGCAGTGTGAAGAAGGAGATCCTGCTTTAAGAAAGCATGTGGGTTTCATTTTCTTGAATGAGTGAATGTGTCTCAGTATTCAAACACAGGAAAACAGACTTGATAGACCTGTGATAGCTCCAACCTTTATTGCCAACATTTGTGCTGTCTAAAGACAAATCTTCTCCAACTTGATTCTAGTGAAATATCAGGCTTGCCTAAAGTCTGTTGGCTACTTATAGGTGACAAGAGCAAGCCAAGCATTGCTGGGGAAAGACCTGATGTTATCAAGTCAAGATAAGTTGTACTACCCAGCTGAAGGCTTGAAACCTTTTCAGAAGGTTTCTAGAATTCTGTTCTGACCCTTGTGACAAATGATTTCTTATGCAATTCACCTAGACATACCAGCATGTGGCTCAGATGTGGTTTTAGAAAGAAATCTTAATTAAATTAATCACTTTTCTGAAGTTCTTCAGGACTGGTTGATTCCTCTGATACCCTTTCCCCCTCCTCTTGGTTCCTGGCCAATGGTGGAAGGAGCAGAATTTCTGTCTAGGAAGCGGGGATTTAGACATTTCTTATCTAAATAAGCAGACGATTCCTTTTTGCCCTTTGAAATAAAGGTGTTTGTGAACCTTAAGTTAATCTTTAATAATATCTAAAAATAATGTAAATCCTTAACATTGGCTAATTCCATGAAGCAGATCCCTCTCAACACTGGTACTATTAAGGCAATAACATGCATGCCCCCCTTTCCAATCTCCTCCTCAGCTTTCTTAGACTTCTGCAAAGTCTGACAGTCTTGTGCATTGTGCATAGTTCTTCTGTAGCAGTGTTTTTCGTGTTACTAGGATAGTTCTTAACTCATCAGTCTCAAATCTTTTGCGTTTTATGTGTAGGTCTGAATGAACACTCGCAGAGGTGAGCTGGGTTCATTCAGTCTGCGTATTGTTGGTGTGGGAGAGGGTCTGTGTGTAAATGTTATGCTGATCTTAGTCTTAGTTACAAGTGGTTTGAATGACAATGCAAAATTGAATTTTCCTTTTTAAATTGTATGCTGACAAAACAGTAAGTTGGCTGGCTTCTGCAAAGTAAAATGTATCCAATATTACTATAATCTGTCTCTGTCACAGCGAGGGTTTATAGCAATTTCATGTCTGTCTGTGACATTAGAACAATACATCCTAAATAGGAAAAACAGGAAACTTTTTGTAGTAGTAGTAGCAAAAGCGTTAGAGACATGGTGAACTAATGGATACAAAATTGAGCTCAGACCTTTGAAGGCCTGTCTTTCCTCATTAAAATGTATTGAAACAGTTCTCTGTTAAAATCCCAAATGCAATGTTTAAATTTAGAACCAGGATTTGAAACTCTTTTTAACTTTCTCAGTTTAGCCAATAGCACTAGATTGTTGGAAGGTGCTGTTTTCGGAATACTGAGCCTATAGTCTTATTTCTCGGGGTGGTTTGTGTGTTTTTATCTTCGAAAAGAACTTTGCACTGACATCCGAATATCAAGTGTTTGTTAGCCTGGGAAGGCCTGATATTAGAACATGTCTACTGTGGAGAACTTCCTATATGAGCTGTGATAGAGATATTGAGCACTACACGGAAGTGTCATCACCTGTTAGGGGTGGATAAGTGGATATTTTCATATCTGGCAATAAACAGCAGCTTGTAACCTCCTTGTGAGCTGTGTCTTACAGCTGTACCTTTAGGAATAAATGTAAAAGAGTGTCTCCATCTTCTAGTATAATTCCTTATTTAAGTGGCAAACCAGTTCACTGAGAGTTGCATAGAGGGCTTTGATAGGAAAAAGATTTCCCGGCTGGGTGTTCTCTTCAAATGTCTGTTCTGCTCCGTGGCGTTGCAGCTGCGTGTACGGCAGACTGATGCTTTCAGCCACATCAGTTGAAATGGAAGCGCAACAAGTGGTAAGGGTGGGGAGAAGCACATTCTAGCAGTGAGGGAATATAAAACAAGCCTTTACTGTATATGGGCCTTGTGGTGTGTTCCTTGAAACAGATCAACACAGCTGTATAAATTAAAAAAAACATCCTGGATATAAAAGTGCTGCCAACCCAATGCTGCTTTGAGAATCCTGTTCTTACTAGAAGCATCATTTCAAACTTGTATGTGCTTTCAAGATGTTTTGCCTTTACACTGCTTTTCTTTATTCTGCTTCCCTGAAGCCATTTTGGTTTACTGTGAGTTTTCCTTTTTAGGATTTATTATTTTTGGAAACTGTTCTGGAACATTTTGTGCATATGGTCCTCTGTAAATGTGCTGTTGTACTGATTAAAGCTGAAAGTATGAAACCTAGCTTCTGATGCAGTGCAGCAGGAGAAAAATGCTGAAACAATAGTTTCCAAAGGGAATGCTCTTCCAAATAAAAGCATATTTAAAAAAAATCAGCTGGGAAGGATTGCATGAGAGGCGCATTCTCAGTTACTCCCCAGTGTCTAGTTTAACCCATGTCCACATTTGCTTTTCTGACTTGTATTGATGCCAGTATGCTTAAAAAAAAAAAATCCAGTAAAGCAGATCCAGTATTCTTATTTATTGGCTTCTCTTCATTCGTTGGTTAAATAACCCCATCATTATGAGCATTTTTATAACAGCACTGAAATCTGTTATGCATTGGAGGTGCTGTATTATATGAACTTGTCTAATTCTCTGCCCCTTCTCCATCCATGACACTGCTATTCCTTTCTACTGATGCCTAGAAGTTCATAGCAACTGAGCTGGCTGTAACTAGGTTCTCCTTCCTTATTTGGAAGGATAATCAGATTTTGAGTCTTCTGTTCTCTACCTCCTCCTAAGTAAAAAAAAAAAAAAAAAAAAAATTTTCCAATGGTATTTTGTGACTTTCAGGGAAACTTCTTAAAATTTGAGAAGACAATGGTGCCTAGGACTTTCTCCCAGACTTACCAAGACAAGGAAAACCAGCCAGTATTTTTCAGTCACAAATCAAATCTTTTGTGACTTTGGGCCTAGCATGACCACCACAGCCCTTGGAAACAGGAAGGGTCTCCACAAGACAGAATCACAGAATGGTTGAGGTTGGAAGGGACCTCTGGAGATCATCTAGTCCAACCCCCCTGCTCAAGCAGGGTCACCTAGAGCACATTGCACAGGATTGCATCCAGGCGCGTTTTGAATATCTCCAGAGAAGGAGACTCCACCACCTCTCKGGGCAACCTGTTCCAGTGCTCTGTCACCCTCACAGTGAAAAAGTTTTTCCTCATGTTCAGATGGAAGTGTCTGTGTTTCAGTTTGTGCCCGTTGCCTCGCGTCCTGTCGCTGGGCACCACTGGGAAGAGTCTGGCTCCATCCTCTCGACACCCTCCCTTCAGATACTTGTACACATTGATAAGATCTCCTCTCAGCCTTCTCTTCTCCARGCTAAACAGGCCCAGCTCTCTCAGCCTTTCCTCATAAGAGAGATGCTCCAGTCCCCTAATCATCTTTGTRGCCCTTCGCTGGACTTGCTCCAGTAGTGCCACATCCCTCTTGTACTGGGGAGCCCAGAACTGGACGCAGTACTCCAGATGGGGCCTCACCAGGGCTGAGTAGTGTTTCTGACAGTGTTTCTAACAGCTTGTCTCTGACTCTGTTTCTAAAGCCATAAGAGTGATACTATTATCAAGAATGAAAACCATATCCTAAAGCAAGCCCTCCTATGGTGTTCCCCTTGCTGTGTCACAGGATGGGAAAGTGAATCAAATGGGAAACATTTTCTGGCTTAAAAAAATCTAAGCTGCTTCAATTACTGTGTGTTGACAGTGTCAGCAGAGTACCTTGCTAAGAGTGTGTCCTCTGCACTTGGATATCTGATGCACTCAGTTGTGAAGTAGAGCACATTTTTCTGAGGCCTGCTTTGATGTTTTTTTGGGAAAGTGGAATTTACTGCAGCAGTACACAGATTTATTTAGAATTTCAGGGTGATATGCCTCATTGGTTTGTTCTTAAATCTTTGATATAACATGTAAAAGGAATGAAATAGCAATTTAGACTGTATGAGATGCATATCTGTGAAGTACAACTGACAACAATGTAGCAATGGACTTTTAGAGTGTGCAGTGAGAATACACTTTCTCTGGTTTTCCTTGAAGGATCAGAAGCCCCCCCCCCCACTTGGTTAACTTGAACACAAACGGTTCTTCCTACATTAAAAAAACAAACAACCAAACAAAAACTTCAAAAAGCCCCAATGGACCTTGTGGTTCTCAAGGGGATGCTGCATGGGAAATTTTTAAGGGGTGGGTGAGGGTGGAAGGATCTGAAGTGTCTCTTTCTGCTGCTGCTTGGATGTGCACAAGTGTTTCTCAAAGAGGCTCCAGGCCTTTTTTTTTTCTTGTTAACTTTTGTTGACTGGATAACTTGGAACAGAGGAAGCTGGCAGGCAAGGTGCCCTGAGCAGTAGCAGCATGTTGGGCTTCTTTGTTATACTTAAAAATTCCCCTGTGCATCACACTGGCCAAGGAGTGTTAAACCATTTGGGGTTAATCCACATCTAACTTCAGAATTTCCATCATGCAACAGACAGTGAAGAGTACTGCGTACCACCCTGTGGGCAGTCCTGCGCGCTTTCTTGTGAAAACACTGCCACTTGGTTTCTTACCTCTGAAGGGACAGTTGCAGTTCTAGTGACTTTGTATAGGTTTGTGGTATGTTTGAACCACTCAGGAATCTCTTTGAGCCTGGTGTGCCCTCTCTGGGCTGCAGAGGGAAGAAGCCTCATAGGCAAAGGCTTGCACCAGCTGGTGCAAGGGAGGGAAATCAATGGAGGAAGGAAGCAGTCCCTGCCTTTAGCCCACAAAAGGGAATATGTTGGGCTAACCTCAGGATGACTTCTTGGGGAACGTTTTGAGTGAGATAAGGAGGCAAGTGAGGGAGTGGTGTAAACGCATGACCTAATGCAAACAGAACTTTGAACTGTGATAGGAAGGAGAGAGAAGAGGAAGAGGYTGGGGAATGAGCTACACAGACTGGTGGATCTTGCAAGTTTATTCACTTTGGGCAGGGGTGTTGGGGTGAACTTCCCAACTGTAAGGAACTGGTTATCCAACAGTGAAAAATCCAGTTTCCTGGCTAGGGCTTAAGCGTGCCTTAAGGGGGCTGTGGGTAGATGTGTGCCTTTTATCAGAGACGAAATGGAATTTCTGAATTTGTCCTGTCTAGAGTTTGTTCAGAAAGAAGCTTGCTAATGTCTCATTTTGAAAATGGGTGTTCTACAGTATCAAAATTGTGGTGGTATTTCAGAAACCATGATGAGAGAGAGAGGAGGTGAAGGCTAAAATGAGATGTGCACATAAAAGAAACAGCTGAATGTGCAGGCCCTGGGCCAGGCCCTGTGGCACAGTTCAGGAATGAAGGGGGAAGCGCAACAATTCAGGTTCTACTACAGCCTGCAATAAGGTTGCTCTGCCAGGGATGCGGGTGGATTCTGGTCTGTGGAATAAGCAGCTCTGTCTGCCCTCATGATTCCCTACTGTAGCAGGGGTATGTGCAGTTCAGTCCTCTGCTTTACACCATGTCTGTTGTATGCAGAAATCTGCCTTTTTGTAATTCAGAGGTGAAGGTATGAAATTAAGCTACCAGCCACACACATTCTATATTGTCTGCTTTGGGGTGTGTGTGGGGGAACAGGTTACATAGCTTATTTGGTCTTTCCCTTTCCTCTTCCACCTCTACCAATTTTCCTGGATAACTGAGAGTTGGCTGTACTGAGAAATCAGGCTGTTAAGATACTACTTAAACTCTGCCTTCAGGTAATTTTGAATGCTTGTTTTTTCTTTTGTGTGCGTCTAGTTTAATTGAACAGTTTAAACAAACTGAAGCTATCACAAAATTTTTAAAAATATARTTCTGTTTCTAAAAGCTTTCAATTAAATTGTTTTAATTACAGAAACTAAGTAGAATTAGGGATTTCTTTCCTCTGCTGACACTGGGACTTTTCTTGTGAAGAAGCCGAGGATGATGACTGTTTCCATTAAATCCTTTTTTTGCCTGTTTTCAATGAGTAGTCAAGCTTTAAAACAAAGTGACTATGGGTGAAAGTTAAATTCTGTGAACATGCTGCTGTTCACGTTAGGTTCTTCCTGCCGCGTGGCCACAAGGCAAGAACAATCCTTGTGCTTAGCCTTTTGAAAGGTACGTTGTACACACCCAGGACTTATCCTGCTGACACAGTCTTTGCTGTGTGCATTCAAGAGAACGATCAATTTCTAAATATTATTCTGTGAAGGGGAAACAAACTGGTTAAAGTAGAGGTTTCTGATGTGCCTGAGGATAACTCATTTTTTTGGGCAAGTTTCAAGTGTGGTATTTAAAAGCAAGCTAGTAGCATTCCAGACATACTAAATACTTCCCTAAACAAATGCTGAAGAACCCAAGTTAAAGACCTGTTTTCCAGCAACAGTGACACAGGACGTATCCTTGCCAGGCATCTCGAGCAACTGGAGTGTCTCAGACTGTCTCCCCCCACATCCCATGTCCTCAGTGCACTAGAACTACCCAAATCTGGTTCCTTCCATGTGTCCTGAGCATATGGCCTTTCAAAGAGCGCTTTTCCACAGGCACCTAGCACTGCTGCTGTGGTGAAATGAGATCAGAAAATTAATCATAGTCCTAGGAAAATGCATACTTTCTTACCAAGAAGGRTGACTATTTTGGAGTGAGGAGTAGGAATTGGCAACTTCTAAAGGTCTAGAAGAGAAATGGCAGAGGTCCCGAAACAACTTAGTCTTAGAAAAGCTGCTGTCATATGTGCATGCATCATCTTTGTTGGAAAGGGCTGATTATAGTTTGAGTGGGAAATCTGGCCTGCATGATTTCAGTGGAAGTTAATGTCTGCTCCAGGGAGTTCATGTAGAAGTGAACTACTGCTGTGTCAGAACAGCTGGCTCTTTGTTGTGAGAGTTGGGCTGGAAATGCAATGAGAGGGTCTAACACTGAAGTGTCACTGGGGAGGTTGCTCGATGTCAAAATTTCAGGTTCCAATATTTGGTCCATGAGGTGTGAAAGAGCCCTAGATGATTGCAACCAGGAAGCCATGGGTATTTTTTCCCTTGTTCGTAGCATTCTCTAAGAGGGTGTGTGGCTGTGGACTTTGCGGCCACAGAGGACAGTTTATTTTTCTTGTCCATTTTTAGTAGGTGTTTCTCAGCGTGCATTTAAAAAAACCCACAACCCTCTATTGGTTGAAACACTGTAACCTCCTTTCTTCTCCCTACTGTATTTATGGGAACCACTGGCTGTATTGAATATTATCTCTGAAAACATCTCTGTTTAAACTTCATTCTCCCATAACCCCTTAGCCTGGGCTGTGGCATGTGAAATAGGTCTGAAGTCTTCTAACCCCATACACTCGTGCTATGGTAGGCTTCTGCCTTGCAGTTGCTAGGATCCATTAAAGAAATCAGCCTGTTCCTTAGCACTGCATATAAACAGGGAAATCACTTTGATTTACATAAGCTTATGATTTATTAAGCTATCTCCTTGAGAGTGTGTCTGTGGTGATAGATGTGTGTGCTCTACAATGTATGCTGGCAAAGCTAAAACAGGCAAAGCACTTTTTTTCTCCTTATTAGCTTTTATTTTCTCTCTAAAGCACACCAAGCTCTGTCCTGAGATAAGGCTTGCCAGTCTAGCAAGCTTTAGTTCTTTGTTTCTATGGCAGTGGTGAGACCAGATAGCAAGACTTCCTCCAAGCTGTAGTTCAGATGCACTGAGATAGGTGGTGGGGGCAAGAAAGATAGTTTTCTAGAGTGTAGCACAGAGTTGAGGGTAGCCATGTCTGTATAAAAGTGGGTTGCTACTGTTGTTAGGAGAAAATGGCTACCTGCAGTGCTACAGGTCCTCAGCTGACTATTTGGGTGTTGCAAGCTGTCCTCTGGAGGCAGAGGCTTGAAAAGTTGTTATGAAAACTGTTTCCCCCTGAGCTGTAGGTTTAAGGAATGTGCTAAAACAACAGTCAGCTCTCAGAATTGAATGTCTGTCTAAATAGTTTCCCAACCAGCAGCTCCCCTCTGGGAAGAAAGGATACCTTTTTATCTAGCCAGAATCTCTTTGATCTTCTGATTTTGCTAATGAAAAGACAAGGCTGGGAACTAGTTTTGTACCTGGGCTGAAGCCTGAGGGAGGATTCTCACAGGCAGTACCTGTGCCTATTGTTTTTTAGCAGTTCCAAAGGGTTTATCAGTGTTGCCTTCAACAAAAGTGTTTTGCTGCATTTGTCTCTTTCAAATCCCACAGTGAACTAAATCAGCTTGGTGGGGTGTTACTGTAGGTGCAGCAGCATCAACTTACAGCATTCCTTGTGGGGCAGCCCTGCATCTCTGACAGACAAGATTCCTGACTACCTGGGACTTGGTGGCAGAAAAGCAATGAGGAAGCCATGCCTGGCCTTGGAAAAAGGAGACAAACAGCACTGTGCTTTGAAGCAATCCATTAATGAATCAAGAATAGGCAATAATTGATTCCCCCAGAGGATATCCTTGCTTTAGGTGTCTCTGACCTGGCTGTAGTTCAGATACCAAAATTAGATGACTAACTTCCACATGCAATCTTTGGGAGAGGAAAATGCCTCGACGGCTACATAGCACACCTCAGATGTCACAGCAAATTCTGTGATACTCGCATGTTGTCTTCCCTACTTCTCCTTCTGTCCACTAATACAAGTCATCCAGCAGACACTGTTCCCAAAGGCAGGGCTGGCCGCCTTTAAAATATACATTTGCAAGACTTGCAGAGTTTGTTATGCTAATAAGGTTTCATCAGATTGGGATGGGGAGGGCAGGCCTGCCTTTATGCAATCAGAAGGGTTATTTGCTTAAGATGGTGCATTACATTCTGAGACCTGTAATTCAGCATAGAACAGCGACTCCTAGAAGAAAGAGGCCAGTTGTTGGCTCAGAGATGCTGACCTTTTCCAATTGAATATGAACTTGAAATCCATGCAGGAGATCTGACTTGAGTGGAGGGGGTGAATGTACAGACTAGATGGCTCTTTATATCTCAGTTTTCTTCAAAGAGAAATATTTTTCGTTCCTTGTTCTAATTGTTGCTGAAGGAATTGTGGAAGGTAACTGGCAGCATCCTTAATCCTTTCTGCATGGTAGGATGACTGAGTCTGAACAAAGCATTGTATCCTCATCCCTGGAACACATGAGAAATCTGTCTTTTGTGCTCCAGGTGTCGAATGGGGCAGAACAGGGCAGCTTTGTTTCCCTCCCTACCTCTACAAATTAAGCAAGAAGCTAAAGGGGCAGACACAGAGCCTGTTGTAGCATCAGCTCCAGGCTTGTCACGTGTCAATTTAAATGTCATCTTAGTCTGGCTCAAAGTTTGCTGGCTGTGCTAGCAGATCTTTTAAAGTGATTCTTGATAAGGGTTTTGATTTCACTTTTACAGCCTAGTACTTATTCTCTGTTTTTATCCTATTGCTACAGAAGAAAAATTCAGCCATGGCATTCAGTTCCTAGCAAGGTTTCCTGCGATTTTTTGCATACATTGTAATCTAATGCATGTTACAGACCACAAACTGAATTACTGGTGTGTGTCTCTGTGCGCATGTCACGTGTGTGTGTGTGTGTGTGTGTGTGCACAGACACACACACAGAAGGATTCTTTTTTGACAGACTAATTGACTTGAAAGATCCAAATTTTAAAGATCAGCCCTCTTTTGAGTTAAATATGAACAAAATGCTGATGTGGAACTAGGGAAATCTTTATTTACCTCGAAGACTTCTGGGTTTAATGACAAATCCACCAATCCCCTCCCATAACAACACAGGGTGTTTTTTTTTTTTTTTTTTTTTTTTGCCTAAGCATTTGACAATGTGAGTTTTGGCTGTTTGAGTTGTATGTTTGTCTGTTCAGTGCTGGTGTGCTGACTTCATCTCAGGAGTGGCTAAGTGTCTGAATGTCATACTGCCTTTCCTCATAGGGGCACTAATCCAGGTCTCGTATCTGTTCTCACAGTGTGTGAAAGAGCATGATACCTGCCTCTACATCTCTTTCAAAATTTTTTGAAATTGTCCAACAGTTTTGAATTTCCCTAGGAAATCTGGCCCAAATATCTTCCTCCAGTATAAATATCCATTTAACTGAAGAAATAGGCTGAATGGGGTTCCCCCACATGGAAAGTATTCCTGTGGGCAAGTGTAAGAAAACATTCTTTTTCCCCAAGTTCATTCTTTTTCCTGAAAACTTTACGTGTTTGTGTAAGGAGCAGCATGATAGAAGGAGTGCTGAAATGCCTCTCCRTATATTTTGACTGTATCACTGAACAGTTATCCTTATACCTTTCTTTGTAACACAGGTACACACAGCTTTAGTTCTGACCTTCTTTCGGAGCATTGGACTCGTGCATGATGTTGTAATTCATCCAGATCCAAATTCACCATTATAGGTCTTGCAGGCTAAAACCATACAAAGTCAGTGGGACTTGTATTCTGTCCAGTCTTTTTCTTCATTAAAAATAGGGATTCAACTTGTGCATTCATGATTTCCCAAGTGCCCTTTGCTGCTGGAGCTGTGTTTGTGTACTAATGTGTTTTCAGTGTGACAATGTCTGATAGGCTATGGCTGAATCTCTCAATCCTCAGGTATGAATAGTGTCACATCCTGCAATTTTAATTGCTATACTCTATACTGTCAGAACATTATACCTGAGGTTTGCAAGCTGTTTTACATTCCTCCTCTTAACTGTGTGTTTGTCTGCTGCCAACTGGCTGTCAGATGTGCTGTGCCTTTCCAGGTGGCTGAGGAAGTGTTTGATTTGTCATAGCTGTCTGGTAGTCTTCTGTGTCTTGGAGACCTTCTGAAAGGTGGTGGATGAGTAGGAAGGGTGGTTCTTGAAATTATTTTGAAACAAATTCTCCAGATGCTACATTCTCTGGGATTGTCTGAAAGGAAGATATAAAATTAATTGTAAGTTATGCAGTTTTCAGACCTGAAATATTAGAGGGCAAGTGAAAAGTTCTGGTTGCTTTTAAGATTTCCTATGCAGAAGATCACCTTTTCTGCTCCTATTTTCCTTGTGAACTGTGAATACTTGCTTAGTAAGATTCCAAAATTCTAGAACAAACAAAATGCTGTTTTTGTTTGTTTCTGAATTTCCCCTTTCCTTCTTCTGGATATAGCAGATGTGTATGACTTAACACTTACTGTTTCCTTCTATGTCTTTTTTGTAGACTGAGGTGCTCCTAATCAACCAGAACTTTCGGGGATTTTTTTAAAAGAAACTTTGGTGGGTAAAAGATGTGCCATGGAATGGTAGCACCAAAGAGCAGCACAGGATCGTCTCTTGCCTTGACTAGCCATGGGTTATTTCTTCTGCTAGTTATCTTTGGTACCTTTATTGTGGAAGCACAGGCCACAGGTAAGTGAAGCCTTTGCCTATGCTGCAGGGAGGGGGAGGTGGCTTTATGTTTCTATGGGGAAAATGGAGATGGCTGATGTAGTTGAACACATCCTTCAGTACCCGCAGGAAAGAAATTCCACTGCTACTGCTTAGTAAAGGRCAGTGTCTGAACTGAACTATTCTTTACACTAGCAATATAAGAGTGCTTCTTCTTTACCCTGCCATTTTGATTCCCTCAGCCTTTTTTCTCCCTTCTTATATCTTCACTGCAGCTGGGGGCATTTGGACTGTCTCAAGAATATGGACCACATTTTTGTTGAGTGAGATTCTCATGTAGACACTCTTATCTGTATGCCCTGTAGCAATTGCTCATGTGAAGAAGTATTGTTAGAAGCACTGACTCTCTTCAGCTCTTTACACAGCTGATGAGTCTGTTCAGTGTTTCCTTGTGTGCTATCTTCTGACACCTCAGCACCCCCTAACTGCACTCCTCTGTTAAATCCTCTTTGCAGCTTGGGTTTTCCCCTTTCCCTCTCTAATTTCCTGGGGGGGGGGGTTGTTTTGTTTTGTTTTCTGGTGGACAAGCGTGGTGAGTAATGTAAATAGTGCAATGGGATGATGTGTAAAATGTTAAGTAACAGTAGAGGTAAGGAGATATACCTGTTAGAAATGTGTGGAAGAATAAAATATACCAGATAGTCACAAGGGAGTTCATTATGTAAGTGTGTGCATGTTTACCCAGTATACACTGAAATGTGGTCTTTTCTCTTGAACTTGCCATGATGTAGTTTTTGTGTCCACAGAGATGCGTGACTATAAGTGGTACAGGATGAAGGGAATAATTTTGTATGTGTGCTTTAAATGCATGTTCTTGCATAGTGCTATAAAGGAGGTTAATCCCCAAAAGGTGTGTTTGATTTCAGCAATTGTTGCAGTGTAAAGCAATAGCTTCCCTTTCAAAACAAAACCTCTGCTCTCAACAGAGCTTTAAAAAGCCCTATTTATTTGAAGTATGATGGCACCTGAAAATATGAAGTGACCAGCACTCCTTTGCTTCAGTGAAGCTTGAATTGGCCTCTGTGTGGTAGAGTAGTATAAATGTAGGTTGCCAGATGCACACTGCTTAAAGCAGAGGTGAGCCTGTACAGAGAAGTCTGCTGGTGCTCAAAGCCGCTGGAGGACTTGATCTCCTTTTAGTATTTCTGGTTCTTCGAGTTGGAAGGGAGAGGCTCCTGAAATCAGATATCCTGGTCTTGTATGCCCTCCTGGTGCGACKTTGGCCTTGTAAGTAATGAAGGGCCAGGAAGACACAAGAAGGGGTGACAGATTGGCATGAACAGATAGTAAGAATGGGAAAAGGACAAGGTCTCTCTGAATTTGGTCTATCCTTGTTTTTTCCAGCCTTACTGTCATTGGTGTTAATGCCACATCGTCACTTCAGATACAGGTCTGTCAGATATGCCTTTYAGTCTGGGGCTAGAGTGCACTGTCACTGGAACTCCAAATACATACACTGCAGCACCTTCAGTGGAGACTAATCTGTATGCAAATGTCCTGGGCTGCCCTGGGCTGCTGACTGCGGATAGGCAGCCACAATGCTGGCAAGCCTTTCTAGTATTATTTTTGAGGCAACCAGTCACATTAACAAAAGCACTAGTTAAGCTTATCAGAAGACTCCAGAGTGGTTCTGCATTGTTTCCCTTTGTGTTGCTCCAGGACCTGAAACCAGCTGTGGAAAACTAACTGATCAAGGCAGATCATCAGCTAAATAGGATTACAGTGGCTAGGCATGAAGTATTTCCTGCAGAGGAAGTGAGCATATGTGGAGGGGAGCCCATGATCATAGCAGACAGCAAGATATATGGGGGGAAAAATCCTGGGGGGAGGGGAAGGGCTGGGTGAGGAGTGCTTCCATGTGTGTGCTCTTTGAGGTTGGGAGGCAGGAGCTGCCAACTGCTGGGAGGGATGGGGGTGCTCAGTGATGTGTCATGGGCCCAGAGAGCTGCGCCTGCAGCAGCATGCCAGCCATGAGTAACACTAATGACCAAGTGAGCTGAGGAGTGGAGAGCCAGATGGATAAACAAAGAATACTAGCGAGGCGCTTGGAAAATCATCTTTCCCTCATCTTTTTCCCCCCATCACCCCACCATCCTCATTTTATTAGTTTACATAGCAAAAACATTCAGAGCAGGCAGGACAAAGATGTTAACATGAAGCAAGAGATTATATTAAACCTCCTGATGGTAATGCTTATGTTGAATGCATGGCCAGTGTGACACATTCACAATTGCTACAAAAGCGAAAGAATGTTCTCATAAAAAGACAGACAAGCATGGAAACAATAGGTTGGCCCTGCTCAGAGTGAGAAAGCAGAGCTTGTGATTCATATGTTAAAACCATATAATGTATATTGTGTTGCAATCATTTTGCTATTTAGAAATACTGTTGCCTTGGTTCCCGCAGGTTTAGATACATATTCACAGTCTGGGCAGGAACATGTTCTCCTTGCCACGTGGTAAATGCGCAGGGCAGGCTCATTTCCAGTCAGCAAGCATCTGGTCTCTGCTTTGGTTTTAAATGGATTTTATTTATGCATGGATTTTTAAGAAAAGTCTTCAGCACTTTGTCTCAAATAATCTCTCCAAATATCCTGGAGTGCCACGAGATGAATATGATAAGTTGCTTAGTCACTAAACATGCTGCAGAGTTTGGGGAAAACTGCTCCCTCTTCACAAGAGGATTTTCATGAAAATAAAAATAGCTGCCACGTGTATTTTAACACAAAATAAATGTGGTATTTGGTGATGGGCAAACAGTGAATTTGGAGGAGCAAGTTGAAGCTATGTTGGAAGAAGAGGATTTAGGGAGACTTCACTGCTGTTCAGAAGTATTCATTGAGCTTTATCACTGTGCAGCTTTTTTCTCTCAAAAGCGCTCTAAGGTTAGCTAAGGGAAATAATGGAAGAATGAGCGGGAAAGAAGACTTGGAGAGCAAGGACCTGAAATACTATGGCTTACTTCTTGTTCCATCTCCTGTGTTTCCTTTGAGGGTTCATCTGGAATGTAATTAAGAGCTGGGATGCTATGTGGGTGGTGGCAGGGACTTGTTGAAGTGTTGGAGAGTAGGAGTAACAACCATTTTGTCTGCTTTTCTACGCATAACACTTCTCCATCTTTCCTTTGTTGCTGTGATTCCCCCCCCCCCCTTTGGCCTTAGGGTTATTCCCAAGCTCTCAAAAGCCCTGTATTTCTCTTTCATTCACTGCAGTCATCTTGTATGGCCAGGCTACTTTTGGAAGGCTGGCAGTGCATCAGAATGATTTTTTTTTTTTGTTAAAATTTAAGATGTAGTCTCCAAGATATTTGAAAGCTTCCTATCAAATGTGTTCTAAATGGTGCAATCTCTTGCATTCATAACCAGCTCTATCAAAAACCTATCAAAAGGTAGGTTGGGCCTTTCATTATTGATAATACCATCATCTGATCTTGGGAAATGCAAGTGAAAARTGTTAGTAAAAGTAGTCTTTTAAGCATTCTGAATTAAGCAAGTATCAATATCCGTAAAGCAAAGTTAAAATATTAAACTTGAAAACTAATAATGCAGGCCTGATGAATCCAAGTCCACTTTGATTTAAACACAACCTGCTTTTTGTTGACTGATCATATGTGAAATGCTATAAAGCTAGCTCTTTAATTTTTAGGATTACCATTGAAGTGATGAACTGAGTTTGAATAAACTGAAACAACTTCATTCCCATGTGTTGTCTCTGCAAATGCAACCAATCTGCTGCTTGCTGTTCTAAGGTCTTTTTAGTACCAAGGTTATTCTGCGCAGAAGCTCTTGCATGCTGCTGGTGTTTGTTTGCATTACACAGAACAGCTTTTAAGAGCGCGCTCTAGTCATTGAGCAGATTCAGGCTTGCTCCTATTCTTTGGGAATCCGTACAAAGCAGAGGTTTTCTTTGTCTCTGTGTGGTTGAAAGGAAGGAGTTTATACAGCTAGGGATGAATTCCACGAAAACAAGGACAGTAGGCCAGACAAATGTGGGCAGGTGTCATGCATGAGCAGAAGATCTTGATTATAACCTGCTTGCTTTGTATAAGCCTGGATTTGAAGAAATTAGCGAGTCAGCCCAAAGAAGTATGTAGTTCTCCATGGACATAAAGAAGTAGTTTGGGGTGTAATTACTCTTTCCAGTCCCTTTGGAGAGTTTAGTAAAAGCCAGATGGTACAGAGGAGCATGGTGGAGAGCAACAGAATAATGGCCAGACAGCAAAGCTGGCTAGGAAGTAGATGCTCAAATAACAAACATACTGTTATTACTGTTCCAGGCAGCACTATTTAAGCAGCTGGCTTAAAGAAAGTAATAGGAATCTCTGCTAGCCACACAACTTGTTAATTTTGACTAGTTTTAATGGGGAGGAAGGGAGGAATTAAAGCATGCCTAATAGTAATCCTAAATTTGCTTTTTGTCTGTCCTTTTAGGTTGGCTCAGCAAATCCAAAGGACCTGCATGTGAGTAGATTTGTCTTCACTGCAGTATTATGAGAAATGAGTCAGGGGGGTTACTGGTTAATATAAGTGGCTGTGAACCAGGATTCCCAGTTCTACTTTGGCTGCATTGAACGGGCTAAGATGTATCTCTGTGCTGCGTCTTATCTCTGTTTTGTCTGCTGTATTTGGGGAAAGATGTCTGTCTTACATTTGAGGGAGAGAGGAAGATCAACTTCATTTGTTTCACTGTGCTTGAAGGGATTTTTTTACCTCCTGTAGTGCTTACCTTCCAAATGACTCAAGGAAAACCAAACAGAATAAATACTACTTTAAAACAGGAAGAGATACTCTTGAGAGTTTTGAGAGGCTGCCTGAGAGGACTGGGAGGACAGCGAGGGCAAGCAAAAAAAAAAACCCAAAAAACAAAAAACCCCCACCTTGTTTCCTTTAATCAAGAAAGGCGAACATCTCATCCCAGGAATGTGCTGGGTTAAGTAGCATGACTGGGTATATTGTGTTGGATACTCTGCTTTTCATTTCCTGTGCGCAGAAAAAGTCTTAAACCTTTCCTGTATGTGTGTTATGGAGTTATGCAATTTTGGGAGGAACTGGAAAGCATATTTGGCTCTCTATCTGTTCTATATCGATAAAATTTTTAAATCTTTATTGAACACTGAAATTTGACCTGTTTAATCTGAGCTTTCCTTCCCTTTTTGTGGAGGAGAGGGACAGGAACAGGGGCTGATGGGAATGGATTTGTAATGAAGTGTTTGAAGGTGTGTAGGGCAGAATCTTACTGCCTACCAAGTTTTGGTCTACAGAGAGAGGGAGAGAGGAAAAGAGCTGATGGAATCCTCTGATTCATGAATATGTCTAATTTTACTCTTAGTGAGATTTTAATCACTCAGATGCCTAGTATTAAAGTACCTTCAATTCTTGGCTACAGTTGCTAGCAGGAAAATATGCTGCTCAATAATTCAGTGGTCCAGCTAGCCTATTGGGCTAGAATATGAAAGATAGAAACTGGTAGAAGATTCATTGTAGAAAAAAGCAGGAGGGGAGCAAATGGCACAGTTCAGTCCTCTTTAACAGAAAGTATTTGCACACCTCAGTTCAGGTTCTGACACATCACCTTATTGGCATCCCTTGATGTCTGCTGGGTGCTAGATTGAAGGCAGACTTGTCTGTCTTTACTTATTATGCAGCTTACTCCTGTCACTGAGTCCTTTCTTCGCTTAAGCCCATTATTTGGGGAGGCTTTCAAAGTTTGGGTTTGTTCCTAGTCTCATGGGAAAAGTCCTGCCAGTGAGAGAGAAGAAAGCTTGCTCTGTTACTACCTTGTACCATTTGACCATTCCCTCCCTGCTTATGTTCCCTTTTGAGTCCTAAATTGCTTACCGTAGCAGCTGAAGCATCGCTTTTAGGACATGTTGAATATTTGAATTGTTTTTCCCCACTTGTTGGACCTATTCCCCTTCATCTGTGTAATCCTCCCCCCCGATTGCTTCTCCAAGCTGTTATGTTTAGCTGTGGCAGCACAAGCAATTATCACCTCCTGTTTGTACTGCCAGCTGTTACTGACCCTGCAGAACAAGAAGTACGTTTGCTCCTGAACTGTGGCAAATTTAACCCTGGGCTGTTACTGCAATACCACTGGAATAGGTGGTGTGCGGTATATAAAGTTGTGGAATAGATAAACCTCTTCGGCACACTTACATGGGTGATGAGGGGGAAACCAGGACTAGGGCAAGGTGGGTACTGTAGGCAGTCAAGTCTTCAGCTTTTGTGGCTGAATCTGTTTGGGCCTCCAAATCGGGGCCCTGCTGTCAAACCCAGCAGTTTGTGTCTAGGTGAGGACTGCTGAAAACACTGCTGATACCAAGGGTGCTGATAGTCAAGAATGAGGGTAGGACACTGGGAGGTACTTGAGCAGCAAGTTTAGAAGTGCTTGTACCTTCATTAGAGTTACTGTAATGCAGTGACAGGATTATGGCATTATTTCAAAAGTTTGCACCTTAYCTGTGTGTGAAAATCAGTATCTAAAACCCCTTTTCTTTTTAATGAACAAAACCTCTGAAAAATGTTTCTCTTCCTCTCTAAGCAGGGATTCCCCTGAGGTAAGTGAGTCTCTGCTTTTGCAGTGTGTTGTGTTGGAGCTGGAGGACTTGTGAATTGCTTGCTTCCAGGTCTGAAGTCTTTGAAGGGATTTGAAATACTCCTTTAAGTATGGGACTGCTTAGATGAATTGTAAGATGTGCTAGGTGGATTGGGTTAGAGGGGTTTGTTACTGAACTGTTGAAGAATGAAATGAGCTTATTGGTCCTGCCTAGTACAGTGATGCTTTTATGAGGGAAGGGGCAGGGGAACTTGGAGAGTTCCAGTGCTGAGGAAAGACTGCATAACCTTAAGAGGTTGTGGAAGTGTTCACTTGTGGCTTGCATACCTCAGCCTGCCTGGTGCTAGATGGAGATGCTTCTGTTTGTGTGGCTTTCTTCTTTATAGGGCCAATACCATGACTGCGAGGACAGAAGCATTTATCTGCTTGGTGTGGTAGGGAAGCATTCCATGGGGAGCAGAACCCAAAGAATTGAACAGTAGGGTAACAAAAGAGCTTCTTTAAGTCCTGCAGGCTCATCATCCAAGTCTAATCAGTCATCCTAGTTCAGTAGGGAAGGTCTGTTTCCTATTTGAGAGCAGAAAGAAACATTGCTGCGGCTTTTCRTATGTATCTTTTGTATTGTCTTTAAAAGGAGAAGCATTGCTGGTTTGGAAAATGTTGCCTTTCTGCAAAGTTAGATAAGCACCTCTGCTGGAGGATGTCTTGAGTTTTCAATCTGAGAACAGGAAAGAAACGTGACAGGGCTGACATACATGCAGAGAACCATAACTAGAAAGCCAGGAGCTGCTGCTGCTCTTCTAGCTTGGAGGAACGCTTTCCACATCCTGAGGAAAAGATCTACATGGCGTATGAGACATTTCATGTCAGACACACCCTTAGGCACTCAAAACTATGCACCAGAAAAAGAATGAAATTGTGTTTTATGATTTTAAAGAATTTACTATTTAAGCAACTTTGCATTTTGCTCTGCTTCCATTTCCACAGACAAATGCCTGTCACTCAAACAACAGGTGAAGCTTTCCTGCTTTAGGTAGAAGTAGAATATTTTGAAGGAAATAGAGCAGAGTTATCTAGAGACTCTTAAAGCATACAAACAGACTAGAAACAGATTGGGATTTGTAGAAAAGTAGTAGAATAGACTGAAGCTGAATGAGGCATCTGGGGAGAATAAGATTCTTGGGTGGAGAGGAGGGGCAGAGGGGAATGCAGCAAAGCAGGAAGGTGAAGGTTTCCACAGGTGGAGTTGTGAAAACGATCCTAGTGGTTTACAAGCCAATTAGTGGCTTGGTGGTTAAGTAGCATATGTCCTGGAAGAACGTGGTGTTTTAGTTTGTTATGCAAGCAGATTAGAATGGTTGAGAATAGTATGGCCTTGGGAGGAAGAACTCTAGCACAAATATATGCATGTGTTTGTTTTTTAATCATTAGGTAAGAGTGTCTTAATGCAGAAGGATGCAAGATGTGCTTTTACAACGTCAGGTTTGTGAGGCTTTTATGTATGCAACAACACTGACTAACCAGACTCTGGCAGAGTATTAAGAACTTGAGGCAAGGGCCTCAGGTTACAAGGTATGCACACCCTCCAGGGACTGAAGCTTCAAGACAGGAACCTCCTCAAGGCAGGAGCAGAGCAGGGTGAAGATGCTGGTGACTGAAGCACTGGCTGTCTGCCCACAAGTGCTCTGAGATGGCTGGGGATCTGGTGGGGAGAGAAGCTGTGGAAGACCAGATAGCAACTGTGTGTGAATCAAGAAACATAGAGAGGAATTTCAAGTGGAAGCTGCTGCCATGTTTAGAGAAATGTCCTTGATTTTCTGAGAAAGTTCTGCTTTTCCTAGTTCATATTCAGTTTTGTTGTTAAAATCTGCATTGCTCACCTCCCCCATCGTGCGTTTTTCTGTTACACCCACTGTAAAGGAACCCTTACTGTAAATGAGCCAAAGCTGTTAAAGCTGCTAGCCCCTGGTCCTTGTCCAGGCCAAGTATCATGGAACAGAGGAAGTTATATTTGAACCGCTTAGGGAGGGACTCCTGGGGCTGCCTGTCTATTCTGGACCACCAACATCTTCAGAGAGTCTGACCAGGAGACTTCCTACCTGGTGCTGCAGAGGCCTTGCTTCTGATGTGTCATATCAAAAACACAGCTGTTGATTTATCCTTGGGGTGGGGGGGGGAAGGAAGGTTGGGGAGTTTCTCCTCTCTTCTCTCCCCCCCCCCCAAAGAATTCTGGGGGATGCAGCCCACTGGGATAACCCATCTTCAGTAGTTCAAGTTTTAGGCCCGCTTATCAGCTCCTTGAAAAGGACCAATACTATCTGAGTTGTGCCAAGCCATGTGTTAGGCTGCAGCATGACTTGCTTCTCTTTAGAGCAAGCAAAGAACTGTAACCAATGCTTTGTTTTATCATAGATACTACATCTTCCCTTCTGTCACTTGATTTAGCTTCCCTAGTTAAGTTACTTTGAAATGTTCCTTTAGAACAACCTTCAGGTTTCATTGTAAACTTTTTCATGGGCTTAATGGACTTAGGTTGTAAGATAATAAAACCTTTATCTGTTATTACTATCATTTAAGTGTTTATGGTCTACTGTCACTTTTTCCTCAACTGAGGAAAAAGAAAATTTTAATACATAAACTGAAAAACTTTGACATAGTCACAAGCTACCATGAGTTTGCCTTGAGTGAAAGTGCCTCAGTGCAGTCCATGAAGACAGCAAGCTTCTGTTTTTTTCACTTGTATTAGTCATCCACTTCATCTTCCCTGACAAGTTAGTCTCATAGCTAATGTTATTACCCATAGTCCAAAGCAGAACTGAAACTTGCTGTGATGTAGAAATGTGATATCCATGAGCTAGCATGATTTTAACATCCAAGGCTTCATACTTTGGATCTCTTTATTTGCATTTACTTCTCAAATACTCAGACGTCATTTTTAGGTTGACAATTTTGTGCTTTGATGTTGGTTCTTTCCTCTATGGCATTTAATAAGCTAGACTCCACTTTTGGAAAAGTTGGGTGAAATGTCCAGTGCTGGGAGAGCTGAGCTCTTTGGTGCAGGATCCTTGTGCAGTTTTGTGCCATTTAAGTATAGAGAAACAAGTAATCAGTAAGTTTGATCTGAAGCAGAGCACCAGACTTAGAAATCTCTCTGCAGTACTATAATAGCCATTCCTTCACTTTTTCTTTTCTTGTGTTACTGCTTTTAACTCTATCTGTATGAAGGAGTAAGCTCTCTTTTGCAATATTTTGACTACTGGCTTGTCCCTGAAGCTGTGTTTTATTGTGCAGTTTGCACCTCTTTAGGAGGTTAGACTTGGTTGTCTCTGAATAGTATCCATGTAGGGCACACTGTGTGAGGTGCTCTGAAGTGATCTGTGCAGTAAGGAGTTGTCCTTCCTGTACTAGGAAAGTAAGTTTCCCATCTGGGCTTCTGAGGGCAAATCAAGTGAAATGTTGCTATTACATGATGAAATAAGCTCTTTTTCATACTGCTGTTTGCCCCCCACCCCTGCTTTGTGTTGCTCTTGTGGCTTAAGTCTGAGTGCAAAGAGATGAAGGTAAAAGTGATCTCTCTAGAGCTTCTTCCATGGGTAGGTTGATTTACAGAGTCAGTACTCAAGTCATAGGGAAGATGACATTTTGAAGGGGGAGTGCTGAACTGGTGCTCTCCATAAGAGTGCCTCGATCCCTATGTTGCATTTTTCTGAGAAAATGACTATCCCTGTTTCTTTTTCTTTTCTTCCACAGGCTTCTCAGATCCTGGCTGGATCTGGTTATTGCATGTTCTCTTAGCATCCCATCTTACACTACTTTCTATTTGTGAGAGGAACCAATTAAAAAATAGATTCCAACTCTGAATGCTGTAACTCAACTGATAGGTTTGTAGGCCATCCTCCTCATGTCTCTGAGCACTCTTCAGCCACATGACACGTTCTTTAGGGTTTGGTACATCTTTGTCCCTCTCATGTGGAGTTGCCTGGTGCATGCTGCTTTGCTTTTTAATAATCCAGACCATACAAGGTACATTAGAGAGTAGACTGGGATGTTTCTTTTGACTAAGAGCAGGGAGGAAGGGCTGTCTGACTTAAAGGCATGTGTTTGCTAAGAACTGAGTTGCTTTTTATGGAGGAAAGTTGCTGTAGATTTGAAGGGCAGAGTTGTTGACCATGGGCTCTTCCTTCCTTAAACTTCATGTATTTTTCAGTTTTCTCAGTGGCTTGGGCCCAGGATACTGAAAAATGTGTATAGAGCTCCTGAGTTTGGCTTTTTGATGTCTGGGAAGCTATACAGAAAGTAAAGGGAAAAGCTGGTATGTTCAGAGGCCCATATGGATGTGCTCTGTGTGAATTGAGAGCTGATGGCAGCCAGTTCTGCTAGTGCATTTCTGCCATGTGAGAGGGAGGTACATATAATGGTGTCCAGACCACTGTCCACTGGCACAAGGCAGTACCTCTGCTGAGCGAACATACCAAGTGCTGTGCAGGTGCTCCACTGGAAGAGGCTAGCCCCTGTGAGAAGTTCTACCTCCTCCAAGCTCTCCAGAGAACTGACTGCCTGTTGGCATGTGCCTCCAGCTGTGGAGACTGCTCAGGGCGGGAGCAACTTTTCAGAGCACTGTTTTTCCTGTCAGCTTTGCTTCAGTCTAGTTTCATTCCACTTTAACTAGTTCTTTTCCAGTCATGAGCTGATCCAGTGTGAGAATTGAGCCCTTGGGGGGCAGCTGTGTGACTGCACYGGGAGGAAGGGGGTGTAGCAGCCTGTCATCTGGTACACAGGTGGGTCTGGCATTAGCATCCTTGATCCCCAATGTCATTAAAAGCGAGACAGCTTGGTGGAGGCTGCTAATTAAGGGTGTTCTGGGGAGGTTTGTTCTCTGACTACAGTCAGGGTGAGCAAAGACTTAAAACTATTTTACCGCATACCTCTGGCTACCTGCCACTTGTCTGAGGCAGGTCAGGAGTATTTCATGGTTGAGTGGGTCAAGTGCTGCAGCGCGATTTAAGAGGATGAAAATGGATGTCTGTTCTGCATCCTCTGACAGCAGGGAAGCATCTATCACTACATCTGTTTCCTCCACTGAACTCTTAATTAAATTAGATATTTTAAATGGAGGAGATCTCTCTCCTGACATTAGTTTAGTGTGTAGTGCTAAGGGAGGGTGCCTGAAGAACTGAAACTTTTGTGTTTTTCATTTAAAAATGATTTGGGCTTGGAGGCAGCATTTCAGAGCTGCTTGCCAGTGTGCAGCCTGTGCGGACTATACCAAACGCACCTCCCTTTCTGGAGGAGCCTGTCACCTTTCCTCTTTCTGTTGCAGTGAGGAGACCAACGTCTATTGCTATGTACAGAGCTGCTGCTCTGTAGGTGGTTCAAATACCTTGAGCAGCAGTGGGATGACAGCACTTTCATAGTGGAATAGATACTGTTTCTTTTCTGGTAGAGGGGTTTGGGGCTTTTATTTTTGGAGTATTAGACTAGCTTCACCTAATCTCATAGTGAAGTAGGAACCACTGTAAACACAGTGGCATTTGCAAATGGCAAATGTTTCAGTTTGTAACTTGTTCTTCCAGTTAATCTGTATTTCACCTGGTGCAAAACCTTAACTTGACTGACTTCTCAGCCACAGTGTTGATTGTCTGCCTTTTTTGCTTTAGTGGGAGGCTCTTGGGGTTGTAATAGGAAATGATAAGCTTTAGGATCTCCACCCCCCCCCCCCCCCCCACAAACCCCTAGCATTTGAAATAGAATCTTTACATGAAATTGGTATTCACTGATGATTCCTTGACTGGAATCAGAGGGACAAAAGCTCAACAATAAATTGGAAACAAAACCAAAAAGCCTTCTGGTAATCGCTTGGTGTTGGTTGATACATACTGCATGGTGGCAGGATCAAATTGTTGGTGCCTAGTCTGGTCTCTGATCTCCCCGTAGCAACTAGTCCCAGGTGCTTTACAATGAAAGTTGACAGCTCTCCATCCCTGTGGGGTAGCTTTCTCCATGCGTGGCATTCTTCTCCTCCCTGAACTTAGGCTGATTTCTGGGCATATGATGACAGATATACTTATTTTGATAAGTTTCTTTGAGCTATGCTCTTCTATACCAGATACCTGTTGTAGTGACTGTAATGACCAGCTGTAATGATTTTTACTGTTGTGCAATTGTGTAGTAGTGAAAGAGCAGTTGGGGAACCTTTTTCTTTGCCTTTTTTCAAGTGTTCCCCGAGCTATCTTTAGAATTGAGTGCACGTTTTGAGAGCACAATGCCACAGCATACTGCTGCTGCACCCAGACCCTCGCCCCACATGCATGAATTCATCATATTGCTCTTTCCACCCCCACTTGTCAGGAGGGTCAGACAGCAGCTGCAGCTCCTGTCAAGCATGATGCTGGGCAGACAGCTTTGGAGAGGAGAATTACAAAAGGCCCAGCTTAAATCATCTGTGTAAGGGCACAGCAGATGCTCTGTCACCCAGGCCTCACCACTTGTCTTCTGGTGCTATGGTTGTAATGACATTAGCATTTCAAAAAGGGGATTACTACAGCCCCCAAGTTCTGAGGGGTGGATATTTTGGCTGTTAATTGAAAAGCTGCCTTGTGGCCCTCTTTGCTTTTTTTTCCTGTGTGTGGACCCTGAAGGGTTGGTGAAGGTGGCCGCAGCATGTTAAAAGTGGATTGTTGCTGTTGCAAGGAAGCTGGTTATTTATTGGTCTAAATGCAAACTGTTAGATGTCAAGTTGTTGTTGCTGTTTGCCTGCCTTCTTGCTAATTTAGAGTGACTGGCTGAGAATTTCCTCTTGGAAAAGTTAATTTAAAGGGACTACGTTGGTATCACAACTGCATTCTAGAGAAGCATTCTTAAATTGTGCTTACAAGAAGAATTTGAAATAACTGTACTGGTTTGTCTCTTGTATTTCAAACAATGGAAACAGACAGTACATGGATCCTATTCATAGTCTGCCTTTCAGGACTCTTGGGATATCAAAATCACATTTTGTGCTCAGACACAGGATTTCAGGGCAATTCCTTGGAAAAAATGATTCCGTGGTGGTTTTTTTTAGGTTTCACTAGAGAAATTCTTATTTTTCAACAAGAACTTATTTCCTGACTCTTGCATTTCCTGACTCTGTTGCATTATTCTCACTTTGGATCAATGTTCAGCTGGTCTTAGTTTTTTACAAAGTTCAGTTTTCCTGTCTGATGTTGTTTGCATTTGAAACTTGCATTAAGGCCCTGCATACACTGGGCTAGTGGAAAATCCCCATGGTTGCTATCTCCTCTCTGGTTCCATCAGTGGTAGAAATAATAGGATAAAACAGGTTGGTCATCTGTCCCTGTGGCAAGAGAGCAAAGGGAATTGCTTGTTTACATACCACAGAGAGAGGCAGGAGTACTTTGTGCATCTTCTTAGACCAGGTATGGGCCCTAAAATCAGTAGCTGACCAACAGTGTCCAAGGAGTCTCTGCTTGACTGTGTTTGAGCACAATCGAATGGCACATAGAAAATGCTGGTGGTTGCCTGGAGCCTTGTCCTTAGCAGTATTGCTAGTGCTGTGGATACTGAACTGTTGAATAGAGAGGGAAAGGTTTGTTTTGAGTAGAAGTACCATATCATACACACAGGCTGTAGTATCCACAGGTCTTAATCATAGCTTGTACCCATAAAGACTTTTCTTACTGAGCGTTTTCACTTAGGGTGTAGTTCAGCGACTTGCAGTCACTGGCTTTGCAGTAAAGCCAGCAGTGCTGGCTTGTCATGGCTGCCCATTGTGCTGGAGTGAGCAGTGCTGCTAGGACCCACTACAAACGCAGGGACAAACAGCTGGACGTTGGAGTGGAGGAACTGCACAGCTCTTCCTGAATGAGATGGCAGGGCCTGGGACCTAGATAAGCTGCCCCTCAGCACGCCAAGGGGAAGCAGAAGTACCGTTTCCTCTGTAAACACATCGCAGGGTACTTGGTGTGCTGAGGCAGGAAAGCTTTTAACTTTACTGTGTGAAAATAGGAACTGTGGCAGGCTTTGCTACAGGAGCGTGGTGGTTGTTGGCAAGGTGTGTGTGCTTATTCAGCATATTTTGACTCTACCAATCCCCAGGCCTTTTTTTAATCTCCTTATTTCTGTAGAGCACAAATCTATCTCATCTTTAACAAGGCTGGAGTGCCTAAAAGCATTGGATGCTCATTTGAACTGCACTGAGCAAAGATGGAGCTTTTGGGTGTCCTGTGCTCCAGGTGAGCTGAACAGAAAGTACAGGGTGGCAGAGCTGTAAGTCAGCGTGCTCGCATTGTCTTGTCCTCTTCTGTTTTTTCTGCAAGTGTGCCAGCAGACACGGCTATGCAAATCTGGCTGCTGTCTTGCTGGGAAGTGAGTCAAGATGCAGCCAACTCTGAAGTAGGCTTTTGAATTTGCAATAAAACTTAGTTTTGTGTCTTTATGTGGCTGTATTGGGGTATGTGTGTGGGGTTCTCCGTCCTCTTTCCCAAACACCTTTTTTTTTGGTAGCAATGATAGAAACAAAGAAATACTCAGCGTTATGGCAGAAGCAGACYGGGGAAAGGATAAAACTAAGCTGCCATGAACTAATATACTAGAAACTAAAGAATGCAAGAAATAATAGTTTGGCTTCTTGAGGTACTGGTCAAATTTTAGGTTTATATTAAAAAAAAAAGGCAAACAAACCCTCTGACTTTTTTTCCAGTTTCAGGGCAATTACTGTTTTAAGGCTTGCAAGAGAAAGATAAGGGCACCAAAAATAGAGTGAATAAGTGCTGGTCATAAGGGTTAGTGGAATAAGGGCGTCTRTCATTATTATGGAGTAAGAGGGAAGGAAAAGCATGAAGGAGAGAGTAATTTTATTTTGCTTGCTCCTTGTTTAGATTAATGAATTTAATTACTTGGAAATAGCTGGTAACAAACTTGTGGTTTTTTTCAAATGTACTTTAATGAGACTGTGAGTTTGAAAAAAGATGTAATTCAGTAAAAATAATTGAAGATATGAGTAAGAACTTAACTTCTGTAGCCCCTATTGCTAGTGCTTTGTGTCCATAGATGTTAAGAGAACTGAATTAATATGGCTCTGTGCTGGGAAGGGATGGGGGGAACCAGGTGACAAGGGCAGTAAGACCGAAATTCTAAATACGGGGAAGCAACTGAGATACCARCTTTCAAATAGATCCTGGTAATAAAATTACTCTTTATTTTAGTTCCTGTCAGCACCATAAAATAGGGAGAAATAAAGAAAGGAAATTGCTGAACAGACTAATGAGATTCCATATAATAAGCAGCAAGAGTGGATGGGGTGGGAGGGAGGAGAGGGCGCAGAATTCTGAAACTAAGATCTTTGCATTATAAAGCTTCTGTTGGAGATTCCTTCTTCTTGATAGTATAATTTCCACTAAATTGTTTGGTCTTTTATCAATTTAAATTGTTTTTTATAAAGTGATGTGGTAGCTAAGTAAATAAAAAGCAAAGAAAAATAGCATTGTATCTTCTTTAAATTAGGGAAGATATCTAGCAGGCTGGTTATGACATCAGGTTCACTTAACATCAAATTAAACTTTCTAAAGTGCTTTGTCTCACTGAAAATCAGTAAGGAGAGGGTATCTCAAGTCGTGCAAACACCACTGAAAATTTTGCTTAGGGTCTAATAATCCGAAAGAGGGAGTTAGCATCCTGCTAGTTAAACTTGCAGGCAGTACAGTTCTGAATTGAGAGGGAAAGGTTGTAAAATTGCAAAATTCCCATAAAGACTGAGTAATATAAGGCAAACCAATCTGGAGATTTAGAAAAGTGGAGAGATAATCAAATGGGATTAAGTTTGGCAAAAGCATGAGCTTATTTTTGTCTGAAATTGTGTTGACCAAGGCTACTTGCTGGAAAGAAAATACTTGGAAGAGTTGAATGAGATGTAACAGTTTTGGGGGGTTAAAAGTGCCAGTTTGCCCCATATGTTGAATCTGTAGAAAAGGGTACATCTGCGTTGACTTGGAYGTGGAAGTGCTGTATCATGGGGAACAGCAATGCGAGAGGAGAACCTTCTCAAAATGTCTCCTAGATATATAGTACTCTCCACGCCAATGGAAATGGGCACTCTTGAGGGGATTTGCTTACCTCCTAGTTGTCATGCAACTGGCATGCTCTTAGGTTGGAAAGACCTCCTCTCCAAAATCACCACAGTAGAAGCTGCTGATTCAAATAAACAGTTAAAGCTGAAGGTAGTAGAAGAGGCCCATTGCTACTGGGCAAACTAGAAACGTAGAAGCGTCTTCCACTCCAGCTAGAATTGCACCTAGAAAATTAAGCTTCCCTCTGTCAGTGTTCAGTGTCCCAGCCAGCTCTAGCAGCCTGCCTGTTCTCATCGCAGAATTGGACATGCTTCTGGAAACCTGAAGCTCTCTTGCGCTACTGAGAAACCATTGCTGCTGATAATTAGCACTGTCTGGGATACCTGCAGTTATGACATCTTCTGAGTGGAGCATTTTGAAAAAAATTTTTTTCCTCCAGAGCCTAGATTGTAAATCCATTCCCAGCAAGTGTGCTAGACTGTGATTAGAAGCTTCCAAGCTGTAGTCTTCAAAACACTTAATAATAGTCCATGTAGTCCTGGCTGCCACATGATGACAGCTTCTTACTTTTAAACTGTTTTAATTGCATTAAAATAGAGCTTTAAATATGCTTTTGCTTTCCAATGCAAGCAATTCCTGTAATTGGCAGATCTTTAATATAGGTCAAAGAGGAGACAAGAGTTGTCGTCCCCCCTCCCCCCAACCCCGAACAAGAAGACACGTGATCACAAACCCATTCTCCATTATGGAGGAATGCTATTATTCCAGTGTGTTAATGGCATGGGTGGGGCCTTTGTTGACTAGGAGTTTAAGAAGGAGGAGGAAAGTTATAACTTCAAAAAACACAGCTATTAAGGGAAAGAGCGTAAGTACAGTGGGGTTGCTCACTCTTTGGTGTGGAGAGTGGACACTAGACCTGGCAGTGTAGCTTTTGCAGGGAACTGCAGGGAATGCTTTGCTGGAGCAGAGGAGGAGATGTTATGACTTGATTTCTATTTACTTTAAGAGCTAAACAGTAAATGTCAACTGCCTGATCGTCTCTTCCACCCTGAGAAGCAAGAGTGACAGCTTTGATGTGCAGCAGCTAGGTTGCAGTGATCTGTATTCAAGGCTTTAAGTTATGCTGCTGTGTATGTGGGGGGAGGTGTGAAACCAGTTCATGGCATTTAATGTAAGACAAACACCTCCACCCATCTCCTGAATGAAGAATTTCCCCTTTCTATTTAGCAATACTGACCAGAAAGAAAAAGGGGAAGAAAATAAAAGTCCAGTGTCATAATCCAGGTGACATTTTCTAGTGCTTGGGAGGGCTTTGCCCTCTTCATCCCAAGGCAAGATACTGAGAAAAAGAGGATGGAGAGCTGTGGGTCTATTCTTTGAGGAATAGATAGGTTTGCCTGCAGATTTTATTAAAAGCTTAAATATGGATTGTTTTTCTGTGAAGAGTAAATAGCTTTTTAATCTAGAAGATGGTTGGGGGAGAAGGGGAAGGAAATCAGAAAACTCATTTAATTAAACTGCATTCTGCTTTCTATATCAGTTGCATGAAAGGACAGAAACTGTTCACCCATTTTCCCTGAACCTCATGTGCCAGGCGATGTGACAATTGAAAATTAGTTGGTAAGGTGCTGTAGAGCTCCATAGATGAGATCTGAAGTTGTGATGTAAGGTCTGCTTTTATCTGAGTGACCTGGCAGGGGTGTCCTATCCCATGTTTTAATAGTTAGGACCCCGAGTTGCTTCTGGGAGGATGCAGCATGTGTTAAATCCTGCTTTGGTTTTCTTACCTGTCCTTAAAGGAATGCTGCATTGTCAGTGACCTGGGCTTTTTTTCCCCTGCAGCTACTGGCTTGAATTCAGCAATAATAACTCATATCAAGCCCTGCCCCCCCCCCCCCTTTTTAATGCATTTTCCAGACATTAAATTCTGTTTCCACTTCTTGAGAAGTCACCCTTACTTCTGTCAGAAGGTGACATAGTACAACAATGTGTTTAGCCACAAAATGGCGTTTTGCAGTTACAGCATTGTTTTAAGAGCTGAGAACCTGTTGTAAGGTTTGTCACTGACTGTTTGGGAGAATGAAAATCCATTTATTTCTTGGTGGTGCTAGGTCTTGAACATGTATTTTAGAAACAATAACTTTGTAATCCCCAGGTACTTAGTGAAAAGACCTAATTCAGGGGCTTTGGCAAAGAGCATTTCTTGTACCTTCTTCTCACATAAGATCCTCATGTGAGACTTCAAAAAGGTTCTTGCATGTATGCACAGAGGGAATGTGATGTTACCTTGAGGATGTGTGGTCAAACTGCAGTTGAGTGCCCTAGTCAGTAAGCAGTGATTTGTGTGGGGGGGTGGGTGGGGGGGGACACAGTGGGAATTCTGCTGGGTTTAGATTAGGCTATTTAGTATTTTATTAATACCTTGGTGAGAGATGCAAATTATTATGAGGAAGTCCAGGTGGGAAATAGATGCTTAACACTTCTCCCTTCCCTCCCAAGCTCAAGCTGCTTTCCACCAGTGCTGAGACTGAGTTGTCTCCTAGAAGTATAGTCCTCTGCTCTGGATGTCATCTGCCAGAAAACAGCTTTGCCTATGAAAAGGATCCTGAATCCTAACTGTTGGTGAAGTAGCCTTTCCTAAAAGTGAATAGGAAAGACAGGGGTGGGCAAGGGACAGAAAAAAGAACAGTTACAGGCTATCTAACGTGATTAGCACTGAGCACTGTGAAATGAATGTAACAGCCTTTGGACAGTCTGATGGTGTGTTGGCAACAGGCAGAGAGTTCTAGCAGTTTGTGCCTGATAGGATGTGTCTGGTGAGAGGGAATAACTCTCAGGTGCTGGCCAAATTGTGCCAGAGTAGAGGAGGTTGGAAAATATGGAAATTACAAGAAGTTTGAAAGAAGGAGGTAGTGAAATAATTATACTGTCTCCTGTCCTGATAGCTCTCTGCTACCTTGCTAAACAAGGCTCTGTAGTGCCTGTTGTCTCAATAGTAGCAGATATGGGGTTTTCTGTTGTCGCCCTCCCCCTGCAAAAGCCTTCAGATCCATTTTTTTTTTTTCCCCCAGTCATGTGGAGGAGAGAGAAACAAACAGAACTAGGAAAATCCTGGATAAAGGGCATACTGTGTCTCTCTTTAAGTATCAGAATGGCTTTGTGATATCTGCTGTTGAACTGTAGGCTTCTTAGGTGATGTATGTTTGAGACACCATGCATTCCTGGACAAACATGACCCAAGTGATTAAGTCTGGATTTGCAGCTTTCTGATTCAGTTTACACTGCAACTCCTGTAACACTTATACTTCCTGATTAAATGCATGTGCTATTCTCTGAAATTCTCTATATTGGTGTGAAAAAGATCAGTTACAGAAAGGTAACTGATAGGTTCAGTAAATGAACTCCCAGGTTTTCTCTGGAACTCTGTTTTACTGTCTGGATGCTAATCTATCAGCATCATAATAACTTCCTTCCCTGCTAGTTTTTCTTGCTAGGTCTCAGACATAATGTATCCATCTAGTTTATTTTAATGTTCTCAAGAAATCTGCGTACACAGTAGGGGGAGTTCCCAAGCACATCTCCCTAGGGAGCAGCATTTCTGCTATTTTTAGCTTGATGTCTTTGAGCCTTCCATTTCCTTTGTGTGAGAAACTTCAGTAATTGTCAGGGGATTGAATCATGCAGTAAACAGATTTTGAAGATAAATGGGAAGCTTTCACTCCACTACCAAGAAACCTGTAAGTGCTGCCTGGGCATCTTCACCAAAGCCTCTGGGCTGTGCTGTTCAGAGCAGCTGAAGAACTGTTGTAGCCTGGTATGGAGTTACTAGGTCTTCAAAACCATTGGTTTAGGGGGGCACTGTCTGTGTACTGCTTACTTAGGCTCTCTGCTTCCAGGGGCTTCATTTGTGTCAACTGGTAAATTCCATTTGGCCATTATGTTTGGTGATTTGTTTCCTTTCCAAACTATCACCCAGAGGATGTTATGGGAGAAATTCAGGCATCTAGTTCAAGGAGAAGTTAAAAATGCATTAATCTGTGAATCATCTATTTAAGCAGGGAGGAGAGACTTGGCAGTTCAGGGAATTCATGGAGGGAAGAGAGACYCTGAATTCTCTAGGGGACATGGAGGTAAGACTGAGCAACAGTCTAGAAATGGTGGCAGGGATGTTACATTAGTTAGCCTAGGAAGCGTACGGATGTAGATAGAGCAATGGAACTGGGCTGGAGTCAGTGGCCTGCGTGTGGGTATTTCTTATTGTATAAGATGCCCTAGCGTATCTGGCTGGTCCTCCAGCTGCCTTTCTGGAAGGGCACAGGTCTCCCTTATAAGTCTTGTGCCATATCTGCCAGCCCTTTGTGGATATCTGATAGAGTGTCTCAGGTGACACCAGATGCCAAACCTGAGGCAACTGAATTGAGCCCCCTGTCTGGAAATCCCCATACAAAAAATGCCTACTTCGGCTCTCTGAAAAAGTGATTTGGGAACATATGACATGTATGAGGCCGGCCTCTATGATATGGGGTGCAATATGTATTGAAGGATCTTGTGTTTTTCTTGAAAGTGCCAGGTGATTGGCTTGTGAGCTGCCTCATAACAGAAATGAGACTTGCTGAGTCTGTGCGAAGGCCCTGTGTGAGACTGGCTGGAGCCAGGCTTGGTGGGCAGAAGCACAGTGAGACCCAGAAAGGTGTAAGGCAGGTTCAGCAGTTGTTTCTGTAGTGGAATGGAAATCTAGCTGCAGAAACTTTACCCTGGCTGTGACAGTAACAGTGGGGACTGGCGAGAGAACATAGAGAAAAATGAATAGTGTAACCTCTGTCATCCCCTATTTTAAGGCTTTGATCACAGAATCACAGAATC